>NC_088233.1:35912885-36245385 GCF_036934945.1 Oncorhynchus masou masou
ATGCTGGTGATATTAGTACCATATAAATTATAAACTAATAAACAACAACACTTTGGCTTATATGTAATATATACATTTTACGGACAAAATATTTTACAATACTTAAATTTTGTTTGTTTTTAGTCCTGGCCTCCCTTTAACCTCCACCTCTCCCATCTATTTCTGATGTCCATCCAGTTTGATTTCTATTTGCCATATATTTTTAACTGTGCTGTTTCGCAAAAGTTCTGGACCTATATACATTTTACAGACACAGTATATTTGACATTTGTTATCTTGTTGTCATTAGTCCCACCCTTCAGCTCCATTCAACCCCTCCCATCTACAGTTGAAGTCGGAAGTTTACATACACCTTAGCCAAATACATTTAAACTCACGTTTTTCACAATTCCTGACATTTAATCCTAGTAAACATTCCCTGTCTTAGGTCAGTTAGGATCACCACTATTTTAAGAATGTGAAATGTCAAAATAATAGTAGAGAGAATGATTTATTTCAGCTTTTATTTCTTTCATCATATGTCGGTCAGAAATTTACATACACTCAATTAGTATTTGATAGCATTGCCTTTAAATTGTTTAACTTGGGTCAAACGTTTTGGGTAGCCATCCACAAGCTTCCCACAATAAGTTGGGTGAATGTTGGCCCATTCCTCCTGACAGAGCTGCTGTAACTGAGTCAGGTTTGTAGGCCTCCTTCTCGCACACGCTTTTTCAGTTCTGCCCGCACATTTTCTATCGGATTGAGGTCAGGGCTTTGTGATGGCCACTCCAATACCTTGACTTTGTTGTCCTTAAGCCATTTTGCCACAACTTTGGAAGTACGCTTGGGGTCATTGTCCATTTGGAAGACCCATTTGCGACCAAGCTTTAACTTCCTGACTGATGTCTTGAGATGTTGCTTCAATATATCCACATAATTTTTGTCCCTCATGATGCCATCTAAGTTCACCAGTCCCTCCTGCAGCAAAGCACCTCCACAACATGATGCTGCCACCCCAGTGCTTCACGGTTGGGATGGTGTTCTTCGGCTTGCAAGCCTCCACCTTTTTCCTCCAAACATAACAGTGGTCATTATGGCCAAACAGTTCTATTTTTGTTTCATCAGACCAGAGGACATTTCTCCAAAAAGTACAATCTTTGTCCCCATGTGTAGTTGCAAACCTTAGTCTGGCTTTTTTATGGTGGTTTCGGAGCAGTGGCTTCTTCCTTGCTGAGCAGCCTTTCAGGTTATGTCGATATAGGACTCGTTTTACTGTGGATATAGATACTTTTGTACCTGTTTCCTCCAGCATCTTCACAAGGTCCTTTGCTGTTGTTCTGGGATAGTTTTGCACTCTTCGCACCAAAGTATGTTCATCTCTAGAAGACAGAGCGCGTCTCCTTCCTGAGTGGTATGACGGCTGTGTGGTCCCATGGTGTTTATACTTGTGTACTATTGTTTGTATAAATGAATGTGGTACCTTCAGGCGTTAGGAAATCGCTCCCAAGGATAGGATGAACCAGACTTGTGGAGGTCTACAATTTTTTTTCTGAAGTCTTGGCTGATTTCTTTTGATTTTCCCATGATGTCAAGCAAAGAGGCACTGAGTTTGAAGGTAGGTCTTGAAATACATCCACAAGTACACTTCCAATTGACTCAAATTATGTCAATTAGCCTATCAGAAGCTTCTAAAGCCATGACATCATTTTCTGGAATTTTCCATGCTCTTTAAAGGCACAGTCAACTTGGTGTATGTAAACTTCTGACCCACTGGAATTGTGATACAGTGAATTATAAGTGAAATAATCCATCTGTAAACAATTGTTGGAAAAATTACTTGTGTCATGTACAAAGTAGATATCCTAACCGACTTGCCAAAACTATAGTTTGTTAACCAGAAATTTGTGGAGTGGTTGAAAAACGAGTTTTAATGACTCAAACCTAAGTGTATGTAAACGTCCGACTTCAACTGCATCTCTTAACACCATCCAAATTTGATTTCTGTTTGCCATATATTTTTCAACTGTGCTGTGATGCTTCACCAAAGTTCTAAACCTTTCTATTCTTATAGTTTCTACAGATTGTAAATTAAAGATACAATTTTTTTGCTTAAATTATTATTATATTATTGATCGATTTGACTATGACTTTTCAAATCACCCAGTAGTGCTATCTGCAGGGTTAGCTCCAGGTAATTGTTGCGATTCTTCAGCCATTCCTGGACCTGGGACCAAAAACAAGCTACATATGGACAGTACCAAAATAAATGATCTAATGACTCTGCCTCCTCGCAGCAAAATCTGCAGAGCTGGGAAGATTGTATCCCCCAATAACATTCTATTGGTTGCAAGAATTTTGTATACATATAAATTGCAAAATTCTAAGTTTTGAATCCGGCGTCATTTTGCATGCCAATTCATAAACCATGTGCCATGGAATCGGTACATCAATAAATCGATTTTGCAATCTATATGGCACAGCTGTCAATTTTTTTTGGTACTTAAATGAAACTGGTATATATTTTTATTTATCACAATTTTCTTTAACCAATTTTGGTCTTTAATACAGAGCCGACAGACAAGTTCCTTACTTTTCTCCCCTCCCCTTTGCCTCTTCCATTTTTGCGGTAGTGCTGCAATTAGTTGGTTGTAATTTTGGATAGAGCAGATATTTCCATATATTTGTGTTAGCTGCATGTGTGGCATACATTTTATTGAAAAAAACATTATTTAAAAAAATCAATTAGTATATTTGAGTTTAACCACTATGTGTTGTATTATTTGTTATGTCTTTTCTGGTGGAGTAAACTGAAATTGCAACCAACTTTCTATGGCTTGTTTAAAAAATAACTATATTTTGGAGATTGCTTTCAAATAACCAAAAGTGAGCGTTTGTAATCTGAATAAAGGAGAAAAGGCCATTCTTGAACATGGGGTGAGACATTCTTACTAATCTGCTAGAGAGCCAGTTTGGATCTAAGTATAGCTCTATTGTGTTGCTTTATGAAAAGTTATATTGCTGAGAGAGATGTAATACGTTGGTCTATCCTTCAATCTGAAATGACATGCAATTCACACTGCTATTATCCTGTCTCTAGGCCAGGGGCAGCAGAGATAACCAACCCAACCTTCCCCACCTACTCCCTCTACAGCCCTCAACAGCTGCTCTGGCTGCAGCACATGTATGCTCGCCAATATTACATGCAGTAGTAAGTATTCAATCCCAAGCATTTTATCACATTTAGTTATGACTTCCCACTGTCTTGCCATAGCATAATATTAAGCAGGGAAAATACTTTATAAAGTATGTTTGGCTTAGACCAGGGGTGTAAGCCCGCAGGGCCATATGCTATAGGGAGAGATCTCAATTAACATTGAAATGACTAAAACCAACTGTGGAGAAATGATAATGGACCTACATTTAGCAGTCCCTCTACATCGCAATTTTTTTAAATCAACAATTCCCTGCATTTCCCTGAATTTCCTGAATTTGAACAATTACCGCACTTCTTGCGTCGAGCAATCCCGGATCCGGGATCCTATTTGTAGCCTCAAGCTCATTAGCATAACGCAACGTTAACTATTCATGAAAATCGCAAATGAAATGAAATAAATATATTTGCTCTCAAGCTTAGACTTTTGTTAACAACACTGTCATCTCAGATTTTCAAAATATGCTTTTCAACCATAGCAAAACAAGCATTTGTGTAAGAGTATTGATAGCTAGCGTAGCTATAAGCCTAGAATTCAGCCAGCAACATTTTCACAAAAACAAGAAAAGCATTCAAATAAAATCATTTACCTTTGAAGAACTTCAGATGTTTTCAATGAGGAGACTCTCAGTTAGATAGCAAATGTTCAGTTTTTCAAAAAAAATTATTTGTGTAGGACAAATCGCTCCGTTTTGTTCACGTTTGGCTATGAAAAAAACCTGTATCCAGTTATAGCCTCAAGCTCATTAGCATAACGTAACATTAACTATTTATGAAAATCGCAAATGAAATGAAATAAATATGCTTTCTCTCAAGCTTAGCCTTTTCTTAACACTGTCATCTCAGATTTTCAAAATATGCTTTTCAACCATAGCAAAACAAGCATTTGTGTAAGAGTTTTGATAGCTAGCGTAGCATTTAGCGTAGCATTTAGCGGGCAACATTTTCACAAAAACCAGAAAAGCATTCAAATAAAATCATTTACCTTTGAAGAACTTCGGATGTTTTCAATGAGGAGACTCTCAGTTACATAGCAAATGTTCAGTTTTTCCTGAAAGATTCTTTGTGTAGGAGAAATCGCTCCGTTTTGTACATCACGTTTGGGTACCAAAAAAAAACGAAGATTCAGTCATCAAAACGGCAAACTTTTTTCCAAATTAACTCCATAATATTGACTGAAACACGACAAACTCTGTTTAGATCAATCCTCAAGGTGTTTTTCACATATCTCTTCATTGATATATCGTTCGTGGAAGTCTACTTTCTCCTCTGAATCCCATGGAAAAATACTTGCAGCTGAAGATGACGCACCAATTTCGACGGAGGACACCGGGCGGACACCTGGCAAATGTAGTCTCTTATGATCAATCTTCCAATGATATGCCTACAAATACGTCACAATGCTGCAGACACCTTGGGGAAACGGCAGAAATTGTGGGCTCATTCCTGTCGCATTCACAGCCATATAAGAAGACATTGGAAAACAGAGCTTCAAAAATTTAGCTCATTTCCTTAATAAATACATGCTGTGTTAATTTTTGAATGTTTACATGCCGAAGTACCGTAGATCGCAAGCCCATGATAAGTAAATCGGGCTAACTGGCTAGCTACGACTGTTAGCTAGTTAGCCAGATAACCACAAATAATATTTTGCTTGTTACCCCTGAAGAATTGACCTTGTATAATATTCGTTTTAGGTCATTTTTGCTTGTTAAACTATCTGGTTAGCTACATTTTTACGATTCACACAGCTAGCAGATAGTTATGACGTAAAAGGTGTGCTTTGTGTATATCTTGCCATTGTCATGGCAGGAAAACGGTTCACTAAATGTGTAGCTAACTGGCTAGCTAGCCATGAATAATTGGAAGCTACCCACTAAAAATGTACATCTACCCTGAATAACATTAGTTTTAAGTAATTGTTGCCTGTTTCAGTAGCAGGCTAGCTAGATTATTATGAATCACATATCTGACGTTAGCTGATAATTATGAAGTAAAACATTTGCTTTATGTTTATCTTGTTTAGTCTATTGTTGTCATTGACCTGGCTGGAAGAAGGTTCAGTGAATTAAAACATTTTTATTTTATTTAATTTGACCTTTATTTAACTAGGCAAGTCAGTTAAGAACTAATTCTTATTTTCAATGACAGCCTAGGAACAGTGGCCTGTTCAGGGGCAGAACGACAGATTTGTACCTTGTCAGCTCGGGGATTTGAACTTGCAACCTTTCGGTTTCTAGTCCAACTCTAACCACTAGGCTACCCTGCGTAGTGTGAGGTAATACAGTAGGGGGGAGTGTGAGTGCTTCTCTAATGTTTTATGCATTCACCACACTCTCGTCCTCACAAGAACGTACTCAGGAGAATGTAGTCGGAGAATGAGATTGTGGAGCACGGTAGTATTGAGAAACCGTGTCTGTCTTTTGTCCCATAGCCATGCAGCCTATGCAGCAGCAGCTTCTGCCCCCTTTGCCCCAGCCGCAGGCCCATCCCTGCCTGCTGCTCCCCACCAAGCCGCTGTCCCAGCACCCCTGCCCAATCAGGCCCCCATTGACAACCTGCCAGCCAATCAGAATGCGCAGGACGGCGCCTTTATCAACCCGGGAGCAGCCAATCAGAACCTGCGGATGAATGCCCAAGGCGGGCCTGTGATGGAGGATGAGGAGGAAATGGATCGTGATTGGCTGGACTGGGTGTACACAGCTGCCCGTCTGGGAGTGTTTCTCAGTATTGTCTACTTCTACTCCAGCCTGAGCCGCTTCGCCCTTGTCATGAGCAGCCTGCTCCTTATGTACCTGTGAGTTGACTGTGTTTGTTTGTTGTAAAACAAGGTATGTTGCTGTGTACTATGTCTATAACTGTATAAAGCCCCACAGTGGAGGTGTCATTCTACCCATAAAATCTAGCGGTCAAACAGGGAAATGGTTCCAATTGTTTTTCCACCATTAATAGAGGATTTTATTAACACTTAAAAAAAGTTTTTTTTTTTTAAATGATAGTCATATTAGCAGCTAATTAGCGTTATTTTTTTTGTGTGTAAATACAGGCAAATATATTGATAAAAGTCACCTTGTCCTACAGAGATTTACATGGTTATCAAAACGTCACACCAGGGTAAGCCTAGACAAAAAATAACACTTATTTGAAGTGTTTCTAAAATGCCCAATGGGGAAAATTAATGGTGGAAAAACAATTGGAAAACAATTTCCCAGTTTGACATCTAGGTTTTATGGGTATTTTGACTCATACTGTAGTACTCTGTAGCCAGAGCCATGTATTTAGAGAGTTTGGCCAACTTTTAGAAATTTGAGTATTGTTCATATTCTCCATGTTATGTTAATCGGCACTAACATGGCTGACAATAATGTTTTCAAGTGTCATGTAAATGCGTCATAATGCTCATTCTAGACATTATTCCCAATGTAATGTTAATGGGGCGCTAACATGGCTGCCATAGCATGTTAAAGAGTCATCTAAATGCATCATAATGCAGAAACCTCAATGGCCCAACTCTCTAAATACATGGCTCTGTGTATAGCCTGTCTGCTAATGGTGAGGCTGGCATTAGCCGTGGGTGATGTGCAGGTGAAGGCACCCGTGCAGTAGTCCTGAGAGAATGAGGGCCATATGTTGTGCTTATCAGCAAAGAAGAGATGTCCTTAGCTCAATGTGTTGCAGTCACACACTCTGTCCATTGTGCAACTCCCTCAGGCTCTGGAATCAGCTCTCTCATCCAAACCACACATTCCAAAAGTATGAGTGGAGACAAAGCTGTGTGTGTTTGAGAGAGGTTGAGAGATGTTGAGGGAGAGCGAGAGAGGCATGGCCTCGACATACACTAACACAGTCGGTGAGGTCCTTGTGACCGCAGTGTCCTGAATGTCCTCCCATATTTCAGTCTAATGTGAGGATATGTAGTGCTGGTTGAGTGTTTCTCTATGTGCTGCTGAGAGCTGCCTGGTACTGCAGGCCTCATCTCTGCAACACTTACTATAGATATGGGCGTCGGATCAAGGGCACTACTCCCTCCCTGATCAACGAATCTGGACAGATGTGGCAGAATGGGACCTAAGCCTTATCTTTACGTGTAACAAGATTTAGCCGCTATTACTCCACAGCCTACGCTAATGATTGGACTGGTCTCAGTGTGTTGGAAGGAGAGTTGGCCTGGTTATAGGACTGTAAATAGAGTGACCATTATTAACATGTCAGTCAGTCTGTACTTCCTCTTTGTTTGCACCACCTGGTCTTAACTGGAAATGAAAATGGGGACCACCACAAATATCCTGTATACTCTGACTGTGTAATAGATGCACAGTTTGAGAAGAATCATGCAGATCTACTTTATTAATCCCAGTTGTCTTCCTCTCAGGCACACAGCAGGCTGGTTCCCCTTCAGACAAAGGCCCCTGGTCAGAGGTCCAAACAACCAGGTCCCTGAGGTCATCCAGAACCAGGACAGGAACCCAGTGCCACTGGTAAGACACATTTCCTCAGGGGCTGGATCTCTAGGGGTGGAAAACAGATATGACTTCATTACAAGGCATGTACTGCCTTATGTAGTAACATTTATTATACAGCATGTAGAGCAGGGCTGTCAAACTAATTTTGTCCCAGGGGTCGTATTCGTTCTTCAACGTGGTCCAGAGGGGTGCACTGAAAATTGGTTATACTTCCTAACTGTCAGAATTAGCAAAAGATAGTCCTATATCCATTGTTTTTGTAATTATCATTACTCCCTGACTGTCTAGCTTTAATCTTGTGGATTATTAGCAAGCTGGACACAGTCAAGAACTGTATAAATGTTGGTCCATTGTAATTTTTACACAGTTTAGATTTGGTTTTAGTCATTTTGAAGTATATTTAGTTTGTGTCCCAGGAAACAAGCGGATTTAACTTCTTTAGAAAAACAGCCCTAATTTTGGAAACAAACATTATTATGTTGTCATCCAGTCACATTTATTGATTTTCCAAGCTATAGCACACAATATGTTACATACAGAACGACAGATTTTTACCGTGTCAGCTCGGGGATTCGATCTTGTAACCTTCCGGTTACTAGTCCAACGCTCTAACCACTAGGCTACCTGGCACATGGTGGTGACAGCATCATATTGTGGGGATGTTTTTTAGAGACAGGGAGATTAATCAGGATCGAGGGAAAGATGAATGAGATCCTTGATGAAAACTTGCTCCAGAGCGGAGCAGAGAAGAATGGGGAAAAACTGCCCAAATACACGTGCTAAACTTGTAGCGTCATACCCAAGAAGACTTAAGGCTGCAATCGCTGCCAAGTACCGAGTAAAGGGTCTGAATACTTTATGTAAATGTGATGTTTAAAAATAATTTTAAAAATTGCTTTGTCATTATGGGGTATTGTGTGTAGATTGGTAAGAGGGGTGAAAACAATTTAATCAATTTTAGAACATGGTTGTAACTTAACAAAATGTGGAAAATGTCAAGGGGTCTGAATACTTCCCGACTGCATCGTACAGTAGGTTTTCAAAGGACCAAAGAGAATGGTCTAATTTTTCATTTTTGCCATGGAAAAATAGTAGTTGTACGTATCATCCTGGCCCTCTGACTCCCCTGATATAGTTTAATTTAACTGTGTTAAAAAACATACAATTTAAGTGTGTTTTTTATATCTGAACTCTGGTGGTGGCGCTAACGGAGTTTTTTTCTCTTCCCTCAGGTGGAGGTCCCTGCAGGAGAAGAGGGGGCCGAGGCGGAGGTTGGACCTGATGAACCACACCCCCTGGCTGCAGTACCTGTGCCTCAACACAGGGTGTCCATCGTTTGGAGTGCCTGGATCTTCTTCAAAGCCTTCTTTGCCTCCCTCATCCCAGAGGCCCCGGGCGTGGCTAACTGAATAATTGACTTTTCCAGCAGGGGGCATACTGGAACTGAAGTTACCCTCAGTATCAGACCTGCCTCCCTGTCACGGGAAGTCCTCTCTCTGGCCTTCTGGATGGATGCCTGGATGGATGCCTGGACATTTTGTGAGAAATCATGAATGATTAAAAGCGTCAATGCATACAAAGCCCTGGCTGTAGTCTGTTAAGGGTGTGTGTTTAGGGATATGATGATTCATTCGGCGCTTCCTGCCTTATGATAGTGACCAAATGGTTGTATATACAGTACAGTACATACACCTCTCTCTGCCAAATGGTTGTAAATGCTGTAAATGTTTATTGGAACAAAACATTTAAATATTATTGTATTGTCTGTACACAGCACTTTACAAAACTTATCTTGTTATTAGGGCTGGGACAATACTAATATCGCAATATTGTTTCCATTGCAAAAATGTAAACACGAAGCAGATCAAACTCTTTGCCCCTTTAAAAACCTTCTGTATGTAAAATATTGTCTGCTATATCTTGGAAAATAAATAAATGTGATACTGGATGAGTAGTAATGTACACTCAGTGGCCAGTTTATTAGGGAACACCCATCACCCACCCCTTTCGCCTCCAGAACAGCCTGAATTCTCAGAGTCATGGATTCTACAAGGTGTGGCGTTGACACATTACTCAATTGTTATCAATGGACCTGATGTGTGCTGGGGAAACCAATCCCCACACCATTACACCACCGCCACCAGCCTGTACCATTGACACAAGGCAGAATATCAACGTAGTCAGATTCATGTTGCTAAATGCCAGATCTTGACTTTGCCATCAGCATGACTCAACAGGAACCAAGATTTGTCGGATCGGGCAATGTTTTTCCACTCCTCAATTGTTCAATGTTGGTGATGGCGTGCCCACTGGAGCCGCTTCTTGTTTTTAGCTGATAGGAGTGGAAAGCGGATGGGCTGCAAAATCCCATCCGTGACAAGGACCGATGAGTTGTGCGTTCCGAAATGCCGTTCTGTACACTACTTGTACTGTGCCATTATTTTCCAGTTTGTGGCCTGCCTCGTAGCTTGCACGATTCTTGCCATTCTCCTACGACCTCTCATCAATGAGCTGTTTTCACCCACAGACCTGCCCCTGACAGGATGTTTTTTCCCCCGCACCGTTCTCAGTTAACCGAAGATGACTCCGACGATCATACCATGCTTAAAGTCACTTAGGTTACTTGTTATGCCCATTCTAACATTCAATCGAACAGTAACTGAATGCCTCGATGCCTGTCTGCCTGATTTATATAGGATGCCACGGCCACGTGACTCACTTGTAGGAGCAAACAATTTGTGAACGGGTTGGTGTACCTAATAAAATGACCACTGATTGTATGTTTCCAACATACATGGGGCTGTTTTCCGAAATAGTTAAATCCACTTTGTGTTTTGTTTCCTTGACACGATACTAACGAGTATCGTAATACTGGTATTGTGCCGGCCATACTTATTATGCAAACTTGATTTAATCTGGGTTAAATTATGAGATGCTTATAGTGCTGTATAATAAAATAGTTTGTATTGCTCTTGCTCAGAGATGGAAGTGCTGTACAGGGTTGTGCATGAGTATTGAATGTTTCTCTGGTTGTCTCAGATGTGAAATGGAAGGCAGTGTTAACATAGTGTGGCTTTAATTCGTTAGACTGGTTAAAGATCTTCTGAAAGTTGAATTATGTTAAACACGGGAATATGCAGTTGTGTGGGGCTTAGGCCAGACTGTTTTTGCAATTAACATGGAATCATGCATAGTGACCTTGCTCCCTTGTTACACAATGAGAAAAATATATATTGTGATTCCTTTTGGAATGCCTTTAACTGTACACATACACTAAGTGTAATTCCCCCCTAGTACGTTCTAATGTGATTTATCTTTTTGTTTTTATTTTGGTAAAACAGCTTTTTAATGGATGCTACTGTATCAAGAATATTTTGTGGAGACTTGCAATAAATTTACTTATGTAAAAGGATTGCCTCTTTAGATAGGTGACTGTAGTCTAGTAAATAACTAACAGAACAATAATACTTTAACATCTAAAGTACTCACAAACACAAGCTTGTTTTAGACAACATGTTTGAGGACAATCAACAAAAATAGATTTAACATGTTCATAACATCTCTTGCAAAACAAAAAATAGTTCAAAGGGTCTACACAGTATACGCAAACGGAGCCGACGGAGGTCGGTTTGGGTCACTACATAGTTCTACGTAGTTCTATGTCTATTTGTGCGGCTGAATTTTTGGACTGCTGTGTAGATCCCTTAAGCCTCCGCTCCAACTCTACAGCTTTTGCTATCCAGAGTTCATTGACCTGTTGGAGAAACCCAGCACAGCATTCAGTGTTTACAATGTGGGGTTTACTGTAGTACATTCCATGGTATTGTCCCAATCACTTCCTCTGAGCTATCCAGGCAGGCTAGGGAGTTCAGCTAGTACATTTGGTCCATATAGACTCCCTCTAACCCAGCCCACTCTGCAACTGATCATATATGTCCTGGAACTACATATTTACTGGAAGGTACATATTTTCTTAGGAAGTTGTATTGACCAACATGGTCATGATTGATGAATATTTGCAGAAATAGTACCACAATTCCAATTTTCTTTACATAAAGCTGAAAGATTTTAGTGAAGGTTTAGCTGTATGGTTCCATCATTCTGGGTCAATATTGGCATTTCTCTGACTGTAAGGTATGGGAGTTTCTGAGAATGTGCCCTAGAAAAGGTGTCTGTATATCTGTTATTTACTGTCCTATAATAACCCTACCTCGCATGTACAGAAGTAGCCCCCTGGGCCCAGATAGAACACGTAATGACACCACGCCCAAGTATCCTGCTCTGGCCTGTTTGAGGCCCAATCACAGACTACAGGGGCAGTGTTGTGAAGTTTAGTTCAGCCAAGTTTAGCCTCAGTCTGAACCCCATCTCCCTAGAAGTGTCTTCTGTTCCCTCCCTCTTCCTCCCCTTGTCTCTTGTGCATGCTCAACACAGCCTGGATCAGTTAGTTCAGAGGTTCTGAGGAGGCACTACACAGCTCTGGGATCCAGTTTGAAGTCAGTGTTCATTTAGCTACTGATGAGATGGATAAGTGTGTGATGACACTCCCAGTCCTGCTGCTGTTCCTGGGCCTGGTTGTGATGTCCCGATCCTGTCTGGAGCCAGCCTCTGCATACAGGTTCACTGGGGCTGTCTGTAGGCTGACCTACCCTGCAGCGGTGGTCTGTGAGTATCTATCTTATTGATTCCAGTCTCCCTACTGTGTTTTCTCAAATGTTTTTCAACAGAACTGTTACTGTCAGGGTAGTTAACTGTTTTGTTAAGTACTGTCTTTAGTCTACAGTGAGGGAAAAAACTGCCCACTGACAAAGAAATGATGAGTCTATAATTTTAATGGTATGTTTATTTGAACAGTGAGAGACAGAATAACAACAACAAAATCCAGAAAACGCATGTCAAAAATGTTATAAATTGATTTGGATTTTAATGAGGGAAATAAGTATTTGACCCCTCTGCAAAACATGACTTAGTACTTGGTGGCAAAACCCTTGTTGGCAATCACAGAGGTCAGACGTTTCTTATAGTTGGCCACCAGGTTTGCACACATCTCAGGGGGGATTTTGTCCCACTCCTCTTTGCAGATCTTCTCCAAGTCATTAAGGTTTTGAGGCTGACGTTTGGCAACTGGAACCTTCAGTTCCCTCCACAGATTTTCTATGGGATTAAGGTCTGGAGACTGCCTACGCCACTCCAGGACCTTAATGTGCTTCTTCTTGAGCCACTCCTTTGTTGCCTTGGCCATGTGTTTTAGGTCATTGTCATGCTGGAATACCCATCCACGACCCATTTTCAATGCCCTTGTTGAGGGAAGGAGGTTCTCACCCAAGATTTGACGGTACATGGCCCCGTACATCGTCCCTTTGATGCGGTGAAGTTGTCCTGTCCCCTTAGCAGAAAAACACCCCAAAAGCATAATGTTTCCACCTCCATGTTTGACGGTGGGGATGGTGTTCTTGGGGGTCATAGGCAGCATTCCTCCTCCTCCAAACACGGCAAGTTGAGTTGATGCCAAAGTGCTCCATTTTGGTCTCATCTGACCACAACACTTTCACCCAGTTGTCCTCTGAATCATTCAATGTTCATTGGCAAACTTCAGACGGGCATGTAAATGTGCTTTCTTGAGCAGGGGGACCTTGCGGGCGCTGCAGGATTTCAGTCCTTCACGGCGTAGTGTGTTACCAATTGTTTTCTTGGTGACTATGGTCCCAGCTGACTATGGTCCCAGGTCATTGACAAGATCCTCCCGTGCAGTTCTGGGCTGATTCCTCACAGTTTCCATGATCATTGCAAATCCACAAGGTGAGATCTTGCATGGAGCCCCAGGCCGAAGGAGATTGACAGTTCTTTTGTGTTTCTTCCATTTGCGAATAATCGCACCAACTGTTGTCACCTTCTCACCAAGCTGCTTGGCGATGGTCTTGTAGCCCATTCCAGCATTGTGTAGGTCTACAATCTTGTCCCTGACATCCTTGGAGAGCTCTTTGGTCTTGGCCATGGTGGAGAGTTTGGAATCTGATTGATTGATTGCTTCTGTGGACAGTTATTATTTTATACAGGTAACAATCTGAGATTAGGAGCACTCCCTTTAAGAGTGTGCTCCTAATCTCAGCTCGTTACCTGTATAAAAGACACCTGGGAGCCATAAATCTTTCTGATTGAGAGGGGGTCAAATACTTATATCAATATCAATAATATCAATTTCTAACATTTTTGGCATGCGTTTTTCTGGATTTTGTTGTTGTTATTCTGTCTCTCACTGTTCAAATAAACCTACCATTAAAATTATAGACTGATAATTTCTTTGTCAGTGGGCAAATGTACAAAATCAGCAAGTGATCAAATACTTTTTTCCCTCACTGTATATATAGACAAATTGTGTATTTTCTCTGCAGTAAATGAAAAGACGACCAAGGTCATCCAGGCTGCGTTCCAGCATGCCAAATATCCAAGCATTAGCAATGAGAAGTCTATTCTCTTTGTTGGAAAGGTGAAATATGGACTTGCCAAGTGAGTGGACCTGACAGTCAGTGTACCTGCACCACATGCATGTGCTTATGCTGTTCCTTTCATCCTCCTCCATTACCTCACATGCCATCCTTTTATCCTGTATTCACTTACCATAGATGATGTATACGACACATGATTGGATGAATGCATAAGCACTCATTTTTCAATCAATAACAGATTGAATGTCATCACGGTAGCCATTGCTTTGTTGTTTTGCTCCTTTATTCTTTCTAAAATGAACAACCAATAATAATGTCCTCTCCTGACCTTTGCCCTCTCAGTCTGGAGATCCATAACCTGTCGATTGGGCGGAGTGAGTTTGAGCTCATAGCAGGTGAAGGCATTGAGATTGCTATCTCCAACGTGTCTGCTGTTTTCAAAGGAACCATCCAGTATGGATATGGAAGCTGGCTGTGAGTCCTTCCATCAGTCATTTTTTATTTATTTTAATTTTATTTCACCTTTATTTAACCAGGTAGGCAAGTTGAGAACAAGTTCTCATTTACAATTGCGACCTGGCCAAGATAAAGCAAAGCAGTTTGACACATACAACGACACAGAGTTACACATGGAGTAAAACAAACATACAGTCAATAATACATTATAAACAAGTCTATATACGATGTGAGCAAATGAGGTGAGATAAGGGAGGTAAAGGCAAAAAAAGGCCATGGTGGCAAAGTAAATACAATATAGCAAGTAAAACACTGGAATGGTAGATTTGCAGTGGAAGAATGTGCAAAGTAGAAATAAAAATAATGGGGTGCAAAGGAGCAAAATAAATAAATAAATACAGTAGGGAAAGAGGTAGTTGTTTGGGCTAAATTATAGGTTTTGCTATGTACAGGTGCAGTAATCTGTGAGCTGCTCTGACAGTTGGTGCTTAAAGCTAGTGAGGGAGATAAGTGTTTCCAGTTTCAGTGCTTTTTGTAGTTCGTTCCAGTCATTGGCAGCAGAGAACTGGAAGGAGAGGCGGCCAAAGAAATAATTGGTTTTGGGGGTGACCAGAGAGATATACCTGCTGGAGCACGTGCTACTGGTGGGTGATGCTATGGTGACCAGCGAGCTAAGATAAGGTGGGACTTTACCTAGCAGGGTCTTGTAGATGACATGGAGCAAGTGGGTTTGGCGACGAGTATGAAGTGAGGGCCAGCCAACGAGAGCGTACAGGTCGCAATGGTGGGTAGTATATGGGGCTTTGGTGACAAAACGGATTGCACTGTGATAGACTGCATCCAATTTGTTGAGTAGGGTATTGGAGGCTATTTTGTAAATGACATAGCCGAAGTCGAGGATTGGTAGGATGGTCAGTTTTTACAAGGGTATGTTTGGCAGCATGAGAGAAGGATGCTTTGTTTGCGAAATAAGAAGCCAATTCTAGATTTAACTTTGGATTGGAGATGTTTGATGTGGGTCTGGAAGGAGAGTTTACAGTCTAACCAGACACCTAGGTATTTGTAGTTGTCCACGTATTCTAAGTCAGAGCCGTCCAGAGTAGTGATGTTGGACAGGCGGGCAGGTGCAGGCAGCGATCGGTTGAAGAGCATGCATTTAGTTTTACTTGTATTTAAGAGCAATTGGAGGCCATGGAAGGAGAGTTGTATGGCATTGAAGCTTGCCTGGAGGGTTGTTAACACAGTGTCCAAAGAAGGGCCAGAAGTATACAGAATGGTGTCGTCTGCGTAGAGGTGAATCAGAGACTCACCAGCAGCAAGAGCAACATCATTGATGTATACAGAGAAGAGAGTCGGTCCAAGAATTGAACCCTGTGGCACCCCCATAGAGACTGCCAGAGGTCCGGACAGCAGACCCTCCAATTTGACACACTGAACTCTATCAGAGAAGTAGTTGGTGAACCAGGCGAGGCAATCGTTTGAGAAACCAAGGCTGTCGAGTCTGCCGATGAGGATGTGGTGATTGACAGAGTCGAAAACCTTGGCCAGATCAATGAATACGGCTGCACAGTAATGTTTCTTATCGATGCCGGTTAAGATATCGTTTAGGACCTTGAGTGTGGCTGAGGTGCACCCATGACCAGCTCTGAAACCAAATTGCATAGCAATCTTTTCATTGTGAAAAGGGAGGATGAGAGGGATGGAAATAGTTTGTGATATGATTAGATATAACTTTCTAGATCTTACAGTTACGTATGTTGTGATTTATCCAAATGTCATGTTGGCTACTACTGAAGTTTTGTATGTTAACCTTGAATAGCTGCGTGGTCATGACACTGCCATGTGTAATCTGTTTTGCAGTGTCAATGTGGGACATTCAGTAGATTTTGAAATTGATTCGCACATTGATCTTGGCATTAACCCCAAACTCTGTAAGTACCTTTTTCTGCCCATTGTTTGTGTGGTGCTCAATGTTCACTCTTCCTTCTCATTCTTCCAAAGAGTTTACAGGAATCTTATCTTCCCTTTTGTAATGTATTTCCTGCCAGTGATCATGTGCTTTTTCTGTCTCAGATTGTGGAAAGGGGAAAGTTGCTGCAGACACATCAGACTGCTACCTCACGTTCCACAAGCTGGATCTCCTGCTGCAGGGAGACAGGGAGTAAGTGGCACGTTCTGGAACTCAGATAGTTTTATACACACAGTGTAAAATGGTTTATCTGTAATGTCCTCTTCCTTCAAGGGAAGTAATATGAAGGACAAACCCTGTGTTTTACATTCTGGCTTTAGGCCTGGCTGGCTCAAGAGGCTGTTCACAAACTTCATCACCTTCACTGTGAAGCTGGTTATTAAAAGCCAGGTGAGTGATGATTAGAGGGAAATATAGGAGAATAATGTACTGTTGGACTTAGGGTAGGCCAATCTTGTAAATAAGAATTTGTTCTTTACTGACTTGCCTAGTTAAATAAACCTGCAGTGTGTCAAAGTATTGGACAGAGGCCTCGCTGATGGCTCAACTCTGCCGCCTACTGTCTTGTTAATGCAACCCAGCAAAAACATTGTCACATCAGCTGCAACATGGAATTAAACAATATCCCTGTTTTCGTCATCTTAGATCTGTAAGGAGATCAATAATGTGGCAAACATATTGGCTGACTTTATACAGGAACGAGCAGGTATGGACACGTTTGGGGAGCCTGGGTAGATAGCACACGAGGCCTATAGAGGTATCAAGAATTTCTCTTATTTAGAATATCTGTCAGTGACTATGTTTACATCTCCGCGTTGATTCCCACAGAGCAATTCCTTAGTGATGGTGACATCAGCATGGATATTGGAGTAACTTCTGCCCCTGTCATCACATCCAATTACATTGAATCATACCACAAGGTAATGTATATCCCTTTATTATCTAGCATCCATATTCATTGTACATGATGATACACAATACCAATTGTTATTATATGTATTACAGTATCTTTCTTCTGTCTTCCCATGATGTCCAGGGTCTGGCCAAATACATCAACATGACAGCTGTCATCAATGAGTCTGTATTCGACCCCAGCCAACTGACAGAGGACCGCATGCTTTACTTCTGGATCTCTGATGAGGTCTTCAACCCCCTGATTACAGCTGCCCACGAAGATAGACGTTTTGTCCTCAACATCTCTGGCCTGGAGCTCACAGTAGGTGTCTACCAGACTAGTGGAAGTCATGTGGACTAGTGTCCAAGGCAACATTTATCAGGAAAACAGTAATCAGGACTTGTTGTTGGGGTTTGGTCCACGGTGTGTTACAATATGATAGAGGCAGGGAAACTGACTGTAGCACTGTGACGGGGAATGACATTCTTGTTCATTACAAGCTGAATTACTGTGTTTGTTTTAATGTATGCCAGTTATTTAACATGGTCAATTTCATTTCAGGAACTGTTTAAGACAAATTTGTCTACCCCCATTCCAGAGTTCCTTAGCCAGGTATGTGACAAACCCACTCAGGACAGTCCTCAGACAGACACAACATGCTTTTATCAGCTCCACAGACCACGCAACCTATCTTGGCCTCTGCAATTTAGTGGTGTTTTGAGTTTCATTGTATTTCAAACCTCATATATTGTGTACACAGGTAAGTCAGTGTGATAAATCTGTCTGTGCCTGTATGAAACCTGTCTCTCTGTATCCTTTTGGCAGTTTCTGTCCTCTGAGGAGCCAGTGCTGGGGGTGTGGAGTGTGTTAGTGCCTCACCTGTGGACGACCCCAATGGGCACCTATGTCAGAGCTGTGGCTGCAGCAGAACTGACTAGCGGAGCTGAGGACATCCCAGGACTTTACTTTGAGATGGTCAGCCAAACAAACACCTGTTTTAATATTTTATATGATAGCCTGGCATCAGACAGTAATGTGTCCAAGAAGAGTAGCTGAATGGGGTTTGTCATTGTCTAGGAGGTGGAGGTTGTAGTGACTGCTTCCTACGCCAAGAAGAAACTGATCCTAATCGCTACAACATCACAGTGAGTCCATTTACGCGCCTACACTGTAGTGAACATGTACATACACATGTATAGGAACTGCATATGTGAGTAAAGGCATTACATGAATACCATGCTTTTAATTGGTCTTGTGATACTGACTCCACTGTGCCTCTATAAGGGATACAGACTGTAATGGTTTAGTAAAACACTTTCTGATTGCATGGCAGTTTACTAACAAGTATACAGAACAAAAATATAAACGCAACATGTAATGTGTTGGTCCCATGTTTCCTGAGCTGAAATAAAAGATCTCAGAAATGTTCGATAAGCACAAAAAGCTTATTTCTCTCAAATTTTAGGGACAAATTTGATTTCATCCCTGTTAGTGAGCATTTCTCCTTTGCCAAGATAATTCATCCACCTGACAGGTGTGGCATATCAAGAAGCTGATTAAACAGCATGATCATTACACAGGTGCACCTTGTGCTGGGGACAATAAATGGCCACTCTAAAATGTCCAGTTTTGTCACAATGCCTCAAGTTTTGAGCAAGCATGCAATTGGCATGCTGACTGCAGGAATGTCCACCAGAGTTGTTGCCAGAGAATTTAATGTCCATTTCTCTGCCATAAGCCGCCTTCAATGCCGGCCTCACAAATGCTGACCACGTGTAACCACGCCAGCCCAGGACCTCCACATCTGAATTCTTCATCTGCAGAATAGTCTGAAACCAGCCACCCAAACAGCTGATGAAACTGTGGGTTTGCACAACTGAAGAATTTCTGTCAGAAACCGTCTCAGGGAAGCTCATCTGCGTGCTCAAATCAAAACTCTAATAAAATATTATTGGTCACATACACATATTTAGTATATGTTATTGCGGGTGTAGCGAAATGCTTGTGTTCCTAGCTCCAACAGTGCAGTAAATATACTTCTCCCATTGGCAAAGTAACTCAAAAGGGGCGATGATATGAATCACGCTTCTTTGAAAATATATATAATAAATTATCAACCCTGCAAGCAATACAAGACTATTATCATGGTGGGAGATTGTAATACTATTTTAAATACCTTAATGGACCGTAATCAAAATCACATTACAAACTATCACCCTCGTGCTCTTAAGGAAATCATGAATGTCATGGATATATTGGAACTGGTGGATATTGACCTAGTGAGATATACAGGGGCTCCCGGGTGGTGCAGCGGTCTAAGGCACTGCTTCTCAGTGCTAGATGCGTCACTACAGACCCTGGTTCGATTCCAGGCTGTATCACAACTGGCCATGATTGAGAGTCCTATAGGGCGGTGCACAATTGGCCCAGTGTCGTTAGGGTTTGGCCGGGGTAGGCCGTCATTGTAAATAAGAATTTGTTGTTCTTAACTGACTTGCCTAGTTAAATGAAAAAAAAAACATGGCGGAGGCTCAATCAAGCTAGTTGTCTTGACTTCTTTCTTATGTCTTTCTCATTGGCACCAAAAGTAAAAACGGGGTTGATAGGGGATAGAATGCTGTTGGACCATCAGATAATTGACATATACATTACTCTTACTGAATTTCCACGTGGGCGAGGATATTGGACATTTAATCATAGCCTATTGGATGATAACTTGTTTTTAACTAGGACAGAGTTATTTATAACTGAATTTTTCTGACATAACATAGGTACAGCAAATCCCCTTATTGTATGGGACACTTTAAATGTGCCTTTAGAGGCCATGCAATTCAGTACTCATCTCGACAACAAAAGCAATTTAGGTCAAAGGAGTCCAACTAATAAAGGAAAGAGAAAGTCTAACAGAAAAGATGGGTAGCAATAAAAACTGTACCATAGAGGCTCAGAATAAGTGAGAGGAAAAACAAAAAGAAACGGAACTAATTCAACAAAGATCACAATTAATATATTATAATAATAAAGCAAAGTGGATGGAATATGGGGAGAAATGCACCAAATTATTTTTACATCTTCAACATAGAAATGCTACCAAATAGAATTTACTGAAACTTGTTACAAGTGAGAGTCACCCATGATTCACCAAATTATATTTTGAAAGTGGAAGCGGAGTAGGCCTACATTAAGGATATGTTTTAGTTTCAGTCTCCTCCATCTTCTCTAACCGAAGCTAATTGTATGGATTTAAAATATATATATGTAAAATTAACAGCCATACAGAAAGATTCATGTGAAGGTGAAACAGAAGAACTTATTGATGCAATTAAAGCCTTTGAGTCCGGGAAAACTCCAGGGCTGGATGGCATACCAGAAGAGGTATACCAAAACTGTTTTGATATACTCAAAGGACATTTATTAGCATGTTTTAATCACTCCTATGTAAATGTTAGATTATCAGACACGCAACAAGGTCTGACTTCATTATTACTGAAACAGAATACAACACGTGGGAAATATAAAGATCCAGTCCATTGAAAAAACTTGGAGGCCCCTTACAATTCAGTGTTGTGATGCAACAATTCTTGCAGAATGTACAGCGTATAAAATTTAAAAGGTATTGTCGGATATTATTCATCCTAATCAGACAGGCTTTTTACATGGATGAAACATTGGAGATAATATAAGGCAAGTACTGGAAACAATAGAACACTATGAAATATTGGGGACACCAGGCCTGCTTTCATAGCGGACTTTGAAAAGGCTTTTGATAAAGTATAACTGGAGTTTATACATATGCCTGGAATATTACAATTTTGGAGAATCATATTGTAATGTTATTACAATTTTGGAGAATCTCTTATAAAATGGGTTAAAGTTATGTATAGTAACCCTAGGTGTAAAATAGTAAATAATGGCTACTTCTCAGAAAGTTTTAAACTATCTAGAGGACCATCAAAATGTTAGCTATTAAAATCATATCCAACCATAATATTAAGGGACTAGAAATACATGGCTTCAAAACAAAAGGTGTCATTGTACACTGATGATTCATGTTTTCTTTTAAATCCACAACTTGGATCCCTCCACAGCCTCATAGCGGATCTAGATAATTGTTCCAATCTCTCTGGATTACTATATTATGTATTGGATCACACAAAAAAACTTTTACATTACTGTGTAGTTTACAATGTAGATATACTTGGTATACATATCTTGAAATAAATACAGGATCTCACTCCAATACATTTTTATAGAAAGTTACCAAAAATAGATAAGATCTTGCTACCATGGAAAGGTAAATACCTTTCTATTTGTGGAAAAATCACCCTGATTAACTCTTTAGTAATATCCCAGTTTACTTATTTGCTTATGGTCTTGCTTACACATAGAGAACAGTTTTTTAAATTATATGAGAAAACATATTCAAATTTATTTGGAATGGCAAGCCAGACAAAATTAAATGGGCCTATTTATATACAGTGAAGGAAAAAGTATTTGATCCCCTGCTGATTTTGTACGTTTGCCCACTGACAAAGAAATGATCAGTCTATAATTTTAATGGTAGTTTTATTTGAATTGATTTGCATTTTAATGAGGGAAATAAGTATTTGACCCCTCTGCAAAACATGACTTAGTACTTGGTGGCAAAACCCTTGTTGGCAATCACAGAGGTCAGACGTTTCTTGTAGTTGGCCACCAGGTTTGCACACATCTCAGGAGGGATTTTGTCCCACTCTTTGCAGATCTTCTCCAAGTCATTAAGGTTTCCAGGCTGACGTTTGGCAACTCGAACCTTCAGCTCCCTCCACAGATTTGATCCTATGTTCAAGAAAGGCCTTTTCCCCCTTAATTCAGATTACAACCTCTCACTTTCAGTTATTTGAAAAGGAAATCCTCTCCCAAATATCGCTGTTTTAAAAACAAGCTATAGAATGTTGGTTTCAATTTCAATTTAATCCACCAGAAAAGACAACAAATAATACAACAAATATTATGGTTAAACTCAACTATACTAATTGATTAAAAAAACAGTATCTTTTGAAAAAATGTTTTAAAAAGGTATAATCTTCGTAAAATATATTGTAAATAGGACTGGTGGAGTTATGTCACACATGCAGCTAACAAAAACAAATGGAAATGTCTGCTCTATCCAAAATTACAACCAACTAATTGCAGCATTTTAACGCAAAAATGGAAGAGGAAAGTGGAAAAGGAAGGATCTTGTCTGTCGGCACTGCGTTGAAGACCAAAATTGGTTAAAGAAAATTGTGATAAATCAAAAAGTATATCAGTTTAATTTAAGGACCAAAAAATGTACAGCCGTGCCACATAGATTGCAAAATAGTTAGGAAGAGATTTTCGATGTACCGATTACATGGCACATGGTTTATGAACTGATACGCAAAACGACTTCGGATCGAACCCACAAATGCTGATGCTGCAGATACTCAACTAGTCTAAAGAAGGCCAGTTTTATTGCTTCTTTAATCAGAACTACAGTTTTCAGTTGTGCTAACATAATTGCAAACGGGTTTTCTAATGATCAATTAGCCTTTTAAAATGATTAACGTAGATTTAGCTAACACACCGGGCCATTGGAACACAGGAGTGATGGTTGCTGATAATGGGCCTATGTAGATATTCCATCAGTCGTTTCCAGCTACAATAGTCATTTACAACATTAACAATGTCTACACTGTATTTCTGATAAATGTGATGTTATTTTAATGGACAATTTTTTTTGCTTTTCTTTCAAAAACAAGGACATTTCTAAATGACCCCAAACTATATATATATATATATATATATATATATATATATATATATATATATATATATATATATATATATACACACACAGTGGGGCAAAAAGTATTTAGTCAGCCACCAATTGTGCAAGTTCTCCCACTTAAAAGGATGAGAGAGGCCTGTAATTTTCATCATAGGTACACTTCAACTATGACAGACAAAATGAGGGGGAAAAAATCCTGAAAATCACATTGTAGGATTTTTTTATGAATTTATTTGCAAATTATGGTGGAAAATAAGTATTTGGTCACCTACAAACAAGCAAGACTTGTAACTTCTTCTTTAAGAGGTTCCTCTGTCCTCCACTCGTTACCTGTATTAATGGCACCTGTTTGAACTTGTTATCAGTATAAAAGACACCTGTCCACAACCTCAAACAGTCACACTCCAAACTCCACTATGGCCAAGACCAAAAAGCTGTCAAAGGACACCAGAAACAAAATTGTAGACCTGCACCAGGCTGGGAAGACTGAATCTGCAATAGGTAAGCAGCTTGGTTTGAAGAAATCAACTGTGGGAGCAATTATTAGGAAATGGAAGACATACAAGACCACTGATAATCTCCCTCGATCTGGGGCTCCACGCAAGATCTCAACCCGTGGGGTCAAAATGATCACAAGAACGGTGAGCAAAAATTCCAGAACCACATGGGGGGACCTAGTGAATGACCTGCAGAGAGCTGGGACCAAAGTAACAAAGCCTACCATCAGCAAGGGCATTGAAGATGAAACGTGGCTGGGTCTTTCAACATGACAATGATCCCAAACACACGCCCTCGCCAGGGCAGCGAAGGAGTGGCTTCGTAAGAAGCATTTCAAGGTCCTGGAGTGGCCTAGCCTGTCTCCAGATCTCAACCCCATAGAAAATCTTTGGAGGGAGTTGAAAGTCCGTGTTGCCGAGCAACAGCCCCAAAGCATCACTGCTCTAGAGGAGATCTGCATGGAGGAATGGGTCAAAATACCAGCAACAGTGAGTGAAAACCTTGTGAAAGACTTACAGAAAACGTTTGACCTCTGTCATTGCCAACAAAGGGTATATAACAAAGTATTGAGATAAACTTTTGTTATTGACCAAATACTTATTTTCCACCACAATTTGCAAATAAATAAATTAAAAATCCTACAATGTGATTTTCTGGATTTTTTCCCCCTCATTTTGTCTGTCATAGTTGAAGTGTAACTATGATGAAAATTACAGGCCTCTCTTATATTTTTAAGTGGGAGAACTTGCACAATTAGTGGCTGACTAAATACTTTTTTGCCCCACTGTATATATATATATACCTCACACTGCTGCCTATGTCTGTGCAAGTAAAGAAACAACACTTATGTGACTTTTCTTCTTCCCGCTAAAGAATTTCCATAATGAAGGATTCACTGTCCACAGACACACTGCAGGTGAGAATTAAATAGGCATACTGAATCCCAATCTAAGTGACCAGTAGCGGTGGTAGATTGCTTTATTTCTCATTTCCTTATGCTCTCCAGATGGTTGAAGCCCACATTGAATATTTGAAAGAAGCAGTGGAGAAAATAGGTGTCCCAAAAGTCATATCCAGTGAGTACTGTTTCATCCTCTCACGCTTAGTGAATTGTGATATACAGTGCACATGGAAAGTATTCAGACCCACATTTTGTTACATTACAGCCTTATTCTAAAATAAATTTAATCGTTTTTTTTCTCATCAAACTAAAGTTGAAGTTTATATACAGTTTAGCCAAATACATTGAAGTACATTTAGTTTTTCACAATTCCTGACATTTAATCCTAGTAAAAATTCCCTGTCTTAGGTCAGTTAGGATCACCACTTTTATTTTAAGAATGTGAAATGTCAGAATAATAGTAGAGAGAATGATTTATTTCAGCTTTTATTTCTTTCATCACATTCCCAGTGGGTCAGAAGTTTACATACACTCAATTAGTATTTGGTAGCATTGCCTATAAATTGTTTAACTTGGGTCAAACGTTTTGGATAGCCTTCCAAAAGCTTCCCACAATAAGTTGGGTAAATGTTGTCCCATTCCTCCTGACAGAGCTAGTGTAACTGATTCAGGTTGTAGGCCTCCTTGCTCGCACACGCTTTTTCAGTTCTGCCCACAACATTTCTATAGCATTGAGGTCAGGCTTTGTGATGGCCACTCCAATACCTTGACTGTTGTCCTTAAGCCATTTTGTCACAACTTTGGAAGTATGCTTGGGGTCATTGTCCATTTGGAAGATCCATTTGCGACCAAGCTTTAACTTCCTGACTGATGTCTTGAGATGTTGCTTCAATATATCCACATAATTTTCCTCCTCCATGATGCCATCTAGTTTATGAAGTACAGTCCCTCCTGCAGCAAAGCACCTCCACAACATGATGCTGCCACCCCAGTGCTTCACGGTTGGGATGGTGTTCTTCGGCTTGCAAGCCTCCACCTTTTTCCTCAGTTCCTTCTTGGAACTGATGGTCATTATGGCCAAACAGTTCTATTTTTGTTTCATCAGACCAGAGGACATTTCTCCAAAAAGTATGATCTTCGTCCCCATGTGCAGTTGCAAACCGTAGTCTGGCTTTTTCATGACAGTTTTAGAGCAGTGGCTTCTTCCTTGCTGAGCAGCCTTTCAGGTTATGTCGATATAGGACTCGTTTTACTGTGGATTTTACATACTTTTGTACCTGTTTCCTTCAGCATCTTCACACAGTCCTTTGCTGTTGTTCTGGGATTGATTTGCACTTTTTGCACCAAAGTACATTCATCTCTAGGAGACAGAATGCATCTTCTTCCTGAGTGGTATGACAGCTGCATGGTCCCATGGTGTTTATACTTGCGTACTATTGTTTGTACAGATGAATGTGGTACATTCAGGCATTTGGAAATTGCTCCCAAGGATGAACCAGACTTGTGGTGGTCTACAATTTGTTTCTTTTGATTTTCCCATTATGTCAAGCAAAGAGACACTGACTTTGAAGGTAGGCCTTGAAATGCATCCACAGGTACAACTCCAATTGACTCAAATCATGTCAATTACCCTATCAGAAGCTTCTAAAGCCATGACATCATTTTCTGGAATTTTCCAAGCTGTTTAAAGGCACAGTCAACTTGGTGTATGTAAACTTCTGACCCATTGGAATTGTGATACAGTGAATTATAAGTGAAATAATCCATCTGTAAACATTTGTTGTAAAAATTACTTGTGTCATGTACAAAGTAGATGTCCTAACCGACTTGCCAAAACTATAGTTTGTTAACCAGAAATTTGTGGAGTGATTAAAAAATGAGTTTTAATGATTCCAACCTGAGTGTATGTAAACTTCCGACTTCAACTGTAAATACAATACCCATAAAGACAAAGCAAAAACTGTTGAACTGTTTTTTTTAAATATCACATTTACATAAGTACTTAGACCCTTTACTCAGTACTTTGTAGAAGCACCTTTGGCAGCGATTACAGCCTCGAATCTTCTTGGGTATGAGGCTACAAGCTTGGCACACCTGTATTTGGGGACTTTCCCCCATTCTTCTCTGCAGATCCTGTCAAGCTCTGTCCGGTTGGATGGAGAGTGTTGCTGCACAGCTATTTTCAGGTCTCTCCAGAGATATTCGATCGGGTTCAAGTCCGGGGTCTGGCTGGGCCAACTCAAGGACATTCAGAGACTTTTCCTGATGCCACTCCTGTGTTGTTTTGGATGTGTGCTTAGGGTTATTGTCCTGTTGGAAGGTGAGCCTTCAACCCAGTCTGAGGTCCTGAGTGCTCTGGAGCAGGTTTTCATCAAGGATCTCTCTGTACTTTGTGCCGTTCATCATTCTCTCAATCCTGACTAGTTTCCCAGTCCCTGCCTCTGAAAAAATCCCCAAGGCATGATGCTGCCATGCTTCACCATGAGGATGGTGCCAGTTTTCCTCCAAACATGACAATTGGAGTTCAATCTTGGTTTCATCAGACCAGAGAATGTTGTTTCTTGTGATCTGAGAGTCCTTTTTGTAAGCTCCAAGCGGGCTGTCATGTGCCTTTTACTGAGGAGTGGTTTCCATCTGGCCACTCTACCATAAAGGCCTGATTGGTGGAGTGCTGCAGAGATGGTTGTCCTTCTGGATGGTTCTCCCATCTCCACAGAGGAACTCTGGCGCTCTGTCAGAGTAAACATCGGGTTCTTGGTCACCTCCCTGACCAAGGCCCATCTCTCCCGATTGCTCAGTTTGGCCGGGCGGCCAACTCTAGGAAGAGTCTTGGTGGTTCCAAACTTCTTCCATTTAAGAATGATGTAGGCCACTGTGTTCTTGGGGACCTTCAATGCTGTTTGGAACCCTTCCCCAGATCTGTGTCTCGACACAATCCTGTCTCGGAGCTCTACGGATAATTCCTTCGACCTCATGGCTTGATTTTTTCTCTGACATGCAATGTCAACTGTAGGACCTTATATAGACAGGTGTGCGGCTTTCCCAATCGTGTCCAATCAATTGAATTTACCACAGGTGGACTCCAATCAAGTTGTAGAAACATCTCAAGGATGATCAATGGAAACGGGATGCACCTGAGCTCAATTTCTAGTCTCATAGCAAAGGGTACGAATACTTATGTAAATAAGGTATTTCTGTTTTTTACTTTTTATACATTTGCAAACATTTCTAAAAACCTGTTTTCACTTTGTCATTATAGGGTATTGTGTGTAGATTGATGAGGATAAAAAATATATATATTTTAGAATAAGGCTGTAATGTAACAAAATGTGGAAAAAGTCAAGGGGTCTGAATACTTTCCGAATGCACTGTAAGTGTGTTGTTGTGAACAATATAATATGTTCCTCTTTTGATCGTTGTCTTAGAACTAGAACCAAGTTTAACTGCACTACTGGACAAACAGGGAGCAAATCTGTTTGAGCTCATCGAACCCCAGGTTGTTTCTCAGGATGTGAGTACTCATACATACACCTTCACTTCATTCTTACTCATCATAAGCTCAAATTAAAATCTATACACAAACTATAGGACTAAATAAATATTTTACAGAACTGATACTATTCATTGTCATCTGTCTTTCTGTCTGTAGGGTTTTGTGATTATCCAGACAGACTTTGCCTTTCCTCATCATCTGCTTGTGGAATTCCTCAGGAAGACTCTGGAGTGATTCTAATGTTGAGATGGTGGGAGTGGTCACAGGCACTCCCTGTCCCTGTGCATCAAATCACATACAGTAGGCTACAGTATACTGAGGTATAATGTGCAATGTTTTGAATGACTGTATTAGTGGAGGTGTTGATAAACTTACACTTCGGAATACAATTACTAGTTGTATTTGCACATTAAACAGGAACAGGTGCAAACACATAGCAAATTGGGCACTCTGTGTGTGAAAAGGTTTTTGAGAAGGTCATTGTCTTTGTACACTCATTATGAACTTCTGTATTGACATGGTTGATTATGTCTCTTAACCTTGTCCCTAAAGCTGAATTAGATCTACAACTTTGCTCAATAAGAAACATGATTTGTATTTGCATACTGTAAGTAAAGGGTTAAATGTGACCATGGCAGTAGGGTATTTCCGCTTATGTCTTGTGATTGGATTGGTTAATTTAATATTCCATGGATCAGGTGGCACAGAGCAGGTAAAACCGGTTCCTCTGCCAACTGCCCTGATGTACCAGGTGTCCCTCTGACCTCTGGGAAGATAGCCATTCATCGATAGAAGATGGTTCAGAATGGAAACAATACCAACTTGTTTGGTCTCTGAAATGTCCCACTGAAATGTGCATCTTTTAAATAAACTAATATACGGTTGATGGTAGTCTCCTTTTAATTCACACACTTGTTTTATAAAATAAAGTAATAGAGGAGATATGTATTGGAAAATAAGTTATATTTCATAATACATATAGGGACAATGTTCTTATATAAAAGAAAGTACTACATCTTCACAATGAAAGAAAGTCTTCTCATATAATGATATTGCCTGCCCCTTCCACCTCTCCTCCAGCAATATGATTATGACTGTATAGCTTACATGAAGCCAGGTCATTCCGACAATGTCACAACAGCCTTCGCTTTGGCTCCCCCTCCTGTTCATCTCAGACATTCGGCGTCGCCGGCCTTCAAGTTGCTGCCGAACCTGATGCGAGCAAACACCCTTCCCTCATCAACCCAGGACTTGTCTGGTCATCATTACACACACCTGGTGCCAATCCCCACCCTATCACCGTATATATACTCCCTCTGTCATTTGTCTTTGTCGGTCATTGTAAATGTTGCTTGTTTTCCTGAGAGGAATCTCTTCTACTATTTCCTGAGTACTTTATTATTTTGCACTTTGGGTTTCGTCACGATTTTATAATTATAGTGCTTGTGTCACAAGTGTAGAAAGGAGTAGGCAGGAGCCAGTCATTGTAACAATAATCGACAGGACAATGGTAAACCATGGGCACACTTATACAATTACTAATCACTGGGAATAGGGGCCAGGTGTGCATAATGAAAGTTTTGTAGGGATCTGTGACAAGATTTCATGTAATGGACATTGTTAGGTACTATTTTTAAGAGTAAATGACTCCACGGATACCAGAGAAGCTCAACCAAGTAGAATTCTTCCCAAAGGGTCGATACAGCTGTAACTCAGACACATATATATGGCATCCCCCATGGTAGTATTCATACCCCACTTTGGGGGGAGTCTACTCTTTATCGCTAAACATGGCATCATTCTTGCTAAGCTGGGAGCAAAGTGATATGAGCCTTCAATGGTTTCACCCTTATTAGTACTGCCACATGCCATCGTGTTCCCTGCACTCTGCCACATGCCATCGTGTTCCCTGCACTCTGCCACATGTGATCGTGTTCCCTGCACTCTGCCACATGTGATTGTGTCTGCCTCTGCCACGTGTTCCCAGTTCCCTGCACTCCCAACTCTGCCTCATGCGTGTTTCATTGCCACATGCCATCGTGTTCCCTGCCCTCATGTCTGTTTTGTAACTAATGTTCCTAAACTTCTGAGTATAAAAATGTTCAAAGTTTCACCCTGAATCCAACAATATACACAAAATAGTCCAAATTGGTGAAGTGAAATGAAAAAAACAAACAACGGAATTTACAACGGAAAAGTGGTGCGTGCATATGTATTCACCCCCTTTGCTATGAAGCCCCTAAATAAGATCTGGTGCAACCAATTACCTTCAGAAGTCACATAATTAGTTAGATTGCACACAGGTGGACATTATTTAAGTGTGACATGATCTGTCACATGATCTCAGTATATGTTCTGAAAGGCCCCAGAGTCTGCAACACCACTAAGCAAGGGAACCACCAAGCAAGCGGGACTATGAAAAACAAGGAGCTCGCCAAACAGGTCATGGACAAAGTTGTGGAGAAGTACAGATATCAGAGTTGGGTTATAAAAAAATATCAGAAACTTTGAACATCCCACGGCGCACCACAACAAACTGCCAAGAGAGGGCCTCCCACCAAAACTCATGGACCAGGCTGGGCTTTACGGAAGAGTGTCCAGAAAAAAATCCATTGCTTAAAGAAAAAAATAAGCAAACACGTTTGGTGTTCGCCAAAAGGCATTTGGGAGACAAACATATGGAGAAGGTACTCTGGTCAGATGAGGCTAAAATTGAGCTTTTTGGCCATCAAGGAAAACGCTATGTCTGTCGCAAACCCAATACCTCTCATCACCCCGAGAACACCATCGCCACAGTGAAGCATGGCGGTGGCAGCATCATGCTGTGGGGATGTTTTTCATCGGCATGGACTGGGAAACTGGTCAGAATTGCAGGATTGATGGATGGCACTAAATACAGGAAATTCTTGAGGGAAACCTGTTTCAGTCTTCCAGAGATTTGAGACTGGGATGGAGGTTGACCTTCCAGCAGGACAATGACCCTAAGCATACTGCTAAAGCAACACTCGAGTGGTTTCAGGGAAAACATTTAAATGTATTGAAATGGCCTAGTCAAAGCCTAGACCTCAATCCAATTGAGAATCTGTGGTATGACTTAAAGATTGCTGTACACCAGCGGAACCCATCCAACTTGAAGGGGCTGTAGCAGTTTTGCCTCGGAGAATGGGCAAAAATCCCAGGGACTAGATGTGCCAAGCTGATAGAGACATACCCCAAGAGACTTGCAGCTGTAATTACTGCAAAAGGTGTCTCTACAAAGTATTGACTTTGAGGGGTGAATAGTTATGTACGCTCAAGTTCATTTTTTTGTCTTATTTATTGTTTGTTTCACAATAAAACATATTTTGCATCTTCAAAGTGGTAGGCATGTTGTGTAAATCAAATGATACAAACCCCCCAAAATCAATTTTAATTCCAGGTTGTAAGGCAACAAAATAGGAAAAATGCCAAGAGGGGTGAATACTTTAACAAGCCACTGTAGGTGCATAATCCTAACGGTGGAACCTAACAGGGTGGAAATTTGGAGCCTAAATTATCAATAGTTCTGTTAGTGAGCATAATGGTTCTGTGAGTGAGCATAACACTTGAACAGGATTTTAACTTCTCTATCAGACATTATTTTGAAAATAACAGCATGGACATATATGAGTGGGACATACAGACTAACAACATGGAAAAATGTCTAAAACTGAGTGTTTATATTTATTTAGCTTTGCACCCTAGTTTTCCCACCAAAGAAATTATGACACTTCCTGAATGGTGTCATTGTAGGAAGGGGTTGTTTTCTTAAATGGAGAATTACAGTACAACAAACTAACATGGTGGAAAGTGATATCAGGGACAGAAAATCTGAAATACATTGATTAGAGAATTTAACTAGGGCTATATTTAAAGCCTTTTGGAATTCACATTTTCCTCTAAATAGGAAGTGATATTTCCTGGAGACGGAAAAGACGCCGCTTGGTAGGAATGACCCAGCTAGCTAGATTAGCCATACAACGGTCGTAATACCATTTTTGAAGTCTAACATGCTGGCCAAACCAGTGTGGTGAGATAATATGATTTGTTGGAATACGGCTACACGAGGGCTTATTTCAAAAAGCTCTCTATAAGAGAGTCCCTGTGGGCAGAGCTAGGCATATTGCACTGGGACAGGTCTTAATATGAATAAAAGCCCCTCGTTTTTGTGATTCTGTGTACAGCAGTGTTGCCTGGGTAAAATCACCTGGGAAGCCAAGCCCCCCCAAAAAAGCCATAGGCCATTACAACCTATGTGTTGTCATAATTGCGTAGTTTGCTCTATAACCTGTTAGTTCATACACTATATATACAGTATATGGACACCCCTTCAAATGAGTTGCTATGGCTATTTCTGCCACACCCTTTGCTGATAGGTGTATAAAATTGAGCACACAGCCATGCAATCTCCATAGACAAACATTGGTAGTAGAATGGCCTTATTGAAGAGCTCAGTGACTTTTAACATGGCACCGTCATAGGATGCCACCTATCCAACATGTCAGTTTGTAAAAATTATGGCCTGCTAGAGCAGCCCCAGTCAACTGTAAGTGCTGTTATTGTGAAATGGAACATCTAGGAGCAGCAACGGCTCAGCCCCAAAGTGGTAGCCACACAAGCTCACAGAATGGGACCGCCGATTGCTGATGCACGTAGAGTGTAACAATTGTCTCTCCTCAGTTGCAACACTCTTCTTCTTCTCCAAACTTCCTCTGGAAGGAACATCAGCACAATAACTGTTAGTCAGGAGCTTCATGGAATGGTTTTCAATGGCCATGCAGCCGTACACACCCCTAAGTTCACCATGCGCAATGCCAAGCGTCGGATGGAGTGGTGTAAAGCTCGCTCCCATTCGACTTAGCAACAGTGGAATCGCCTTCTCTGGAGTGATGAATCCCACTTCGCCTTCTGGCAGTCCAACGGACAAACTTAAGTTTGGTGGATGATAGGAGAATGCTACCTGCCCGAATGCATATGGCCCCTTAGTTTCAGTGAAGGGAAATCTTAACGCTAAAGCATACAATGACATTCTAGACGATTCTATGCTTTCAACTTTGTGGCAACAGTTTGGGGAAGGGCCTTTCCTGTTTCATCATGACAATGCCCCTGTGCACAAAGCGACATCCATGCAGAAATGGTTTGTCGAGATCGGTGTGGAAGAACTTGACTGGCCTGCACAGAGCCCTGATCTCAACCCCACCGAACACCTTTGGGGTGAATTGGAACGCTGACTGCGAGCCAGGCGTAATCACCGAACAACAGTGCCCGACCTCACTAATGCTCTTGTTGCTAAATGGAAGGAAATCCCCGCAGCAATGTTCCAACATCTAGTGGAAAGCCTTCCCAGAAGAGTAGAGGCTGTTATAGCAGCAATGTTCCAACATCTAGTGGAAAGCCTTCCCCAAAGAGTGGAGGCTGTTATGGCAGCATTGTTCCAACATCTAGTGGAAAGCCTTCCCAGAAGAGTGGAGGGTGTTATAGCAGCAATGTTCCAACATCTAGTGGAAAGCCTTCCCAGAAGAGTGGAGGCTGTTATAGCAGCAATGTTCCAACATCTAGTGGAAAGCCTTCCCAGAAGAGTGGAGGCTGTTATAGGAGCAATGTTCCAACATCTAGTGGAAAGCCTTCCCAGAAGAGTGGAGGCTATTATAGCAGCAATGTTCCAACATCTAGTGGAAAGCCTTCCCAGAAGAGTGGAGGCTGTTATAGCAACAATGTTCTAACATCTAGTGGAAAGCCTTCCCAGAAGAGTGGAGGCTGTTAAAGCAGCAACGGTGGGATGAACTCCATACTAATGTCCATGATTTTGGAACGAGATGTTCGATGAACCCTGAACCCTCCCAGTCAGATAGAACGACGCGGCCTGCCCGCCTGTGGGGAAAACAACCTGAATTTGCAGAGGTTACCCCATTGGCTCACTGCAAAAACTTAACCTTTATCAAATGCAATTTTCTTGTTGTCTGATTGTTTTAGTCAATTACAAAAGTACATTTAAGAAAAGTACAATATGTCTAAAGATTACTTTTCAACACTGCCTGCTCCGCATTCTCTCTACTTACATAAAAAAAGTTATATTGTAGGGCAGGATCATCAACTAGATGATGGTCAGTGGGCCGGAAAAGGCAGGGACAGCATTTAGGCCTGTAATCGATAGATCACTGGTTCGAATCCCTGAGCCGACTAGGTGAAAAATCTGTAGATGTGCACTTGAGCAAGGCACTTAAGCCAAATTGCTCATGTAAGTCGCTCTGGATAAGAGTCTACTAAATGACTAAAATGTAATGATAATTACAAATAATTTGTAGAAAGAAGAAGCCTAAACCGATATAGTTTGACTAACACATAATCATTTTATGCATAATAATATTATCCATGGGAATACTAGGGAACAGATTTCTTAAATTAAAATCACCTGGAGCTTATATCCTGGTGTTTTTATAGTCTATTATGTCCAAGAATAAAAAATGTCAATAAAAACAATTTAATCCAAAAAAGTGATTTTATTATTTCCTCAGAAAACTTGGAGGGACCAAATCAAACCATCGGTCGCCATTGGGGAACACTGTTGTAGAGCCCCTCATGCCCCTATCTCCTTATGTGGGAGCATTGCGGACCGTAGGTCAGGGTTTTTTACCAGGTTACATGTACATTGAACAACACAGCAACTTTTGAGAATGTTTTGTTATTTCTGTACAAGTCCAATCAAATCATCAAATTTATTTATATAGCCCTTCTTACATCAGCTGATATCTCAAAGTGCTGTACGGAAACTCAGCCTAAAACCCCAAACAGCAAGCAATGCAGGTGTAGAAGCATGGTGGCTAGGAAAAACTGCCTCGAAAGGCCAAAACCAAGGAAGAAACCTAGAGAGGAACCAGGCTATGAGGGGTGGCCAGTCCTCTTCTGGCTGTGCCGGGTGGAGATTATAACAGAACATAGCCAAGATGTTCAAATGTTCATAAATGACCAGCATGGTCAAATAATAATAATCACAGTAGTTGTCGAGGGTGCAGCAAGTCAGCACCTCAGGAGTAAATGTCAGTTGGCTTTTCATAGCCGATCATTAGGAGTATCTCTACCGCTCCTGCTGTCTCTAGAGAGTTGAAAACAGCAGGTAGCACGGCTGGTGAACAGGTCAGGGTTCCATAGCCGCAGGCAGAACAGTTGAAACTGGAGCAGCAGCACGGCCAGGTGGACTGGAGACAGCAAGGAGTCATCATGCCAGGTAGTCCTGAGGCATGGTCCTAGGGCTCAGGTCCTCCGAGAGAGAGAAAGAAAGAGAGAATTAGAGAGAGCATACTTAAATTCACACAGGACACCGGATAAGACAGGAGAAGTACTCCAGATATAACAAACTGACCCTAGCCCCCCGACACATAAACTACTGCAGCATAAATACTGGAGGCTGAGACAGGAGGGGTTAGGAGACACTGTGGCCCCATCCGATGATACCCCCGGGCAGGGTCAAACAGGAAGGATATAACCCCACCCATTTTGCCAAAGCACAGCCCCCACACCACTAGAGGGATATCTTCAATCACCAACTTACAACCACCAATTTACCAACCTTACCAAGGTTGAGACCGAGTCTTCACATGGGCAGGCAGACCATTCCATAAACATTGAGCTCTGTAGGAGAAAGCCCTGCCACCAGCTGTTTGCTTAGAAATTCTAGGGACAATTAGCAGGCCTGCGTCTTATGACCGTAGCGTACATGTAGGTATGTATGGCAGGACCAAATCGGAAAGATAGGTAGGAGCAAGCCCATGTAATGCTTTGTAGGTTAGCAGTAAAACCTTGAAATGAGCCCTTGCCATAACAGGAAGCCAGTGTAGGGAGACTAGCACTGGAGTAATATGATCAAATATTTTTGCTCTAGTCAGGATTCTAGCAGCCGTATTTAGCGCTAACTGAAGTTTATTTAGTGCTTTATGCAGGTAGCCGGAAAGTAGAGCATTGCAGTAGTCTAACCTAGAAGTAAAAAAAAGCATGGATTAAATTTTCTGCATAATTTTTGGACAGAAAGTTTCTTGGGACCTAGAACAAGCATCTCTGTTTTGTCCGAGTTTAAAAGTTGAAAGTTTGCAGCCATCCACTTCTGTCTGAAACCCAAGCTTCTAGCGAGGGCAATTTTGGACCTTCACCATGTTTCATTGAAATGTACAGCTGTGTGTCATCGCATAGCAGTGAAAGTTAACATTATGTTTTCGAATGACATCCCCAAGTGGTAAAATATATAGTGAAAACCATAGTGGTCCTAAAATGGAACCTTGAGGAACACTGAAATTTACAGTTGATTTGTCAGAGGACAAACCACTCACAGAGACAAACTGATATCTTTCCTACAGATAAGATCTAAACCAGGCCAGAACTTGTCCATGTAGACTAATTTGGGTTTCCAATCTCTCCAAAAGAATGTGGTGATCGATGGTATCAAAAGCAGCACTAAGGTCTAGGAGCACGAGGACAGATGCAGAGCCTCGGTCTGATGCCAATTAAAGGTCATTTACCACCTTCATTCACAAGTGCAGTTAATTTTGAGTGTGACTCCAAATCCAGACCTCCTTGGTTGATACATTTGATTTCCATTGATGATTTTTGTGTGATTTTGTTGTCAGCACATTCAACTATGTAAAGAAAAAAGTATTTAATAAGAATATTTCATTGATTCAGATCTAGGATGTGTTATTTTAGTGTAACCTTTATTTTTTTGAGCAGTGTATTTTGCAATGCCCGCACACGTGTACCGCGGTCGGTTTCTAGTGAAAACCACTCAAAAACGAAACAGAAAGTAAACGCAATTTATTTGGTTTAGTTTCACTTTATTGCAGCGATGCGACCAACGACCAACAGCTACATTTGGTAAATTATACTTTTGGCATATGGCTTATATTGGTTATAAAAAAAGGCAAATAGTTAATTGACTTTGTATATAGTAATAGGCTATACTTTACGTAGCAACCCATCCAAACGCGCGCCCAATACAAAGCAGATTTGTCGAAATAGATTATAATTTACTCAGGAGCCGATCTAAACGTGCACCCAAAACAACGCAGATTGTTACGGTGCATGGCTTTTTCTTGTGAAGCAAGCAACTATTTAGTTTTGCTCCATGTGAAATTGTTTGAGATTACGTTTAATCTATAACTAGATTATAACACAATCAAATCGACATTTATGTTATTGTAAAATGTAGCCTAAACTTGTACAGCTGATGGAAGCAGAGGAAGATGTCCAGAGTGTATTAACACAGGAGACCCATGAGCTGGCAGACATTCTGGGCTATCAAGATGATGCAGTTCTCTCCACACTCTATAAAATGATGGACAGCAGAGCGCGTGAACGGCTCGTGCGCGCTGCCAGTCACAGAGAACGCATCCTAGAGATGTTGGGTTACTTCAGCACAGCAGACCCTGCTATGTGCCGCCAATTTCTTCAAATGGTCTGCATGCACTGCGACATGCCAATGCGCCTGGAATCTCGGCTGATGTCTGTGACCGGATCTGTGACTAGTGAGTAAGACATTGTGGTGCCTGCCCATACTGACCATCCAGAATATCCACACTATAGCCTAGTTATTCAGTTATGGGGAAGATGTTGATATCAGAGTGGGGTTTCTTTTCCATTTCCATCCCTCAAATGTTGACACCCAACAATAAACAATAAACACCCCACTGACAATGCAGTAACTCTGTGGATAGAGTTAGGCTTAGTTTGAACCCATATTGTAAGTTTGATTTGTTTGACTGTGCAGGTGATCCTTGGCCTACACTGGCAAGAGAGGCCCTATCCCTCTGTGATCCAGGTAATCAATCAATAATCACGTTTTACTGCAGCTGTTCAGTCAGTTTTTACCCTCTTTTTCCATAATAATTTAAGGGGATATGAAGTGTTTCATTTTTTGTGTAAGATGACACCTCTGTGTGATATTCAGGCAAGAAATGGGTCGAAGGTCCAACAGCAGATAACACAGTAAAAACAGCATTAACATAGTTAAATACCTATGGAAAATAGTGATTTTGTCTCAGACATAGCTGTTTTTAGATTGGTAATTTAGTCTAGCCAGCTATCTAAACTTGTACTAATGTGTACTAATGGCCAATACTGATGGGCATGCAGGGCACGTGCCCAGGGGCCCTGACCTCCGGGGGGAGCCCATTGATTTTGTTAGTAATTCTGTTAGCCAAATCTCGCTTAGGGGCCCCCAAAAGGCCCTGGAAAAGAGTGTCTTATGCAATGCTTATGCAATTCTGTTTAACCACTGCGCTTCTTCATATTTTCTTGGGTTTCCCCTATATGTCCATTATTGGGTTCTCTCCATTTTGTTTTTTCTCAGAAGAAGTAATTGAAAACATCAGCCATACCCCGGTTGATGAGTCTATAGCATCTCAAGGTTGGTGTGTAAAACGCCCACGAATAGGTAAGTACCAGTCTTTTCATGACACCCAATTTTTGGGGGCATGTCTCAGTAAGATTTCTTACGGAGTTTCAATTTTGAAGGACTTTCATACTGTGTGAGCTACCTCTGTAATCTGAAATGTATCTTTGTCTTCACTTTATGAAAGTTGTTTGATTCGAAATTAGTACACAGTCACAAAATATATTTTGTAAACAAAGTCATGAACAGCCTCATAAACGTGTAGTCATGTAGCTTTGTTCAGGTCATGAGTATGTTGTGTGTTATTTTATAAGATGTTCTTTGTATGTCCAGACCACGTAGAAAGCTACAAGGCTGCTGTGAGGAGATTTCTACTGCAGAGGTGGGAGAGGGTGATGCAGGGTGTGGTGAAGGAGGTTCGTCTGGAAGAGGCCTGGGTCAGTCTGCGCCACAGAACCCATGTTAGACCCAGAGACAGGGCTGATGGAGCTCTGAGCCCCTCAGAGCTTCCACAGGGGGAGGAGGAGGGGACTGTGGAAGACAGGGTGACTGTTCACTCCCTCCTGGGTTCGGAAGCCCAGGTCACACTGCTGTTAGGCCAGGCAGGGTCAGGGAAGACACTACTGATGCACTGCCTTGGCCAGAAATGGACACAGGACGCCTCTCCCTCCTTTCACCTACTGATTCTGCTAGAGTTCCGCCAGCTCAACCTCGTGGCTCGGCCGCTCTCTCTGAAGGAGCTGCTCTTTCGCTTCTTCCTCCCACCAGAGGGTGGGGAGGAGGAGTGTACCGCTGTACTTGACTTCATCCTTGAAAACCCTGAGAAAATATGCTTGATCTTTGATGGCTACGATGAGTTTCACACTAAAATAACCCACTCAGGGAAACTGAGCAGCTCATTTGACCCACTGTGCCCACTCCCCATGGCAGAGCTGATCTCAGGCCTGTGCAGTCGCAGAATCCTCCCAGGATGCACTCTGTTGATTACCTGTAGGCCTCGGGATGTGACAGACTTGGAGAGCTCTGTGGACTGCATTGGGGAGCTGCTAGGTTTCAACCAGCGCAGTGTAAAAGAATATGCTGAACAGTACTTCCAGGACAAGGGTCTGAATCTGAAGGAGAAGGCAGTGAGTCATCTACTGGCCAACCACCACCTCCTCACCATGTGTTACCTGCCAGCCCTCTGCCATATCTGCTGTGTGTGCCTGGACCACATATTCTCCAGTGGTGGGTCTGAGCTTTTATCCCAGCTTCCAAACACCCTCACCCAGGTCTACCTCCAGATCCTCTGTGCCTTTCTAAGCCGATGCCCAGGGAGCAGCACACCCCTGTTGCAGAGTCACAGGGCAGAGGTCACACTGCTGGGCCGCCTGGCCATGAGGGGCCTGGAGGGGAGCAAGATCGTGTTCTTGTCTGAAGAGGTTCCACCAGACCTGGTGGACTTCGCCGCTAAGGCTGGTCTCCTCTCACAGGTGGACCTGACCCATGAGGATGGATCTAAAGGCCAGGGCTACACATTCATACACCTCACCATGCAAGAGTTTCTGGGCGCGCTACACATCATGACCAGCGACGACATCACAGAGGCCCAGCTCAAGAAGAAGTTCAACCTCAAGACCCGCTGGACCACGAAATCAAACCCCAAGACGGTTTTCACTGACTCCCTCCATCTGTATGTTTGTGGGCTTGCTGCACCAGCCTGCTTCTCTTACCTGCTTCAGCTTGTTCGGGGAGTGGGGGCTGTGGTGTGGGTGAAGAAACGCCTGGCACTAGTTCGCAAGTTGCTCCGAAGCCTGGCAATGAGCACCAACCTGACTGGGCCAAAGGTGGTGGAGCTGTGCCACTGTGTCCAGGAGACCCAGGATGCCCAACTGGCCAGGGAGATGGTGGGGTCGCGACCCTGCTTCGAACTAAGGAACATCACATTGAACCCTGTTGATCTGGATGCCCTGGCCTTTGTCGTCTCGTCTGCTGGAGTGGGCATCGGGTTGGACTTTGGAGCCTGTTCAATGGAGCTGGAGTGTCTCGATATTCTACCCAGCTGCCAGCACATCGACTTTCTAATGTGAGTTCATGACTCATTTATATATTGTGTACTAGACAAGGATAATCCTGCATGAAATTAATTTACTCTTTTTTTAACCATCCCTCAGTTTTCGAAGCCGTAAGTATGATGACAGATTTGCAGATAAACTTTCTTGCATCCTTCCCAGACTACCAACCCTGAAAAGATTTGAGTGAGTCCTTCACTGTCACTCAGTTTTGAAATGATCAACTTTCAATGTTGTTTGTTTGTGTGTGGATGTATACGCGAATTGTCAAAGTGTGACGTGAATAATTCTGCTCCTCTTCCCCAGGTTTATCTGTGGTAACCTCACTGATGTGGGAGCTGCCAAACTTGCCAGAGCCCTGGAGAGCTGTCCACAGATCACAGAGCTCAAGTAAATTATTATTTACTTACCGTAACAACCAAAGATTATTACCACCACTTCAAGATTTTATAAACCCTTTTATCAGGATCTAATCAAACGTGGGTACAGTTTGTGGATACAGTGGATACAGTACCTTATTTGCCATGAAAGTACAGTTGGTCTGATTCGGTATCGAACAGGTTTTGCATTGTATAAAGTGATTTGTGTTGTCTGTCTGACAGTTTCAGTGACAACAGCCTGACAGACAGAGGAGTCAGGGAGATCGCTGACATCTTTCCCAAGCTGCCCAGTCTGGCCTCTGTCTCGTGAGTTTATTGTTTCCTTGACTGGATAATTTGCGTTGCATGATCCTAGCCATATATTTATATTACAAGTGTCTCTTATTTCTACATTTCAGAAAGCTTGCATTTTAGTAATGTGGCCTATGTGTTTTGTATGTTTTCAGATTGGGGAGGAATGGCTGCTCTCTGGAGAGCATCTTCATCCTTCTAGAGAAGATCACTTCCAGCCCCTTCATCCAGGGACTCTATGCTGAGTGAGTTCAAACAATAGACACTTCCAGTGTTTACAAATAGACCCTTCAGTTGTAATCTGCATACTTCAGAAAGTATTCACACCCCTTGACGTTCTCCACATTTTGTTGTTACAAGGTGGGATTAAAAGGGATTTAATTGTGTGAGTTTTTCTGGGTAAGTGTCTAAGGGCTTTGCACACCTGGATTGTAGAACATTTGCACATTATTATTTTTTAAATTCTTAAAGTTCTGTTAAATTGGTTGTTGATCATTGTTAGACAAGTCTTGCTTTAGATTTTCAAGCCAATTTTAGTCAAAACTGTAACTAGGCCACTTGGCGACATTCAATGTCATCTCGGTAAGCAACTCCAGTATATATATATTTGGCCTTGTGTTTTAGGTTATTGTTCTGCTCAAAGGTGAATTTGTCTCCCAGTGTCTGTTGGAAAGCAGATTTAACCAGGTTTTCCTTTAGGATTTTGCCAGTGCTTAGCTATATTACGTTCCTTTTTATCCTAAAATAAACTCCCTTGCCGATGACAAGCATACCCATAACATGATGCAGCCATTACCATGCTTGAAAATATGAAGAGTGGTACTTCGTGAAGTGTTGGACTTTCCCCAAACATAACGCTTTGTATTCAGGACATAAATTTTTTTGTTTTGCTTTAGTGCCTTATTGCAACCAGGATGCATGTTTTTTAATATTTTTATTCTGTTCAAGTTTTCTTCTTTTCACTCTGGCATTTAGGTTAATATTGTGGAATAACTGCAATGTTTTTGATCCTATAAGGGCACAAGGTGAGACCCAAATGCAGACACAGGAGGCAGATGGTTGAGCTCCGATATTTATTACACCAAAAGGGGTAGGCAAAAGGGAGGTCGGGGACAGGCAAGAGTTCATAAACCAGGTCAGAGTCCAAACAGTACCAGGCGATAGGCAGGCTCGAGGTCAGGACAGACAGGGGTTCAGTGAACAGGTCCAAGTCCAAACAGTACCAGGGGATAGACAGACTCGAGGTCAGAACAGCCAGAGTGGTCAGGCAGGCGGATTCGGCATCAGGACAGGCAAGGGTCAAAACCAGGAGGGCTAGGAAAAACCCTGAGACTGGGGAAAAAGAGGAGCTAGGAGAAACGCTGGTTGACCTGGCAAAACAAGACGAACTGGCACAGAGAGACAGGAAACACAGATAAATACACCGGAGACTAATGGGGAAAACAGGAGACACCTGGAGGTGGGTGGAGACAATCACCAAGACAGGTGAAACAGATCAGGGTGTGACAGATCCATACAAATATTTTTCCTATCACAGCCATTAAGCTCTGTAACTGTTTTAAAGTCACCATTGGCCTCATGGTTAAATCCCTGAGCGGTTTCCTTCCTTTCCTGCAACTGAGTTAGGAAGGACGCCTGCATCTTTGTAGTGACTGGGTGTATTGCATCTTTGTAGTGACTGGGTGTATTGAGACACCATCCAAAGTGTAATTAAAAAACTTCACCATTATTTTTACCTATCTACCAATAGGTGCCCTTCTTTGCGAGGCATTGGAAAACCTCACTGGTCTTTGTGGTTGAATCTGTGTATGAAATTCACTGCTCTACTTAGGGACCGAACAGATATTTATATGTGTGGGGTACAGAGATGAGGTAGTGATTCAAAAATCATTTTAAACACTATTATTGCACACCTAGTGAGTCCATGCAACTTTACTCCTGAACTTATTTAGGCTTACCATAACAAAGGGGTTGAATACTTATTGACTCAAGACATTTCAGTTTTTCATTTCATATTAATTTGTAAACATTTTTAAAAGAATCATTCCACTTTGGCATTATGGGCTATTGTGTGTAGGTCAGTGAAACAAAATCTCAATTTAATATATTTTAAACTTAGGCTGTAACACAAGAAAATGTGGAAAAGGTCAAGAGTGTGAATACTTTCTGAAGACACTGTAACTGAAAAAACAAATACTGGTGATGTAAACTACGTTTTTCTATCTCTTTGCAGGGGAATGAAGGACATCAGTGTCCTATTTGTCCCAAGCGTAGACATGAAATGGTGAGTTTCAATTAGTTTTAATGAGGTGAAATAAAAGAATATGCAACTTTCATTTATTTTTTGGTGTTTGCTGTACCAACAGGCCCATGAAAATCAAGCTCATGTTTCATAGCTCTTTGAGAAAATGTTGCTTTTATTTAATTGTTTTTCTATGCTACATTTATGGAAATCTGTACTGTATCAATCAACCTGACTCCTTTTCTCTGCCTTTCTAATTGTCTCAAGTTCTAAGGATAAAACTGGACTGACTGTCAGGTATGATATTCTCAATGTTGTTCTTATACAGAACCCAGGCTTTTATAAATGTATATTTCAATTGAGCTTCTGAATTCCTTGAGTAACATTGCTGTTTATGTGTCATCCAGCCTGTTGAACTGCAGATTCACTACTGACCAGATGAACAGACTATGTCAGTTGCTAGCGAGATGTCCTGGTCTCTCTGTCCTGGAGTAAGTGAATATGTACCCAGTGTCTTTGAACAAGTCAGATCAGACTGTGGGTAAAGACACAAAATAAGTTAGGCTGTTTGTCTTTATGTTGTAACCCCTGCAGTCTCTCAGGAGGTGACATCAAGGCTGATACTCTCAAGGCCCTGACTGACTCTCTACAGGAGCTGAACATCTCCAAACAGATTGTGTAAGACTGATCATTCATTTCAAGTTGTCGACTTTTAATAAAGTCATGATCTTGTGCCTGTCCTATATTTTATATATATATATTTGAACCCAGTCATGTAGCCTAATACGGTTATTGGTTGTGTCTTTACAGTCTGAATGAGATTCCCATATCTGTTGATGGGTTGATGGTTCTGACCAGTTTCCTGTCTGTATGTCCTGATGTGGTTCAAGTGGACATCAGGTATGTTGTGCATAACACCCCTTCATCGACCCAATATAGACTGCATCCCTTTTATTGTGTGCAAACTACAAACACACTAAAACCAGCACATTACCTCATCACTTTCTGATTTCGTCACACTTCAGAGGGTGTCTCTGTCAAGTGGCACACTTCAGAGGGTGTCTCTGATAGGCCCAAACCAGACATAATAAACAAGCAATCAATTACGATACTGTGGTGCCTTTTATAATGTACAACTTCAATGATCATGATTTTTTAGAATGCTCTGAAAATGTTAGCTTAACACTGACTGATGTGCATTTCCCCCATGTTTCCTCATGACAGCCAGCAGGACCCTGTGCGTGTGTCTATACTTTTTGCTGGGGGGATAGAGAAACAACATCCTGAGATGTCTAAGAAACTTCGGTATGTACAATATACAAATTGTTATACACTGTATTCACTGTGTATAACAATATGGATAATGGTTATAAAGTTATACGATATTGTCTCTTCTTTTCATCCTCGTTTCTCATTAACCCCTCTGTGTACAGTCTGATTGGCTGTGCTCTTCTTCCCCTTCACTTGGACCATCTGTGTGAGAATCTGACAGACTGCTCTACTCTGACTCTGCTGGAGTAAGTGCTCTGAGTTGTGAAAAGAGAGTTAGGTTGTGAAAAGTTTAAGATAGTTGGGTTGTGAAAAGCTTCTCTGTTTGTATCTGTTTACCCCCACCTGTTCTTTGCCTTTCTCAGTCTTTCCAACAATTCTCTGGGAAACAAAGGTCTAAAGAAGTTGTTAGACCTCTTACCTCAGCTTAGCAACATCCAGGAAATCAAGTAAGAATTTCTTAGAACTTACCTTTCCTCCCTTTCGTTTGCTTTAGCTTTTTTTGTTCAAAGCTATTTCTGGCCATAAAACCAGTGCTTGTACCCTCTATTTGGTGTAGTGTCAGTGAGAATGCAGTTAGCATGGAAGGGGTGGTGCTGCTAGCTGACACGCTCTGCTCACACAGGAACATGAGCGAAGTGAATATCAGGTATTCACTTCCCCTATTTCTCTTTCTTTCTTTCTCTCTCTTTATCTATTTATCTACAGTATATATATATGTGTCTATCTACCCACTGGGCACACACAGGTTGAATCAACGTTGTTTCCATATCATTTTAATGAAATTACGTTGAACCAATGTGGAATAGACATTGAATTGACATCTGTTCCCAGTGGATATCTATATATCTATCTATACATCAATCAATCAATCTATCTACAGTGGGGCAAAAAAGTATTTAGTCAGCCACCAATTGAGCAATTTCTCCCACTTAAAAAGATGAGAGAGGCCTGTAATTTTCATCATAGGTACACTTCAACTATGACAGATAAAATGACAAGAAAAAAAATCCAGAAAATCACATTGTAGGATTTTTAATGAATTTATTTGCAAATTATAGTGGAAAATAAGTATTTGGTCAATAACAAAAGTTTATCTCAATACTTTGTTATATACCCTTTGTCTGCAATGACAGAGGTCAAACGTTTTCTGTAAGTCTTCACAAGGTTTTCACACACTGTTGCTGGTATTTTGGCCCATTCCTCCATGCAGATCTCCTCTAGAGCAGTGATGTTTTGGGGCTGTTGCTGGGCAACACGGACTTTCAACTCCCTCCAAAAATGTTCTATGGGGTTGAAAACTGGAGACTGGCAAGGCCACTCCAGGACCTTGAAATGCTTCTTACCAAGCCACTCCTTCGTTGCCCGGGCGGTGTGGTTGGGATCATTGTCATGCTTCATCTTCAATGCCCTTGCTGATGGAAGGAGGTTTTCACTCAAAATCTCACGATACATGGCCCCATTCATTCTTTCCTTTACACGGATCAGTCATCCTGGTCCCTTTGCAGAAAAACAGCCCCAAAGCATGATGTTTCCACCCCCATGCTTCACAGTAGGTATGGTGTTCTTTGGATGCAACTCAGCATTCTTTGTCCTCCAAACACGACAAGTTGGGTTTTTACCAAAAAGTTATATTTTGGTTTCATCTGACCATATGACATTCTCCCAATCTTCTTCTGGATCATCCAAATGCTCTCTAGCAAACTTCAGATGGGCCTGGACATGTACTGGCTTAAGCAGAGGGACACATCTGGCACTGCAGGATTTGAGTCCCTGGCGGCGTAGTGTGTTACTGATGGTGGGCTTTGTTACTTTGGTCCCAGCTCTCTGCAGGTCATTCACTAGGTCCCCCCGTGTGGTTCTGGGATTTTTGCTCACCTTTCTTGTGATAATTTTAACCCCACGGGGTGAGATCTTGCGTGGAGCCCCAGATCAAGGGAGATTATCAGTGGTCTTGTATGTCTTCCATTTCCTAATAATTGCTCCCACAGTTGATTTCTTTAAACCAAGCTGCTTACCTATTGCAGATTCAGTCTTCCCAGCCTGGTGCAGGTCTACAATTTTGTTTCTGGTGTCCTTTGACAGCTCTTTGGTCTTGGCCATAGTGGAGTTTGGAGTGTGACTGTTTGAGGTTGTGGACAGGTGTCTTTTATACTGATAACAAGTTTAAAGAGGTGCCATTAATACAGGTAACGATTGGAGGACAGAGGAGCCTCTTAAAGAAGAAGTTACAGGTCTGTGAGAGACAGAAATCTTGCTAGTTTGTAGGTGACCACATACTTATATTCCACCATAATTTGCAAATAAATTCATTAAATATCCTACAATGTGATTTTCTGGATTTTGTTTCTCATTTTGTCTGTCTCTATTTGAAGTGTACCTATGATGAAAATTACAGGCCTCTCTTATCTTTTTAAGTGGGAGAACTTGCACAATTGGTGGCTGACTAAATACTTTTTTGCCCCACTGTATCTACAGTATATATCTATCTATAGTCTATATCTATCTATCTACAGTATATATCTTGTATGTCTGTCTGTCTGTGTCTCTATCTGTCTATATCCTTATCCTCTCTCTTGTGTAAAATGGGCATGGTAAAAAGTTATTGAAATCATATTATGTTTGATTAATATTTTTTCTTTTTATACATATGTTAAATTTATCAGTCATGGGGGGAAGAAGCTGTTCCTGAAATTCCATTCCAGTAAAAGGTAATAAAGTTGTTTCTGTCAGTATACCAATTCTGTATCTCATTTGGATGGTGTAGTCCAAATAAACAACTCACTGAATCACTTTCATTTTAGAATACAATCAGAAGCACTCAGGACCTCACCAGATATGGAACAGGATAAGAAACTCAGGTAGGACACTAAAGTTTTAGACAGAAGTCTTAACCTGCAAATTACTTTCTGAATTGCTGTTGTCCATTTAATATCCCATTCACTTTACCCTGCAATATAATCCCAAGCTTGTGTGTTTTTTTTAGTCTAACTCACAGTGATATCCAGCCCACTGACATGACCAGGCTGTGTAGAAGGCTGGTACAGTGTCCCGGCCTACTAAAGCTAGAGTGAGTTCTTATTTTACCTCTAATTATGTCTATGTTCTGTCTCTGTCTTTCATGGTTAACTATAATATACTGTATTGTGCAATATCTATGTATAATATCTAGTATAGTTTCTATGTTCTACTCCCTCCCTCTTCTTAGTGTGTTACATGTATGATGTTTTCCTCCTTCTCAATCCTCTAAAACCATTCTGCCGGTCTGTTGTTTCAGTTTCTCCCATGGATCCCTCAAGGACGATGCCATTGAAAATCTATTGAATATCCTGCCTAAGATGACATCTCTTCAACTGCTCAAGTGAGAATTCTTCACCCTGATCAGTAATGATAATCTCAGGGCCACAACACCAGTAAGGTGTTAATTTCTCGTCATTCTCTTCCGCCCCTCTTCCCTGCCTTCCACAGTATAAGCCATGTCCAGATGTCTACGGACGGAGTGTTGTTATTGGTCAGATCTCTGATAGACTGTCAGCGTGTCAGAGCTGTGGAACTCAGGTATGCACGGTTCATCATTCATTCATTCATTCATGTGGTTCATACATTTGGGTTTATATGCACAGTATGAACTGTGTTTATGTAAATTACCTGACATTTTGATGTACTTCTAAGGCCCCAAGGAGAAGCGTTCATCAAGTTTGTCAACGTGAAAGCAGAACAAGCAACTTGCAGGTGAATGCGGTTTATCTGCTCATACTGTTCCCATGTATAGAAATTTTATATTACATTACAGAAATAAGGTTTTAGGTTAATTAAGCTGTATTTAATCAGTCACATATAGTTATTCTTCTCTCTAACCTGGTTAAACCCTGATCTCATGTTTGTCTGTCTGTCTATCTCTCTGCCACCTCTGCAGACTCACCCAGTACACACTGAGCAGTGGGGATGTGGAGAAACTCTCTGGGATCCTGGAGCAGTGTCCTCATTTGTCTGACCTGGAGTGAGTGTCCCTATCCCTTTCCCTAATACACATCCCTGTCCCTGGGTCACTGCCCAAATTTTTGCAAAAATAGCCATGCTTATAAATGATGTACTCGCAACTACTGCACTGTATTCCCATAAATACCTTACACTACTAGAGTATATGCCTCAACCAATGGGCAAACTGTTTTTTCCCTCACTGAACATTTTAGGGTGTATTTTGTGGCTGTTTTTCAACACATTTTCAACCAACCTTTCTCATAATGGATAATAACCCATTATTTTCAACGGTGCAGTTTATCCAGTAACCTCCTGAGAGACGAGGGAGTGAAGAGCTTTGTGGATTCTCTGCCAAGGCTGCGGATTGCCAACTCAGTGAAGTAAGACTCATTGCAACACCCTTCCTTCCTTCAGTCCATACAGTGAACTCCATTACCACTAGTGCTGGTCTGCCTCCCTGAGTGCTAGCAGATGCATCTGTTCTAGCTTTATGGAGGTTAGTTGTACTTGCTTGTACAGCTGTATGTGTTTCTCTCTGCAGTCTTAATGATAACAGACTGACCCAGATGGGGGCGCTCTACCTGGTGAACACAGTGACGACCTGTGAGAAGGTGGCTGCAGTTGAAGTCAGGTAAAATTCTATTCAACAATACCATGTTGGCAAACTGAACATTTACTTGTCTAGACCCCCATATATAGTATGAAAGTCTGTGTCACTTTTTATGTCTGTCTGTAGTTTGGGAACCGAGGAGAGGTCGCTCATTCGCTTTGAACAGGACAGTGACTGTGGCAAAACTCTGAGGTAGGACAACAAGTCTACTATTTTCTACTCATAAAATCAGTTAAAGCAGTCACAGAAACACCATAGTGTAAACTCATTTAGCTAGTGGAACAGGAAGCATTGTTTATTTTGCTCCCAGAAAAATAAAACTCATATCGAAACTGAAAGGATTGCTTGTATAAATTATATCAAACCTCTTCCATATGACTCATGGGCATGACCTCTATCTCTTCAGTCTTTCACCTTCTCATTCTCTCTCTACTTCATGTTTCCTGAACCCTGCAGTCTGAGAGAGTGTCATTTTGGGGCTGACCATCTGCAGAGACTAGCAGAGATTCTGACACGCTGTGCTGCTCAGTTGGTCAAGCTGAGGTGAGAATGGGACTGGGAGAATTGCTTTACCCAAGGTTATTATAGTAAATGAAAATGAAAACAAATCATGAACAAACTATTTAGTAAACTGAAATGAAATCATTAACAAATCAGTTTGAATAAATAAAACTATACTGAAGCTATTACATTTGACTCCAAAATGAACTAAAATAGAAACATCATGAATTATGCTCAGTTTTATTTTTTCGTTAACTTTGGTCAAAGCAATCTAATGAGCTTTTCAAGACCTTGGTGGGTTTTTGCAACCAGGAGGTAAATGCAAAGAGGAGATAGCAATGTTTCAAATAGGCCTAGCTTGTGAATCACAATCACTAGCTAACAGGGGAAAAAAGTGGCTAGTTAGCTAATTTGATTCTTTAACATGTACTACTAAAGTTAAAAAGCATTGTATTGGTGTAAACATCGGCGAGAGAGTTTCCGTCCAACATATTTTTTACTCCAGTATTCCTTTTAAATCCAAGTCACATTGATATTGACTTTAATTTAAACCTAACCTAACCTATGACCTTACCCATCACCTCATGTATTAGCCTACTGCCCTCCAGTTGCAAGAGGTAAAATCCTAAACTCCACCGCATAAAATTACACAACACAAATGGCTCCAAGACTCCCACACATGCTTTCTGTCCTTAACATTAACATTATAACTAAATAACTCAAATAATAATTGAAAAACGAATAGAAATTCAAATTAAAAAACACAAAACTATAATAACCTTGGCTTGACCTTTGCGATAATTAACCTGCAGCTCGTCAAATTTGATACCATTGAAATTGACAAAATTACAGAAGTACAGTGTCTGACAATATGAGGAGAGGATAATGTGATTCTGGGTAATGATGCAGGGTGAGGAACAGTGTTTTCTGTCTTGTATGTAGGTTATCCTGTAACACCCTGCAGAGAGAAGGCCTACTGGCTCTGCAGAACAGCCTGACAACCCTGTCCTCATTACGCACCCTGGAGTGAGCCACACAAATGTACAGTTGAAGTCGGAAGTTTACATACACTTAGGTTGGAGTCATTAAAACTTGTTTTTCAATCACTCCACAAATTGTTAACAAACTATAGTTTTGGCAATTCGGTTAGGACATCTACTTTGTGCATGACACAAGTAATTTTTCCAACAAAAGTTTACAGACCGATTATTTCACTTAAAATTCACCTTACATACACTAAGTTGACTGTGCCTTTAAACAACTTGGAAAATTCCAGAAAATGATGTCATGGCTTTAGAAGCTTCTGATAGGGTAATTGACATAATTTGAGTTATTTGGAGGTGTACCTGTGGATGTAATTTGTAAGTCGCTCTGGATAAGAGCGTCTGCTAAATGACTTAAATGTAAATGTAAATGTATTACAAGGCCGACCTTCAAACTCAGTGCCTCTTTGCTTGACATGATGGGAAAATCAAATAGAAATCAGCCAAGACCTCAGTGTAGCCCTCCACAAGTCTGGTTCATCCTTGGAAGCATTTTCTAAACGCCCTTATGGTATCACGTTCATCTGTACAAACAATTCTACGCAAGTATAAACACCATGGGACCACGCAGCTGTCATACCGCTCAGGAAGGAGACACGTTCTGTCTCCTAGAGATGAACGTACTTTGGTGCAAAAAGTGCAAATCAATCCCAGAACAACAGCAAAGGACCTTGTGAAGATGCTGGAGAACCAGATACAAAAATATCTATATCCACAGTAAAACAAGTCCTATATTGGCATAACCTGAAAGGCTGCTCAGCAAGAAAGAAGCCGCTGCTCCAAACCCGCCATAAAAAGAAGTCAGACTACAGTTTGCAACTGCACATGGGGACAAAGATCGCACTTTTTGACCATAATGACCATTGTTATGTTTGGAGGAAAAGAGGGGAGGCTTGCAAACCGAAGAGCACCATCCCAACCGTGAAGCACGAGGGTGGGGGTGCTTTGCTGCAGGAGGGTCTGGTGCACTTCACAAAATAGATGTCATCATGAGGATGGAAGATTATGTGGATATATTATAGCAACATCTCAAGACATCAGTCAGTAAGTTAAAGCTTGGTCGCAAATGGGTCTTCCAAATGGACAATGACCCCAAGCATACTTCCAAAGTTGTGGCAAAATGGCTTGAGGACAACAAAGTCAAGGTATTGGAGTGGCCATCACAAAGCCCTGACCTCAGTCCTATAGAACATTTGTGGACAGAACTGAAAAAGTGTGTGTGAGCAAGGAGTCCTACAAACCTGACTCAGTTACACCAGCTCTGTCAGGAGGAATGGGCCAAAATTCACCCAACTTATTGTGGGAAGCTTGTGGAAGGCTACCTGAAATGTTTGAGCCAAGTTAAACAATTTAAAGGCATTGCTACCAAATACTAATTGAGTGTATGTTAACTTCTGACACACTGGGAATGTGATGAAAAAAATGAAAGATTAAATAAATAATTCTCTCTACTATTATTCTGACATTTCACATTCTTAAAATAAAGTGGTGATCCTACCTGACCTAAGACAGGGAATTTTTACTAGGATTAAATGTCAGGAATTGTGAAAAACTGAGTTTAAATGTATTTGGCTAAGGTGTATGTAACCTTCCGACTTCAACTGTACACACCAAGTTATTGAATGCAAAATGAGTGCCTTTTTTACTCTGATTTACTTAAGGATAAGAAACAACGGACTAAGTGTTCAGGTGATTGAAGACTTGGTGAAGCAGCTGAGGTGTGGTCACGTCCAACGCTATATCAGGTAAGGAGGAAGATATGGGAATGGCATGTGGTGTCTGTGTATTTGTGTGTGGGATTTCTTGCATGAGTGTGTAATGCCTCGGAGTTAAGTCTCTGTATTAATTTCTCATCAGTATTGAGGAGCCATGGATCACAGCAGAAGCAGCTGTAAACCTGCTCCCCTGCTGCTTGAACCTGAACCCCAACATACACACCATCGGGTGAGAATTCATTGTTTTTATTTGACCTTTATTTAACTCGGCATGCCAGTTAAGAACAAATTGTTATTTACAATGGTGGCCTACTCCGTCCAAACTCGGACGACGCTGGGCCAATTGTGCTCCACCCTATGGGACTCCCAATCACAGCCGGATGAGATGCAGCCTGGATTCGAACCAGGGACTGCAGTGGCGCCTCTTCCACTGAGATGCAGTGATTTAGAGCACTCCGCCAATCGCTGCGCCAACCAATGTTGGCATTCGGGCATTCATGTTGGCATTAGGTCATATTTAAGTATAGGAAAGTAGAACATGACATGCATAATGGATGTGTGAACTTGTTTTGCAGGGTCAATAATTCCACTGTACACATTACTTTGGAAGAATGCCAAAATCCCATTGCTACCAGGTAAAGCTGCAAGACAATTACGTTGTCTATTTCCAAAATATTTTTTAGATGCGAACATAAAGATAACACACACTTTCCGTTTTGACTGAGCTGCCTTTATTTGAGTTTCAGTGGTGACACTTCTACAGACATGTCTGGCTCTCTGTCTACTGTGACCATAAGGTGAAAGCATCTTCCTCTATTATTCCTACATCAACAGGAATGTGTATGAGCTGGCTCAGAACTGGTTACTGCATTTGAGCTCTCCCTATCATATGCTCCTGCCTCTTGTGTCTTTCAGCCTGGTAGACTGTGCAGTGCAAGGGCACCACCTAGTGTCTCTGCAGACTGTGTTCCAGAGGTGTGTTCTGCTACAGGAACTAGAGTAAGTATCTGTGAGAAACAGACCTGGAAATACTTTGAACGTAGTGAAAGTGATTCTAATGTCTAATTTAGTTTTAAGTTATACATATTTCTTATTTTCCTCTTTAGTTTGTCATACAACAGCATTGGTAGAGTGGGAGCAGAGTTCCTCTGCTCTGTCCTACCATCCTTAGCTAGTCTGAGGAAACTCAGGTAAGGCTGAAGTTATGGATTTTGGGGGTTGGAAAGGCTTTACAGGGTTTTGATGACCGAGGATGACTATCTTAGGCTACACATGAAAAACATGTATTTTATTTTTTCCTAGTCTTGAAACAAAAGAAACCTCTGAAGATGTGGTATTGCTCCTTGCCGAGGGGTTGTTGCAGGCTAAAAGCATTGAGAGCTTGAAGTAAGTGATTGTCATTCATCCCCTATGCCTACTTTTTATTTTTCGTTCCTGGCCCTGACCTGTCACCAATCTCTCTTGTCTGCCTCAGTTTGTCTGGTCATATGATTACTGACAGAGAAGCTGTAGCTCTGACCAGAACACTCCAAAACCTTCCTCATCTCAGAACAATCAAGTAAGAACTCTTGTATTCTTGTATTCAACCACCTGGCCAGTGATACAACAATACTAATGCTGTGCCCTCTGTCCCCTAGTCTGTCCCTCTGCTATGGTTGGACACCAGCAGGGGCCTTGGAGCTGGTGAGAGGGCTGGGACGGTGCCTCTCTCTGGAAGGGATCAGGTAAATTATTATTATTGTTATTATTATTATTATTATTAAGGGCATGAGTTAAATATCTGTATCCTGTCCACAGCCTTGACTCTGTACAGCTGGATGAGGAGAGCACAGTGTGCCTGGCCCAAGGTCTCCATGCTATGACCTCCTTGAAGAGGCTGAAGTGAGTAGAGCTTCCTGATTGAGAATGTAGTGGGCTTTGCTGTGCCTGAGACAGATTTGGTGTAGAGTGTTATCTTTACCAATGATATGTGATCCGTCCCGTAGTCTGAATAATATAGTTACCATGGTGACTGGATCCCCATGGGTGGGGGCCACTCTGGTCCTGCTGGCCTCCCTGGAGGGGCTCAGAGGGATGGAGGAGCTTGAGTGAGTAGAACCACGATAACACAAATGTCAAGTAGTATCTGACTTCTGCATGGACTAGACATCACGTTTGATGTGGTATTGTCAATGTGTGTCTGGCCTGCAGGTTGGAGGGGATGAGGATTTCAGATAATGGAGTGGAGGAGCTTATCAAACACCTGCCCACCTGGACAGGCCTGAGGAAGATCAGGTAGGGATTATTGGACTGGAGGAATGGATGGGGAATGGTCCTGGACAAAAAATAGACTGCATCATTAATGTGTCAAATGAAGCTAAGATATGCATCAGGAATCTGTCACATGACCTGATCTTAGAACGTGTCAAAGTGTCAGCTAATATTCCAATGGGCTTCAACATTGGTGTGTGTGGGATTTAGGCAGACAGTTGTAGATGTATCATCAGAAAGGTATAAAGCTGCTGATTTATTTGTTATTGCAACGTCATTATATAATTATGTTTTCTCCATCACAAAGTCCAGCTTATTCTACTTCCTGAACTGTTGCAGAGGAAACATACTGCTGTAACACTATGAGATATGATATGAAATGGACACATTTTCCTCTCAATGATTAGAAGATGGAGAATGTTGGTCCATATCTCTATAGACTATATAAAACACACCACCAGCCTCTTTCCTTTTTTGTGTCTCAGCCTGTCAGGGAACTGCATCAGTGACCAAGCAGGAGAGAGGCTGGTCCAGGCCCTGACAACCTGCACAGCACTGGAGGAGCTCAAGTAAGGCCAAGCCCGAACTATCAATCCAAAGTGCCCTATTTCCACTGGGCTTTCACAATGACCAAAATAACATTTTGATTTTTGACTGCAAACAATGCACCGTCTGACCTATGACTTTATATCCCAGTCTGTCAAGGAATAATCTCAGCCTTGCCTGTGCTGCCAAGATGGGACAAGTTCTGCCCACTCTCACTCACTTCAGGGTTCTAGAGTAAGTCTATTACCATCAGTTTTTGTGTGTGGTTTGGGTCATGTTGCATTTAGTTATTGATTCTATGCCATGTAACTGCAACCCTAACCCTTGTTTATGTTCATGGTTGTGATTTTGTGAAAAGTCTCTCAGAGAACGAGATTGGTACAAAAGGATCTGTCAGTATCTCCAAAGCCTTGATCTCCATGAAGTATTTGACAAAGATACAGTAAGATATGTATCTGTGTAATCCGCTATAATTGATACTGTGTATTCCCTGCCCAAGAGACAAGCTTTTAATGTATTTAATGTACTAGTTGTCTTCCAGCTTGACCTCCATAGGGACTTCAGAGCTTGCTGGTCTGGCTGACAGCCTGGCTCACTGTGTCTGTGCAGAGGATGTCAGGTAAGGGAAATCCAGACAGCACAGAGCAATATTCATCATGATCTGAATATTCACGACTGATTTGACCATGTTTCCTCGCTCCCTGTCCATTTTGTCAGTTTTGCGTGGAATGATTGTGGAGATGATGTCGCAGTGAAGCTTGCCGAGGTTTTACCACAATGCCAGAAGCTAAGGAGACTTGAGTGAGTGCTAAGTGTACGCTTTTACATTGACATGTTTTCAAAGGATTTTATAATCAGATGTGTTTTTTTATGTCTTTGATTTTAGTCTAGAGTCTAACAGTATCAGCACTATTGGAGCAGAGGCACTTGCCAGAAGCTTACAGTCTTGTCCATCAGTTGAAGTGATCAGGTAAACATCTTGGAAGTTTTTTGTTGGTAAACTGTCAATTGTATAAATGTATTATACTGGCTATTAATTTGGATACTGCCTTTATTGTGTGCAATGCCATTTGTAAAAATGTCCTCTGTGTTTGACCAGACTGTGGAGGAACTTTATTTCTACCAGTGATGCCCAGAAACTGAGACAGAGGGAGAAGAGGCTCAACTTCTCCTCCACATAGTCTAAGATCTAATCTCACTCATTCAGTGTGTCAGCAGAACAGTAAACTTGCACTTTTATTTTGGTTTTATGCACTTAAAGTTGATTTTGTTTACATGTCATCAAATTCAAACAAACAATAATATCATCCAGGAGGAGGAGGAACAGTGAACCTTTATTCCAACCCTGGTAAGAGGATATAAGAGACAAATCTCCCTTTATACATCTTCCTTCCTCTTCCTGGACAATCAGCTCATAGTCTCTTTCCACTCTCTTATTTATTTTTGGATTGATTTTGAATCAGGGATTTATTGATTGTTTGTTTTGCTAAAAACACATGTCCACCTCAGGTAGAAAGCGTGAGCAAATTACAAACTAATAACTCAAGTTTATGCTTCAGGTGTTCCCGCTCTCTATCTTGGTTTGTAAAACTTGAACTATTTATATGTTGATCTCTCCCCATATGTTAACTAAGCATTGAGGTAGAGTTGAAATGTTGTTTTTCTGATGGAAACCACTGTTTGGTGTGATTTTTATTTCTTACACTTTAGTTCTCTTGCACTGCTGGATTCTAATGTCACTGCTCATGTTTAACTGTTATGTTATTAGATGTATTTCTGCTCATCTGCTAATTTATTTCTTATTCTTCACACTTGTTTTTGTAATGTTCATGTTTTAATCTCACGTGCACTTTGGTCTAATAAAGTGTGAGATGTCTTTTTCATATTCCATGTAAATAGTGATTTTCTTTATCTGAACATACCTCTAGATGGCAATACACAACAGGAGGTTATATTGTGCATCAGTAGGGGAAATAAACTGGGTGCCTTCATTTGAAATGTTTAGAGTGTATTCTTTTTTTGTCTTGTTAATCTGACAAAATAACCCGAACTGACCAGAGAATTTTTACCCGACTCCGAATGGACCCAATGACAACTGGACCCGACCCGACCCATATCCTAGACCAGACTGGACCCGAGTGACAAAACAAATTTTCTGTCAGCCAAGTTGCTCCTGGTTAACGAATAGTTCAATTCTTTATATGTTGGCTAAGCCTTCTATAAAGTCAATAAGTTCACCTTATTAGTGTGAAATAAATATGCTATAGGCTATGCAGAGCCGGGTCCACTCAGTTCTATCAGCTGGAGTTACATAAACCCAGGACTTGATGACAATTAAACAGGACCTGACCCAATAGAAAAGTTAGACTTTTGGACCTGGACAATTGACTGTAGCTGTTTTAAGATGAATGCACCAACTAAGTTGCTCTAGATAAGAGCATCTGCTAAATGTTTTACATACAGATCCCATATTACGGTGTTGAATTATAAAATATTGATGTCACAAATGAATCATTTGTGCAGTTCTTTATTAAAAATGTCGCTTTTTTTGTTACATTTGACTGTGTAAAACCTAGCAGTACTAATTTATCTGCGAGTGAGATTGATATATATTATCAGGACTCCGGATAAGACCCAGCTGCAGACAGTTCGAATCCCAGATGTTTATCACAAAACGGGGCAGGCGAACGACTGGTCAAGGGACGGTCAACACGCTGGTAGGCTTTACAAGACGAACTGGCAATAGACACAGAAAACACAGGTATAAATGCACAGGGGATATTGGGGGAAATGGGCGACACCTGGTGGTGGGTGGAGACAAGCACAAGAAGGGTGAAACGGATCAGGGTGTGACATTTTTAGCGTTTTGCAAAAAGAAATTGTCTCTGAAATGAAACCATCAAGTGATAGATTTTAAACAAATACTGTCATTGAACATGCCAATGATTAGAGAGTGAAAAAACGAATCTCTTCCATAAGTTCTTTAAACAATAAAAGCTAATTTACCAACATTTCTGAAAATGGATACATCATAGCGTTTTGGAACTAAACTCTTCAGTCAGAGCTAGTCTGATGGCACTGGCGCCTATAACGCCCAGACTATCTTAGGTCGTATCGTTACATCAAAAAAGCAAAATCGGCTATTTATCAGAAACAAAACAATAACCCTAACCACAAGTTGCAAAAAACGTACCAAACATATTGTACCAAACATATTGAGTTGCACCTCCACCCACCCCCCTTTTCCCCTCAGAACAGCCTCAATTCAATTCGTCGGTTCATGGACTCAACAAGTTGTCCAACGCGTTCCATAGGGATGCTGGCCCATGTTGACTCCAATGCTTCCCGCAGTTGTGTCAAATCGGCTGGATGTCCTTTGGGTGGTGGAGCATTCTGAATACACAAGGGAAACTGTTGAGCGTGAAATAAAATGCAGCGTTACCGTTCTTGACACACCGCCAGGCACCTACTTCCATATCCCATTCAAAAGCACTCAAATATTTTGTCTTGCCCGTTCACCCTCTGAATGGCACAATCCATGTCTCAATTGTCACAAGGTTTAGAAATCTTTCTTTAACCTTTCTCCCCCCTTCATCTATACAGATTGAAGTGGATTTAACAAGTGACATCAATAAGGGATCATAGCTTTCACCTGGATTCACCTGGTCCGTCTATTTCATGGAAAGAGCATGTTTTGTATCGTCAGTGCATACATTTGAGTGTAAATGTGTAAAACAAATGTAATATATGCTTATTTTTGGGAATTAAAAACAAAAACGTGTGTTACAAAGTGTTAAGGAAAGAAAATCTGTTACTGCTTGTGCTTGACATATTTTAAAGATAAATATTTTGGGGGGGGGTTTTAGGGTTAACTTTAATGGAAACAGTCATGTACCCTAATATACTGTACTTATGTGTCAAACGCATTGGGCTATAACATTCGGCCCTGATGAATTATTACACAATAATAGTCTGTTAAGAAAAATATGTAGCTATTCCTGAACCAGAGCATTTATGTTCTCATTTCGCTGAAGGCAATTATCAACTGAAAATAGGGGAGAGCGTGTGATTGAGTCGGGTGGAGTTGCAATGCGCGACCACTTCAATTGCTCCACTACGCCACTCGGCGAGAGACTGTCACAGACCAGAATGACCTCCCCTCGCTGCCAACCACAACAATTTGTATTCCCTTGATTATATGTTTTGGACATCATGAAAATAACGTCAATTTGTGCATAGAAAGAAAAGTGTTAAAGTTATCAAGAGGAAGCGTTCTTCAGAGAAGAGTATTAGTAAAAAAACACATTTAACAAGGTAAGTGAATATTGGGACACTTGTGTATTTTTTATCCTATGCGATTTAACGATATTCATATATTATGTCTCGAAACATGTCAATTAAGTAAATGTCTCTTTTAATAAAAAATGCAATGTGTTCCAATGTGTGCTGACTGAAATATTGTCAGTGTATTTGGGATATTGATTGATTGTAATTTTAATGTTCAATGTACTGCTTCCTGAAATTGCAAACTGATGCAAATGTTTATGGTGGCACACAGGATATGTCAAATGTTAATGTGAAAAGAAAGCACAAAGCTCAAGCTGTCAACCACAAGAGGAAACCGAGTCAGTTGTCACTAGTTCTAAAGTAGAAATGTCGGTCTCCTCTGAGACTCATGTCTTTACTTCTCTGGTTCACTCTTATCTGTCTATTAAAAAGGGACATGTACTCTCTCTTTCTGTATCTATATTTGCTCCATCTTTCTCTGGATTTACCTGTGCTCATCCCTTTTGTTGGTAGTTAAAGTCTATTTTGAAATGTTTCGAATTTCCATAGTACACAAACATCAAAATTCTCACCCACCCCCATAAGTATTCTCAAGTGACATTTGCTCTCACTGTAGATGAGATGATGCAGTCCGTCTAGTCCTTCAGCACTGAGATTAGTGAAGATGGGAATGCAATTTTCAGCTTGGGTTGACAATTGTCTTGATTGTTAGGCACCTTGATAGATCTATGCGCATCTATATGTATTGATTTAGCCTGGACCATTTGACCAAGATAAAGTCCCTAGTTACTGGCCCAATACCCATTTTAATATTTTTACCATCTGAATCAATGGACTGAGAAAAGTTTTCCTGCTGATTAGAACAGCACAAGGGGCATCTGAGGGGTCCTTTTATGTTTGCAGACAACTAGACCTGTATTTATCTGTGAGGTCACTTCCTTCCACCACACTGAACACAAAGAGGAGAACAACATGATACTGACTGAGGGTGGTGACTTGGGTCTGTAACTTGGGTCTTTTAGGTAGCCTACTATGCTCAAGTCAGTTTTCAGTGTGTGATTATATAATGGAATATTCAGCGACATACATGGCAAAATGTAAACTAATAGGTTAAAGTATCAAAGATTTTATTTGAACTTCAATACGCCTACAGTGTGTGGCATTATTTATTTAGAATTCAAGTCACTGAGACAGTTCGAGACTCTAGTCACTAATTCAGATCCTGTAGTCTTTCCCCATTTTCTACTACCCCCATGTGTATCGTACTTTGGCCAGAGCTTTGCCTTAGGTGTGAAGAATGTGTTAACTCCAGTGACTGTAATGTTGAATGGACTGAGCCTGAGGGGCTGTTTGGGGATATGGAGTGGGTTATCATCCTCATTAGTTTTGGTATGTGAGCAAGACTATGCTGATGTCTTCTGTATAATATGTTTGCTGATACCAAAACAACATTTAACTGTTTACATTATACAAGCAATTGAGAATATGATACTTTACTTTTGTACACTTTCTTGCGAATCCATCCATCCATGAAGATGCTTATGATTTGGTTGGAAGTGTGTGATGTGTTTATGATGCTGTACACTTCAGTATGCTCCCATTGTACACTTTTGCTTTGGTTGAACCTTTCAATGGAACGAGTGTCTTAAAGAGCCCCATATATGACCTTTAGATGGAATGAGTGTCATAAAGAGCCCCATATATGACCTTTAGATGGAATGAGTGTCATAAAGAGCCCCATATATGACCTTTAGATGGAATGAGTGTCTTAAAGAGCCCCATATATGACCTTTAGATGGAATGAGTGTCATAAAGAGCCCCATATATGACCTTTAGATGGAATGAGTGTCATAAAGAGCCCCATATATGACCTTTAGATGGAATGAGTGTCATAAAGAGCCCCATATATGACCTTTAGATGGAATGAGTGTCATAAAGAGCCCCATATATGACCTTTAGATGGAATGAGTGTCTTAAAGAGCCCCATATATGACCTTTAGATGGAATGAGTGTCATAAAGAGCCCCATATATGACCTTTAGATGGAATGAGTGTCTTAAAGAGCCCCATATATGACCTTTAGATGGAATGAGTGTCATAAAGAGCCCCATATATGACCTTTAGATGGAATGAGTGTCTTAAAGAGCCCCATATATGACCTTTAGATGGAATGAGTGTCATAAAGAGCCCCATATACGACCTTTAGATGGAACGAGCATCATAGAGAGCCCCATATACGACCTTTAGATGGAACGAGTGTCAAAAAGAGCCCCATATACGACCTTTAGATGGAACGAGCGTCATAGAGAGCCTCATATATGACCTTTAGATTAAACGAGCATCATAGAGAGCCTCATATATGACCTTTAGATGGAACGAGCGTCATAGAGAGCCTCATATATGACCTTTAGATTAAACGAGCATCATAGAGAGCCTCATATATGACCTTTAGATAGAACGAGCGTCATAGAGAGCCTCATATATGACCTTTAGATGGAACGAGCGTCATAGAGAGCCTCATATATGACCTTTAGATGGAAAGAGCATCATAGAGAGCCTCATATACGACCTTTAGATGGAACGAGTGTCATAGAGAGCCCCATATACGGCGCCTACATTTAACAGTCCATTAAACTTATCAGAAAATGACAATGTAGAAAAAATGCGCATTTTGGTTTTATTTTTTTATTTTCAGTGTTCATTATAATCTTACAATGCATTACTTCAGTTCATTACTTATGGTATAACATACAAGTGCATTCGGAAAGTATGCAGACCCCTTCACTTTTTCCACATTTTATTATGTTACAGCCTTGTTCTACAATGGAGAAAAAATGTTCTCGTCAATCTACACGCAATACCACAAAGTGAAAACAGTTTTTTTGATATTTGTGCAAATTTATTAAAAATAAAAACAGAAATACCTTATTTACATAAGTATTCAGACTCTTTGCTATGAAACTCAAAATTGAACTCAGGTGCATCCTGTTTCCATTGATCATCCTTGAGATGTTTGATCAACTTAATTGATTGGGCATGATTTGGAAAGGCACACACCTGTCTATATAAGGTCCCACATTTGACAGTGCCTGTCAGAGCAAAAACTAAGCTATGAGGTCAAAGGAAAGGTCTGTAAAGCTCTGAGACAGGATTGTTTCGAGGCACAGATCTGGGGAACCGTACCAAAAAATGTCTGCAGCATTGAAGGTCCCCAACAACACAGTGGCCTCCGTCATTCTTAAATGGAAGAAGTTTGGAAACACCAAGACTCTTCCTAGAGCTGGCCACCCGGCAACACTGAGAAATCGGGGGAGAAGGGTCTTGGTCAGGGAGGTGACCAATAACCCGATGGTCACTCTAACAGCTCCAGAGTTGCTCTATGGAGATGGGAGAACCTTCCAGAAGGACAACCATCTCTGCAGCAATCCACCAATCAGGCCTTTATGGTGGAGTGACCAGACCGAAGCCACTCCTCAGTAAAAGACACATGACAGCTCGCTTGGAGTTTGCCAAAAGGTACCTAAAGGACTCTCGGACCATGAGAAACAAGATTCTCTGGTCTGATGAAACCAAGATGTTATGAATGCCAAGCGTCACTTCTGGAGGAAACCATCATGCTGTGGGGATGTTTTTCAGCCACAGGGACTGTGAGACTAGTCAGGATTGAGGGAAAGATGAATGGAGCAAAGTACAGAGAGATCCTTGATGAGCACTCGGGACCTCAGACTGGGGGCGAAGGTTCACCTTACAAAAGGACAACGACCCTAAGTACACAGCCAAGACAACGCAGGAGTGGCTTCGGGACAAGTCTCTGAATGTCCTTGAGTGGCCCAGCCAGAGCCCGGACTTGAACCTGATCAAACATCTCTGGAGAGACCTGAAAATAGCTGTGCAGCGACGCTCCCCATCTAACCTGACAGAGCTTGAGAGGATCTGCAGAGAAGACTGGGAGAAACTCCTCATATACAGTTGTGCCATGAATGTATTGTCATACCCAAGAAGACTCGAGGCTGTAAATGGTGCCAAAGGTGCTTCAACAAAGTAATGGGTACTTAAAGTATGTCAATGTGATATTTCTGTTTTTTATTTTTTTAAATAAATGTATAATTTGCTTTGTCATTATGGGAAATTCTGTGTAGATTGATGAGGGAAAAAACAATTGAATCCACTATAGAATAAGACACGTAACAAAATGTGGAAAAAGTCAAAGGGTCTGAATACTTCCCAAATGCACTGTATGCAGTCCTACATCTGTGATCTGTTGGTATTATAATCCATTTCCTATACTCTGGTTCCACTAGCACCAGCAGTGGAGGGAGGGTCTTACACAATGGCACATCAGTATCTTAGCAACAAGAGCCCTTACCACACTCCTCATGTCCTTACATTACATTACCTGTGCATGAATGTTTGACAGAGTACAGCTTTTATTCTCTCATATGACACAAGAAGGACCCCTGTTGATCACTTATTCTGCATGCGACCCGGACCTTTGTTCTTCATGCAGCTGAATTGATTCATTCAACTCTCTGAATACGGTACATGGATCAAATATGTGTTTTATGTTCTATTGAATTTGGAATATGAGAATTTATGATAGGTCCCAAATTCTGTCATTAACCGCCCTGCATTAAACATTCTTATGTTTTTGTGTATCTCTCTATCTTATTTTGAATCTGTCAGTCTCTACAGAATGCTCCATGCTACAGTAATGTCATTCATAGTGGTGTTTCTCTGTGCTGTGTGTGTTCCTAGGCTGTGGGAGGGCTGACACTGCTGCGAGCATGGCCTACACGCTTGGCACGGGGCCTGACTCTGGGCCAGCCATGGTTCCCCAGAATTGCGTCACTAGGGTGGAGCTGTCCGTGTGCTGTGGCAACCTGCTGGACAGAGACGTGGCCTCCAAGTCTGACCCCTTCTTAGTGCTCTTCCACGAGGTGGACAACAACTGGGTTGAGGTGAGGAGGGGAGAGGAGGGATGGGCAAGTCTGGGAAAGGTCGAGGGGATCAATTATAAAGGAAGAGAAAAGGAGAAATGACTGTTGGAAAAGTAGAAGGAATGAAGGATTGTAGGGGTTGAATAAAGTGGTGAAGTAAACCACCTGAGAGGGTGAAATAATCATGAATAAATATCCTCTGACTGTTGATTGCTCTCAATGTTTTATCGATTGATGCTCGCCAAGTTCGCAATAACACACAGTGTTATCAATGTACAATGGAGAAACATCAATCCATGGAAGCCATGGTGTCTTGAGGAGTGTGGATCTGTGTGTGCTCCGGATGCCCTCTCCTTGCCAGGGAAAGACATGCCTGCCTGGTTACTGTTGTGTTGAAGCAGGCTAAGTGTGATCGCTGCAGGCTTGGGCTGTCGGTCAACAGGGCAGGCTCCAACATGAAACCAGCAAAGCGGTTGCTGCAGTTACCATGGAAATTTGGACGGAAACAAAGGAGTCATGATGTTCTTGATGCGTGGAAAGAGAGTGGAAAGAGTCATGAGGAATGGAACGTACAGACAAACAGGGAAGGGACATGGAAAATACCAAGTGGGATTTGAAAATGAGGAGCCTATATGTAAAATGTACCTCGAAGGATTTCTGCTGTTCCAGAGGTGTAACATTTAATCTCTTAAAACTCACTGAGCATGTAGTCATCCTGACAATGGTTTCTCTTTGGATGATGATGAAAGCTTCAGCACATGAAACACACAACTATACACATACATTCCAAAGCTATATGAAACAAAACGCAGAGAAAAATAGAGGAGTGAAGGGTTTTTAAAGGGAAGGGCTTTTCTTCTTGTCTGTCTCGGCATGAGAGAAGGGTTCACTCTGGGTAGAGGAGCCATCTGTGCTGTGGGGGTAAAGAGGGAAGTGTGATAGCACAGAAAGGGGAGGGAGGTAACAGTCAGAGAAGATGCTGGGAGAGACACAGAGGCGAGGGGTTCCAGTCAAACAGACAGAGCAGCGTTGGAATGTACAGTTTGCGCCAGTTTAGACTCAGAGATGAGAGCACAATAGGGGTCGAGGACTATGTGAATATTCTATCAGTGAGTCACACATACACTGTGTTAGTCACCACCAGCGAGGTTTATCTTTCACATGAATAAGGCCTTTTCAACCTTACACCCCCCCACATGTCCACCTCCAATCCAGTCGAGGCTGCTGAGGGCAGGACGGCTCATAATAATGGCTGAAATGGAGTAAATGGAATGGCATCAAACACATGGAACCCATGTGATTGATGATTTGACACCATTCCACCAATTCCGCTCCAGTCATTACCACGAGCCCATCCTCCCCAATTGAGGTGCCACCAACCTCTTGTGCTCCACTCTGTGTACTCGGTGTTGGCACGTCTGTGTGTATGAATACAGTACCTGTTAGACAAAATCATATTCCTGTGTATCATTTTCAGATTGGTCGAACAGAGACTGCGGTAAATAACCTGAATCCAGTGTTTGGGGTGAAATTTAAGGTGGACTACCATTTTGAGGAGGTCCAGAAGCTCAAGTTTGCCCTGTTTGATGAGGACAAGTGCAGCAGCCAGCTGTATGAGCATGACTTCCTGGGAGAGTACATCTGTACACTGGGGGTGGTATGCTACCTGTCACACTGTTCTTAGAGTCTGTCTGTGACCACTTTCTGCGTCTGTTTATCACCTGTTTGTTATGTTTATTTGCAGGTGGGCATTTTCACCCCTCACTCACTTCTCTCTCTGGTCTGTTACCTTTAGATTGTGTCCAATAAGAAACTTCACCGGTCACTGACCTTGGCCAATGGCAAGCCAGCTGGGAAAGGAACCATCACAGTGAGAACATCATGCATGCACAACTCATACCCACAGAGCGGTCCAAGAAATAAAGACATGTCCATACACACACACACACACACACACACACTCTCACACACACACACACACACACACACACACACACACACACACACACACACACACACACACACACACACACACACACACACACACACACACACACACACACACACACACACACACACACACACACACACACACACACACACACACACACATACACACACACATACACACACACACACGATCTGTAACATGGTACAGTTTTACACTGGATACAATACATTAACGGTTTCTCTTGTGTACAGATAACTGCGTTGGAGCTGTCAGACAATAGAGTAATCACACTGACCTTGTATGGGAGAAAGCTTGACAAGAAGGTAAGAGTCTAACTGCCCACGTAGTACCATATTATCATCATTGTTAAGAAGTTCTTACGTAATATTTGGAACAACAATATGATTTTGTCAATCAAGACAATACTCATGAAACAGCAACAATGCCCTCTCAAAGTCTTCATCGTGGTATGCCGGCAGCTATGTGGGTCATTGTCAAACAAGATTGCTTTGTTTTGCAGGATTTCTTTGGTAAATCAGACCCTTACCTAGAGTTCCACAAGCAAGGGGATGATGGGAAATGGATGTTGGTCCACAGGACAGAGGTGAGTTGGTTCGGTAGTTGGTTAGGGGTGGCTGTTTAGACTATTTGAATGTCATCACTGTAGAACTAAGTGTATTATATCGCTAAACAAGGTGTATTACCACCTGGTAATAAGTTAACTGGATTGACCTAGCTTCTGAGTTCCAAATGAGATGGAAGAAGTTGTATCTCTGTAGCTGTTTTTGGGCTGCAGGTGATAAAGAACACTCTGGACCCGGTGTGGAAGCCCTTCACAGTACCACTCATCTCCCTCTGTGATGGGGACATAGACAGGAGCATCAAGGTAAGTGAGGTTTACCAACATGTGCATTAATATGAGGACGATGGCATGAAAATGTTAGCGAGGGAATCCCCTTTAATATATGTAAAAAAGCCAAATACATTTTAAGTGATTTCTTGTGGTATTACAGAATGTTCTGATCTTTTTGTCCTTCCTGTGGGTTGTCTCATATTGCAGGTACTGTGCTATGATTACGATAACGACGGAAGTCATGACTTCATTGGAGAGTTTCAGACCACTGTCACCAAGATGAGTGAAGCCCAGAATTCACTGGAGGTGAGGGATGTATTTTAGATATGTTCCTGTTTATCTATGGGAGTTTGTTCTGTATGGGTTAGTCATGCTTTGATGTGGATCTAAGACCATTTTCACATTGTTGTAACATCCATCAATAAATGAAGACCAAGGTGCAGCGTGGTAGGCGTACATTTTCTTTCATTTGAAATGTTCCACCAAAAAACAATAAACAACTCAACGAACGTAAAGCTAGGAGTGGAACACATGCAACACATAAAGACAAGATCCCACAACAGAAGGTGGGAAAAAGGGCTGCCTAAGTATGATCCCCAATCAGAGATAATGATAGACAGCTGCCTCTGATTGGGAACCATTTTCTGCCAACAAAGAAGTATAAACATAAATTTCCCACTTTAGTCACACCCTGACCTACCAAATAGAGAATTTAAAGTATCTCTACGTTCAGGGCGTGACAGTACCCCCCCCCCCCAAAGGTGCGGATTCCCGGCCGCAAACCTTAACCTATAGGGGAGGCTCCGGGTGGGCATCTACCCTCGGTGTCGGCTCCGGTTTGGGACGTAGCCACCGCTCCCTATGCTGATGCCTCCGCTTCTGTGGAACCGGACCATGGATCGTCGCCGGAGACTCCAGACCGTGAATCGTTGCCGGAGGAACCGGACCGCAGATCATCGCCCGAGGCTCCGAACTGCAGATCGTCGTTGGAGGCTCCGGACTGCGGACCGTCGCCAGTAGCTCCGGACTGCGGACCGTCGCCAGAGGCTCCGGACTGCGGACCGTCGCCGGAGGCTCCGGACTGCGGACCGTCGCCGGAGGCTCCGGACTGCAGACTGTCGCCGGAGGCTCCGGACTGCAGATCCTTGCCGGAGGCTCCGGACTGCGGCTCGTCGCCGGAGGCCCGGACTGCGGATCGTCACCGGAGGCTCCGGACTGCGGACCGTCACTGGAGGCTCCTTGCCATGGATCATCAATACAGGCTCCGGGCCATGGATTATCACTGGAGGCTTCGTGCCATGGATTACCACTACAGGCTCCGGGCCATGGATTATCACTGGAGGCTTCGTGCCATAGATCATCACTACAGGCTCCAGGCCATGGATCATCACTGGAGGCTTGAGCCATGGATCATCACTACAGGCTCCAGGCCATGGATCATCACTGGAGGCTTCGTACGTGGAGCCGGAACAGGTCTCACCGTACTGAGGAGACGTACTGGAAGCCTGGTGCGGGGAGCTGCCACAACGCGTCCTACTGGATACCCACTTTAGATTGGTGAGTGTGGAGAGCTGGCACGAGACACACTGGGCTATGAAGGCGCACTGGAGGCATAGTGCATAGAGCCGGCGCAGGATATGCTGGGCCTTGGAGGCGCACTGGAGGTCTGGAGCGTAGAGCTGGCACAACGCGTCCTGGCTGAATCCCACCTGTAGCAAGGCAAGTGCGGGGAGCTGGCACCGGCCACACTGGGTTGTGCTGGCGAACTGGGAATACCGTGCGTAGAACTGGCGCAGGATATCCTGGGCCGAAGATACGCACCGGAGGCCAGGATCATCACTGGAGGCTTCGTGCCATGGATCATCACTGGAGGCTCCGGGCCATGGATCATCACTGGAGGCTTCGTGCCATGGATCATCACTGGAGGCTCCGGGCCATGGATCATCACTGGAGGCTTTGTGCCATGGATCATCACTGGAGGCTCCGGGCCATGTATCATCACTGGAGGCTTCGTGCCATGGATCATCACTGGAGGCTCCGGGCCATGGATCATCACTGGAGGCTTTGTGCCATGGATCATCACTGGAGGCTCCGGGCCATGTATCATCACTGGAGGCTTCGTGCCATGGATCATCACGGGATGCTTCATGCAAATCCGTCCTGGCTGAATGCCCACTCTAGCACGGCAACTGCGGGGAGCTTGCACAGAGTGCACCGGGCTGTGGATGCGCACTGAAGGCATGGTGCGCAGAAACGGATAACACGATGCTTGACCGGTCACTCGCTTCCCACGGTAAGCACGGGGAGTTGGCTCAGGTCTGAACCCTGACTCTGCCAATCTCCCCTTGTGCCCCCCCCCCCCCAAAATGTTGTGCCCCCTCCAAATTTTTTGGGGGCTGCCTCTCGTGCTCGCTTTGTTGGTTTAACTCCTCGTAACGTTGCCGTAACGTCGCTGCCTCCATCTGCTCCTTCGGACGGCGATACTCCCTGGCCTGCATCCAGGGTCCTGCTCCCTCCAGGATTTCCTCCCAGGTCCAGTCCTCCTCACCACGCTGCTTAGTCCGTTGGTGGTGGGATCTTCTGTAACGTCCGTCGTTAAGTAAAGACCAAGGTGCAGCGTGGTAGGCGTACATTTTCTTTAATTTTAATGTTCGACCAAAAAACAATAAACAACTCAGCGAACGTAACGCTAGGAGTGGAACACATGCAACACACAAAGACAAGATCCCACAACAGAAGGTGGGAAAAAGGGCTGCCTAAGTATGATCCCCAATCAGAGACAACGATAGACAGCTGCCTCTGATTGGGAACCATACTCGGCCAACAAAGAAATATAAACATAGATTTCCCACCCTAGTCACACCCTGACCAACCAAATAAAGAATTTAAAGGATCTCTACGGTCAGGGCGTGACAAATGTCTCCAATCTCAATGCACTCCTCACTGTGAGTGAATGACTCACTTAAGACACTACAGTCTCAATGCACCTAATATAGCTCACCATTTCTGAATGGAGGATGCCCGTTCATTTGGATATTCACAGGTGTTTATTTACTAACACCAATTCAATCTACTGCCTGTTTTAACCTCACTAAGGGATGTTGGGTAACACTTTATTTTACAGCTTGGTAACACCTGGTGAGAGAAGTAGGAAGTTACATTTTACTTCAGTTTTTGCCTGCCAACTTCTTCCTGAAAACCTTGTGTCATTTGCTAATGGCAGAAATGCAAATAGAGCTGGTGTGAGAATGAGTGTAAATTGTGTGGGTGTGCAGATGGGTCTTAGTTGTAATTTTTCACTTAGTGTTCCTTTCCACCAGGTCGAATTTGAATGCATTAATCCGAAAAAACAGAAGAAGAAAAAGAGCTACAAAAACTCTGGAATCATCATTCTGAAGTCATGCAAGGTGAACCAAGACATGCAGAGACTAATAGATATACACTATGCCTCTTAATTAGTCAATCCATTATGGAAATCACAAAAAGGCCTATTAAGTCTAAAAGGAAACAGCTTTAAATGTATTATGAATCCAAAATAAAGCGTTATGCACACAGCTAATGAATTTTTGTTCATAATAGTATTTTTTATTAAGAAACAAAATGCCTGTAATGTGGCTTTGCTTCAGGCAGGGTTTAGAGTAATGGCTCCGAATCCCTGTATTCATGTATTAATATCAGCACAAAACACCTGTCAGTCTCACACAGTCCACCACGGTTCTGCCTGCAGTAATCACCTTTGTTCAGGCAGCCAATTACTGAATATGGAGATGACTCAGTCCTATCAAAGTGCCACTGCCGTGCCTCCTCCAATTATTTATCCATAGGAAAAACAATTTGAACTTGCTTGAGTATGGAATAGTATGAACAGAGTTTGAATCATGTTTGAATAATGTCTCCTCAGGTTGAAAGGGACTATACCTTCCTGGACTATATTTTAGGTGGATGCCAGATCATGTTCACTGTGAGTATGAGGTCATCACTCAACTCAGTGTGTCTCCCACTCTACCTGAAAACTCTGACCCTTTACTCCTACTCTCAACCGTCTCTGCCACCCACCTACAGTAACTCAGACATCCACCTACCTCTGGCAATGAACTCCAATATGTAAAATGACACATAACTGTATGTACGCACACATACTAACAAATACCTTTGTTAGTCTGGGGTCACTTAGAAATGTCATTTTTTTAAAAGAAAATTACATGTTTTGTCTGTTAAAATAACATCAAATTGATCAGAAATACATTGTAAATACAGTGTAAACATTATTAATGTTTGTAAATGACTATTGTAGCTGGAAATGGCAGATTTTTAATGGAATATCTACATAGGTGTACAGAGGCCCATTATCAGTTGTGTTAGCTAATCCAAGTTTATCATTTTAAAAGGCTAATTGATCATTAGAAAACCCTTTTCAATTGTGCTAGCACAGCTGAAAACTGTTGTCTGATTAAAGAAGCAATAAAACTGGCCTTGTTTAGACTAGTTGAGTATCTGGAGCATAAGCATTTGTGGGTTTGATTACAGGCTCAAAATGGCCAGCAACTAAGAACCATCTTCTGAAACTCGTCAGTCTATTCTTGTTCTGAGAAATGAAGGCTGACATGAACGCTGTGTACTACTCCCTTCACAGAACAGCGCAAACTGGCTCTAACCAGAATAGAAAGAGGAGTGGGAGGCCCCGGTGCACAACTGAGCAAGAGGACAAGTACATTAGAGTGTCTAGTTTGAAAAACAGACGCCTCACAAGTCCTCAACTGGCAGCTTCATTAAATAGTACCCACAAAACACCAGAAGGTTACAATATAAACATGCTAATTGGCAAGTACAAGCGTTCACTTACAAACAAGAGAGAGAGAGAGAGAGAGAGAGAGTGAGAGAAAAGAGAGAGAGAGAGAGAGAGAGAGAGAGAGAGAGAGAGAGAGAGAGAGAGAGAGAGAGAGAGAGTTGCCACATCTAATGCCCGACCGCATGTTTACACTCTATTTCTCGTCAATTTGATGTTATTTTAATGGACAAAAAAAATGTAATTTTCTTTAAAAATTGGTGGTGTATATTTTAATAACTTAACGTTTATTTTATTTGAACATAAACCACTTGCATATGCTACTTCATTCATTAAATGCACCTTACAGTACTGTACATCTTTGGAAACATGGTAGGTTCAGAATTCTCTGTAGTAGGATAAAATCATCATTGGTCTATTTTTGGCTCAGGCTAATGGGTGAAACATTGTGCGTCCCTGGTGATGTCACACCTTTGTGTCAGCAGTGCTTCGTTATTGGCCAGCCAGGGTATATATCTCCAATGGTGCTGAAACACTTTACACCTCCACTACTTACGTATCCGTGCTACAGTGGAATACTCAGAGGAACTGTGCCCTTTGTTCTGCAAAAAGATGTGTTTCATCTATGTTCTCAGCACCCAGGGTTTAGAAACTTGTAAAAACAACTGTTACCACCATGATGACATGTTGTTGCATACTGTAGATACTTTACAACATACCAAGATGTAGACTTTTAATGCCCATATTCTGTAGATACTTTACAACATACCAAGATGTAGACTTTTAATGCCCATATTCTGTAGATACTTTACAACATACCAAGATGTAGACTTTTAATGCCCATATTCTGTAGATACTTTGTAGCCACAAAATAACTTTACCTGTTTTTGTATTATTCCCTGAATGGCAATATTAACTTCTTCCATCTTGACACAACTATTTAGTTACCTGTATGTGACTAGTTGTGGTTGTGGACCACAGACATTGTTCTGATGAGCAGGTTTATGTGAGGTCCTTTTCAACCAATTATTTTATCCCAATGTTATTGTCAGATTTTTTTTATACGCAAATATAACATTTGTGTTTCCATAGTTACTGTGTTTTGTGCCAGAGGAGACTGTCTTTGCAGGAATGAAAGAGAGAGAGAGACAGAAAACAATATAGGGGTATGACTGGAAAGACATACCTTGATGGTTTGGCTTTAGGTGGCTACATCTTATAGGACACCCTTGAGAGACCAATGGAATTTGTGTTTGTACTGTATCCATAAGATTTTGTTTTTTAGTTTACATTTTCTTTGTGTTTGTGCTGTATCCATAAGATTTTGTTTTTTAGTTTACATTTTCTAAAGCCTAGGAAATGTGCAATGATTCCTGACAGTTCTATTAAATTTATCTGATTTTAAAAGAGGAGATACTCCTATTTCTACTGGGTCAAATGATGTATATCCTTATTTTTTTTATGTGTTCAAACCCCCATTAAGATTATAACACTATTACCTTAATCCACTATGATAATTCAAATATTGAAATAGTTCAACCATGTGTGCTTTGTGGATATTATACCTGCATGTTATAATTGAGTTGAGATTGGTGTTTAGGAAGAAATGTGAATCTAAATCCTGCTTGCTGCAGTTCTCTTAATCTGTTTTCTTTTGTGAGAGACCCAGGGCTCTCTCTCTCTCTGTTCCACGGAATTCAATTCTACTTAGCATGCATCTAATGCTAATCTGTTCGAGGGAAATCGTCTCTACAGAGATGCAGATGAGGAGCACTGCTTATATTGACTGGAACTGAAGAAAATAGTGTTTGTGGTAGTTGCAGGAAAAACCTTCTTGACTATATAGCACAATATTTATAACATTGTAATAAAAGCAGCATTACCACACTGGTCAAACCAGCCTAAAAGTCAGGCCTGCTGTGGGGAGCACTTCTCAGTAGAACAGTGTTCATCTATGAGGTCATCTGATTGTACATTAGCTTGTTACCTCACCACCAGTTATTTCGGAAGCCCTACACTTTTAGAAGAAAAGGGTTCCAAAAGGGTTCTTCAGCTGTCCCCATAGGAGAACCCTTTTAGGTTCTGGATAGTCTAAGAGTGTAACAAAGGGTTAGAGATATGTTTAAGAAACAGTGTGGTACTTCATCTGTACTAAAGGGAGTTAAAGCTGAAGATGTGATCTATCTATCTATCTATTCAATTCAATTCAAGGGGCTTTATTGGCATGGGAAACATGTGTTAACATTGCCAAAGCAAGTGAGGTAGATAATATACAAAAGTGAAATACAAAGACATTACAAATGTCATATTACGTATATATACAGTGTTGTAACGATGTACAAATTGTTAAGGGTACACAAGGGAAAATAAATAAGCATAAATATGGGTTGTATTTACAATGGTGTTTGTTCTTCACTGGTTGCCCTTTTCTTGTGGCAACAGGTTACAAATCTTGCTGCTGTGATTGCACACTGTGGTATTTCACCCAGTAGATATGAGAGTTTATCAGAATTGGGTTTGTTTTTGAATTCTTTGTGGATCTGTGTAATCTGAGGGAAATATGTGTCTCTAATATGGTCATACATTGGACAGAAGGTTAGGAAGTGCAGCTCAGTTTCCACCTCATTTTGTGGGCAGTGTGCACATAGCCTGTCTTCTCTTGAGAGCCATTTCTGCCTACGGCAGCCTTTCTCAATAGCAAGGCTATGCTCACTGAGTCTGTACATAGTCAAAGTTTTCCTTAAGTTTGGGTCAGTCACAGTGGTCAGGTATTCTTTGATTGGGTCGAATATATCAAGTAATTATCTTTTTGTTTTCTCATGATTTGATTGGGTCTAATTGTGCTGCTGTCCTGGGGCTCTGTGGGGTGTGTTTGTATTTGTGAACTGAGCCCCAGGACCAGCTTGCTTAGGGGACTCTTCTCCAGGTTCATCTCTCTGTAGGTGATGGCTTTGTTATGGAAGGTTTGGGAATCGCTTACTTTTAGGTGGTTGTAGAATTTAATATCTCCTTTCTGGATTTTGATAATTAGTGGGTATGGGCCTAATTCTGCTCTGCATGCATTATTTGGTGTTCTACGTTGTACACAGAGGATATTTTTGCAGTATTCTGCATGTCGAGTCTTAATTTGGTGTTTGTCCCATTTTATGAAATCTTAGTTGGTGAGCGGACCCCAGACCTCACAACCATAAAGGGCAATGGGCTCTATGACTGATTCGAGTATTTTTTGCCAGATTCTAATTGGTATGTTGAATTTTATGTTCCTTTTGATGGCATAGAATGCCCTTCTTGCCTTGTCTCTCAGATAGTTCACAGCTTTGTGGGAGTTACCTGTGGCGCTGATGTTTAGGCCAAGGTATGTGTAGTTTTTTTGTGTGCTCTAGGACAATGGTGTCTAGATGGAATTTGTATTTGTGGTCCTGGCGACTGAACCTTTTTTGGAACACGATTATTTTGGTCTTACTGAGATTTACTGTCAGGGCCCAGGTCTGGCAGAATCTGTGCAGAATATCTAGGTGCTGCTGTAGGCCCTCCTTGGTTGGTGACAGAAGCACCAGATCATCAGCAAACAGTAGACATTTGACTTCAGATTCTAGTAGGGTGAGACCAGGTGCTGCAGACTTTTCTAGTGCTCGCGCCAATTCGTTGATATATATGTTAAAGAGGGTGGGGCTTAAGCTGCATCCCTGTCTCACCCCACGGCCCTGTGGGAAGAAATGTGTGTTTTTTTGCCAATTTTAACCGCACACTTGTTGTTTGTGTACATGGATTTTATAATGTCGTATGTTTTACCCCCAACACCACTTTCCATCAATTTGTATAGCAGACCCTCATGCCAAATTGAGTCGAAGGCTTTTTTGAAATCAACAAAACATGAGAAGACTTTGCCTTTGTTTTGGTTTGTTTGATTGTCAATTAGGGTGTGCAGGGTGAATACATGATCTGTTGTATGGATTTCCCAAGGTTGCTGTTGACGCATATCCCACGGTAGTTATTGGGGTCAAATTATCTTTCTATCTATCTATCTATCTATCTATCTATCTATCTATCTATCTATCTATCTATCTATCTCCTCTCTCTCTCTCTCTCTCTCTCTCTCTCTCTCTCTCTCTCTCTCTCGCACCCTCTCTCTCTCTCTCGCACCCTCGCTCTCTCTCTCTCTCTCTCTCTCGCACCCTCTCTCTCTCTCTCGCACCCTCTCTCTCATTATCTTTCTGTCCATCTATTGAACAAGGGAAGCTGTCCAGTTGTCAGCCACAGGTGAGTAGCAACCATGCACCTTGATGTGATTGTGGGTTAGAGGCAGTAACATGGACTGCATGAGGATGTGGGCTTGTTTCTACGTGAACGCTTGTACTCGCCGCTTCAGGGAGGGCTTGTCAGTTGTCATCTATGAACTCATTAGCATGTTTATATTGTAACCTTCTGAATGAAGGCTCTTTTCCTGAGGACAGGATCCTGAAATAAGGCCGGAATCTATTTATACGTTCCACATCCGTTCATATTTTGAACCGATTTATAGGCTTTGTTTGTGTTTGTGAGCATGTCTGTCTCCTTTCTTGCTATTCCTGCAGGTTGGCATTGACTTCACAGCATCTAATGGGAACCCTCGGGAGCCCTCCTCTCTTCACTACATCAATCCTCTGGGCAGCAACGAGTACCTGTCCGCCATCCTGGCTGTGGGCCAGATCATCCAGGACTATGACACGTGAGTCCCGTTATAGTAAACACTAATGACAGGACTCAATATGATCACATCACAGATACATAGAGTATCATAGTTTTCATAATACCTCAGTCTTAAGTAACAAAAAGGTCCCTTCAACTCTTCTAATTATGTGTCTCCTCAGTCATATTCTTTATGTCACTTCAAAATATCAGATTGTGTGGGTAGTAATATCCCATTTAGCAGACGCTTTTGTCCAAAGCGACTTACAAGTCGGCTGGGGCCACTACTTTTACATATGGGTATGATCGAAACGCTTGGCGTTGCAAGCGCCATGCTCTACCGACTGAGCCACACAGGACCCTAGGTTTAATAGGGTCCTGTAGGTAGGTTTAATTGTTTATGATAAAGTACCAACCCAAGTGTATTGCAACATTCAGTAATGCAAAATTGTATGTTGAATTTTGATGAAGTAGCTCAACACTGCCAATCTGTTGCAATACTTCCTCAGTGACAAAATGTTTCCTGCTCTGGGATTTGGGGCTCAACTCCCTCCAGACTGGAAGGTAAGTGTATGTACTGTCTGTATGCGAGTGTGTGTCTTCACAGCACACTACATATGATAGAAGTAGAGCCAAAGGAGTGTTAAAGAGAAGAGGGCGACTGGAAGAGAGTGCAATCACGGAGATAAAGAGTATGTATAATACATGCATAATCCAATGATTATACAACTGTCGTCCCATCTGGGTTGCCATGGCACTGCACTGATGTAAAGGACAAAGGGAAGAGGAGGATGAGCAACAGAAATAGACAGAATATTTAGCCCTGCTTTCAGATACTGTATGGGAAGCATTTAGGGAGGTTTAACCCATCTGTGGTCTGAGAAAACGAGAGGAAGGAGAGAGCAAGAGGTTGAAAAAATGGGAATGAAGGGCACTGCAGTGATGGGAATGAAAGGGCACTGCAGTGATGGGAATGAAAGGGCACTGCAGGGTTGGGAATGAAGGGCACTGCAGTGATGGGAATGAAGGGCACTGCAGGGATGGGAATGAAAGGGCACTGCAGGGATGGGAATGAAGGGCACTGCAGTGATGGGAATGAAGGGCACTGCAGGGATGGGAATGAAAGGGCACTGCAGGGATGGGAATGAAAGGGCACTGCAGGGATGGGAATGAAAGGGCACTGCAGTGATGGGAATGAAAGGGCACTGCAGTGATGGGAATGAAAGGGCACTGCAGGGATGGGAATGAAAGGGCACTGCAGGGATAGGAATGAAAGGGCACTGCAGGGATGGGAATGAAAGGGCACTGCAGGGATGGGAATGAAAGGGCACTGCAGGGATGGGAATGTATGTAATGGAATTGTCAAGAAGGAAAGCTAAATAGAATAGATAAAGTGACAGAAACAGGGTTGGGGGAGGGGATAATTATACAATTTGATCACATACACAATTCATTACTTTTCCCACCAGTTACAATTAAACAATGCAAATTCATATTTCTACTGCACCCGCATTCCTCTACTGTCCCTCTCACAGCCATTGGACATTCTGAATTTTCCATTTCTGCACCTGAGTTTCTTTGTCTCCTGAACCTGCAGGTATCTCATGAATTTGCCATCAACTTTGACCCGACCAATCCATTCTGCCAAGGTGAGCAACTACCATGTTATCTGTAACTCCTATTTATAACCTTACTACAGGCTGTACTTACCAGAGTTGGTTTCTTGCTTTTTCAATGGAGTTGGACTTCTGTCTAATGTATTAGAGAAGCACCATACTAAAATCCTCTGCGTTGAGTCTGAGTTTGCTGTCAAGCATTTTCCATGACATGGTTTCCATGTGGGTTTCCTGTTTCCTGTGGCCAGGTGTGGAGGGGATTGCCCAGGCCTACTCTGCCTGCCTGCCTCATATCCGCTTCTACGGCCCAACCAACTTCTCCCCCATCATCACCCATGTGGCCCGCTTCGCCACCCAGGCCCTGCAACAGGAGACTGCTGCGGTAAGTGCTCGTTAGCCCTATTAGGACCACTACTTTCATTGTTTCATTGTTTATCCATTTTCATTCTATTGAATGTGTCATTGTGCTGTTTAAGATGGCCATCCAAACTCATGTCATTAGTATGAGTCAACATTACCAGTTCTAAATGACATGTAAATCCCCCCCACATTACCAATACTTATTTACTTTAGAGGTTGGTGCACTTTGTAGTAAACACGAGCACTGTTCCACTGCCCGAGTGGCCAGTTATGGTAGCACACAGGCTGACCATGTGATAGGTTTCCAACTGTAACCCAGAGCTCCTGAAGTCACAGAACCGTTAAACATTCACATGGTTGGAAAGGTATTACCACTGAGTCCTTACATGACATCTTCTTGATCCGGGGTAGAGGTTTTTATAGAAGTTGACATGGAAAACATACCCTCACCACAGCTGAAGCAACTCAAAAGCCATATCTAACAATATGGAAAATAGCTGGAGTATTTACTACATAATCTACTCTACACGCACCCTATTCAAACACTTTCCACTCATCCCTGTTTTTACAACAGTAGTGCTCTGTACTCTACCGCTCATGCATAATGAGACATTACAGACTCCAGCTTATTGGTGGAGTCATCACAGTTACAATGAAAAGAATTCAGCCCGTTGGACAGCTTTCCCTTTAAGAACAATTCTTTCCTGTGTCTCTCAGACTGGTCTGTTCCTCTCGGAGCTGCTCAGTATGCTGTAATCAGAAAATAATGAGTCCCCTTACTGCTTTTCTCATGGGCCTATCAGCAAGCTGTGTATGTGTGTTATGTGTGTTTTGTGTGTGTGTGTGTGTGTGTGTGTGTGTGTGTGTGTGTGTGTGTGTGTGTGTGTGTGTGTGTGTGTGTGTGTGTGTGTGTGTGTGTGTGTGTGTGTGTTGGATCCAGCACTAACAGAGATCCTAATTGCTTTGTGAGAAAACTTTGCTTCTAGTTGTCAGTTCAAAGTCTGCAGAGGCATTTTGAACAGCGCTCACAATTTCTCTCTGCTCTTATTACCAGCCCAGAGGAGAGAAGAGGACAGCAGCCATTAAAATCCCCTTTCAATTATACAGATGTAGGAAGATATTTTGATTCCCCCTGTTGCAGGGGAACTTTCCTGCAATGCAGAAAATTAAATACCTTGTAGTGTATTTAAAGTTTAAAAAGGCTTCTGAAGTTTGTAATTTCCACAATTTCCACTTGAATTTCCACTTTGAAATTTCACACTTGATTTTTGAAAAATGGATCAACCCCTACAAAAATGTCCATTAATTATTTATCCACATAATAATTCACAATTCCTGTTGCTGCAGGATTATTTTCCTGCTGTAGCAAACTGGCTCAAATTAAGATCCCACATCTGTAGTTATTTATAGAAGGTGATTCAGTGAACAAATGTTCCCTCTTTTCACCTGTTGTTCATTGGTTTTAATGACTAATGAGGCGTGGCCTCAAGGTCTTTTTTCTTTGCAGTCCAACAGAATGGTCTCTCTCTCTGTCTCTGCTCTGTGACGGGAGAGGGATCTGACTCTTGACAGAGATGCAGTACTGGAGAATGTGACCGCAAGGATGTGTCAGCAACTCTACACTTTCAGAAAAAAAGGTGCTATCTAGAACTAAAAAGCATTTTTGGGCTGCCCCGATAGGAGAACCATTTGAGGAACCCCTTTTGGTTCCAGGTATTACCCATTTGGGCTCCACGTAGAACCCTTTCCACAGAGCATTCTACATGGAACCCAAATTAATTCTACCTGGAACCAAAAAGGGTTCTCCTATGAGGATAGCCGCAGAACCATTTTGGAACCCTTTTTCTAAGTGTGTGAACAGCCTAGAATGAGGAAGTATTTTCCTCCAGGGTAGGAAGACAGACCAGGACAGAATGTCCCAATTAAGAATATAGATAACATTCTTATGCCCTGAAAATAGTGAAAATACAGTCCAGACCTCTCTTTGGACCTTCTGTTTCCTGGCTTCACATTCAGATGTACACAGCATGTGGGTTTGGAGGAAGTAATAACTTATTATTAATTATTCTTTAGGCTCCTGTAAGCTTTTTGTCCCTAATTGCACCCTGTCACCCCAGAGAATATGAGTGAAACAAGAGAGAACTAGAGAGAGACCAAGGATAATTTTACTGCAATTTGCTGGTATGTTTACTGTAAAAAACAAGACAAATGAGTTATTGTGTTCACTTCACAAGGTTTAGGAAATGAAAGAGATAAATACCTTGATGTGTGTGCGCGTATGCACTCACAAATCACCTGCTAGGCACTGTAGATGTCTGTCCCTGGGCTTGGAAAATGATTGTGTGTGTGTGTGTGTGTGTGTGTGTGTGTGTGTGTGTGTGTGTGTGTGTGTGTGTGTGTGTGTGTGTGTGTGTGTGTGTGTGTGTGTGTGTGTGTGTGTGTGTGTGTGTGTGTGTGTGTGTGTGTGTGTGTGTGTGTGTGTGTGTGTGTGTGTGTGTGTGTGTGTGTGTGTGTGTGTGTGTGTGTGTGTGGAAATCGGCTGAGGTAGCTGTGTCTGTCTCTGTCCCTTTAGGTAATGATGTGCTAATGAGCAGGCCTGTTAAAGTACATTAAATGAGCAGACTTCACAGTGTCCACAGCAGGGGAAAGGGTGCTTTTATCAAACACAGGTCAGCTCTGGTGGCCCATCTGACGAGAAGCAGGCAAGAGCAAGGGGTCACAACAGCTAGCATATCTGAGGGACTGTGTTTGTGTGGGAGGAAGCTACTGACAAGACTACAGAGATTACTGGAGAGCAGTTAGTAAAGACAACAGCCAAGCCGTGTGTGTGTTGCTGTGTTTGTGAACTTGTCAACTTATACCTGTCTGTATGTCTCTGAGTGAGTAAAAGCACATATATTTTTGTGCATGTTGAGTGCGATTGAAACAGCGAATGTGTGCATGTATGTGCTTCTGTATGAATGTAGAGTGTGTGTGTGTGTGTGTGTGTGCATGTATGTGCTTCTGTATGAATGTAGAGTGTGTGTGTGTGTGTGTGTGTGTGTGTGTGTGTGTGTGTGTGTGTGTGTGTGTGTGTGTGTGTGTGTGTGTGTGTGTGTGTGTGTGTGTGTGTGTGTGTGTGTGTGTGTGTGTGTGTGTGTGTGTGTGTGTGTGTGTGTGAGAGAGAGAGAGAGAGAAGAGGATGAAAATAAGTCAGCCCCAGCTTTTTTCTTAGCCCCTGCTAAGTGTGAGGACGTTGGGGTGCTGTGACACATTGGCCCGCAGGGCTTGATGTCTCAGCATCACAGCATCACATCAACCATGCCAGAAGGCCAGGAGAGTTAATCCTGGCCTCCGAATGTGTGTATTCCACACTTTATGCCTCAATGGCTTTATTCCACACTTAAAGCAAAACCTAGCCAAGCAGTAATGGAGCTTTTCTCACCCAGAGGGACATGTTTGTGTGGTCTGTCAGTTAGTGCACTGGACACTGACAATGACCAGAGACGGGAAAAAACAACAACATTATTTTATTAACATAGGTCTAGCCCTCCCATTTGGATGATTACCAGGGCATTTGATGTCAGTCAGATTTCTTTGTTTCCTTTTGAGAACAGAAAGCCGCAGTGGGTTGGAAGAGAGAGGCACAGTTGGGGGGGGGGGGGGCATGTTTGAAGTGCTCTACATAGAGATGAGCATGGAACGTGGGAACTGCTGAGGGTCTTGCATCAGTAGGTTGTGTTTGGAGAAGCAGCTAGAGGCCCTCTCATCCTGCACAAGTGCTGCTCTCTCCGATCTGGCCATAATAAACCCACAGGACGAAATAGACCATAGCTTTACACTGACAGACATTGTTGCGTCCGTTGTTAGAAGGAGACCAAGGTGCAGCGTGGTAGGCATATATTTTTTCTTTATTTTCAAATGACACCAAAAAACAACAAAACACGCAACGAACATAAAGCTCTGTAGCGCTAAACAACAACTATAAAAGACAAGATCCCATAACTGAAGGTGGGAAAAAGGGCTGCCTAAGTATGATCCCCAATCAGAGACAACGATAGACAGCTGCCTCTGATTGGGAACCATACCCGGCCAACAAAGAAATAGACAAACTAGAATGCCCACCCAAATCACACCCTGACCTAACCAAATAGAGAAATAAAAAGGCTCTCTAAGGTCAGGGCGTGATAGACATGCTGTTACTGCTTTTGGCTGCGCGCTGTGGTATGATTAAGAAATCTGTTGATCCCTTAAGACCAGAACAGCCTTTGACATTTGTGCTTGTGGGAGTGGGTCTTTTTGGGCTCCAGTCAGTTAATTCTCCAGGTCGTGTGTGATAATTCAGTGTGACTGTGCTGCTGTCTGCTCTCTAACCAGCCATACAGCTGGAAGAAGATTTCATTATGATGCCACACTGAGCAAATGTAAATCTCCATGCTAAATATGACTATCAGCAAACTGCAGCAGAAAGAACAGGAGACAGGGATTGCGTGACTATATAAAATCCTCCTTCCCCCACCCTCCTGTTTTGCAGGAGCGGAATGGGATAGTATTAAAGCTCCTGCTTTCTCCTTCTCATCTTGTCTCTCATCTTCCCTCTCCCTGTGTACAACAATTTCTCCACCATGTAATGCAATCATCAGTAATCTGCCTGTGTTCTTCTAAGGTGTTTTGAGTTAATGTACATCAAAAGCTTTTAAATACATGTGTGTCTACAATGAGGACATGGAGCTTTGATATTAATTGCCTTAATATTAAGGGCATGATTCAATCCGTATCGCGGAGGATCCGCATACATATTTGAAGGTAATTTTCGATTGAGCCGACATTTGCAGTATTTACCGTGCATGCAGTCTTCCCGAAAGACTTCAACCGAGTTATAACGAGGGTCTTCCGCCATACTCCTGCGATAACGATTGAATCTAGCCCTAGTTTGTTATTCCAGCACCAGTGTCACTTCGGAGATGTAGCCATCATACTGATTCCGGTCTGTAGTCCATGTGGCTTAACGGAACAGTTTAATATATTTTGGATAAATGTCATTTCTGTCTAAACAAACTTTTCTGCTCTGTCCCTACGTGATTATATTCACCTTCAAGTCTCCTTCGCATCATCCCCGAAGCTTAAAAGAAAAATCCACATGTAACAGTATAACTTTAGACTGTCCCCTCGCCCATACCCGGGCGCGAACCAGGGACCCTCTGCACACATCAACAACAGTCACCCACCAAGCATCGTTACCCATCGCTCCACAAAAGCCGCGGTCCTTGCAGAGCAAGGGGAACTACTACTTCAAGGTCTCAGAGCAAGTGACGTCACCGATTGAAACGCTATCTAGCGCGCACCGCTAACTAAGCTAGCCGTTTCACACCCGTTACACACAGATAATAAAGTCCCAGAATGTTTTGCCTGGCAGCAGGCAAGTTTCCATGATGTGGCTGGTGACACTTTGCTTCTTGAAAGTCCCATATCTTGACAACTTGACTGCTGATATGCAACACATTCTGGGACTGTACCAACAGTAGACTAATAAAATAAAATACATCAAAAAATATGTTTTGAGTGGATTTGTCTATGAATCACCCCTTCTCTCCACCCATCTCTCTCTTTCTCCCCCTGCAGCAATACTTCACTCTGCTGATCATCACAGATGGGGTGATCAGTGACATGGATGAGACCCGCCACGCCATTGTTCAGGCAGCCAAACTCCCCATGTCAATCATCATTATTGGAGTGGGCAATGCAGACTTTGCTGCCATGGAGTTTCTGGATGGGGACAGCAGCGTGTTACGCTCTTACACAGGAGAGGAGGCAGTCAGAGACATCGTGCAGTTTGTTCCCTTCAGGGACTTCCGAAATGTGAGTGTCTCACATGTTTAATAGGGTGAAACAAAAGGATTGTATAAATTCCCACATTCTGACTGTACCCACAGTGTAGCCGTGCTTCAACACATGGTAGTTAAAAGGGTCTCTTATCTGTCCACTGTGTCCGCATTGTGACCAGTTATCCTGGTCCCTCACTGTATGAAAGGTATTTGACAGATATTCTTTCAAAGTAATATTTATTTTAAGACACATATTGATGCCATAAGTCAATGGCATCACCTGTCAATGATTGTTAGGTGGTGGGATAATTGTGATTTAAATGGTTAAACTGTCCAGATCTGTCTACACTTGTAAGCTATCCAGACATCTGCGTGTCTGACTATTCCGGAGGTGGTCAGGAAGACCTGATCACAATCAGATCACATTTCATCTTTTAATTGTCTAGACTTGTCTAAAAATGTGGGTACAATCAGAATGTGGACAAGATCAGGAAAAAAAGGACTGTTATATCGCTATGTTAAAACCACGACAGGTTGTTGTTGCTAGACAAATTAGAGATGATGCTTGCTGTAATGGATTTATTTCAATCACATATGTAAACAGCATTGGGAGTGGGTGTGGGAGTGGGCAATCTGTAGCTTCAATCCATCTGCAGGAAATGAAAAAATCTTTAATACAGAGTATATGGAATGATCCAGTAAAAAGGTTTACTTCCCAAAACGTTTACTGGATGAAAGTTGATTCGAATGCATTATTATTTTAAAATCATTGACTTTTAGAGATCTCTAATGTGACTTTTATTTTCCTGTCATGTTCTCACAGGCTCCAAAGGAAACTTTAGCCAAATCAGTGTTGGCTGAGCTGCCGCAACAGGTCACACAGTATTTCAAACAGAGGAACCTGTCGCCTAGCAACACAGCATTGGAGTGAAAGCCCAAGGCCTTGGTTAATCATGCATGTTGCAAATATCTACTCACTGTTTACAAAAAACAATGTGCATGAAAAGTTTTTTTTTTCCATATGTATTTATCAGATTTTTTTTTGCCATCTTAAAGCAAGACTTTGTGGAGGAGGAAAATGTGTTAAAGAACACTACTTTGCAGTCCCCTGAAAGGAAAGGGAATTTTAGAAATGTCTATACTGTATACTGAATGTAAATTTATACAATATTCTATGTTTTGAAAAGGAAATGTTTATGAAAAGTTCTTATGTATCTTTTATGCATTGAATTGTAATTTGTTGTACTTGTACCTTGAAGGTGTTGTAATTGTTTTTATAAGGTTCACCATGTATTTATGTTACCACTCAGGTAAATAAACTTACATAAATGTCACTGTGCAGTGCACTGTGTTTGACTGGAACATAATGTCGAGCCAACATAATGGCCATGTTCGAGAGAAATTGTAATATGTGACTGACTAATCTACAAATAATATTGAGTAGTTATTTATGATGCAAGGTTATTTGTCGATTATTCAGCCTTGATTCATCTTTAAAGATAGAGGACTTTAGTGGCCAAAAAAGAGCCAGTTTTAGCATGGGCAGCGCCATTGAGGACATTCACCATTTTGAAGTAGTCAACTGGGTGGGACTATGGGTTAAAGAAGTGACTGACTGATCTACAAATATTGGATGTGTTCGAGCAGTAAGGCTAATGAAGGTGACTGTAGACGAAATTCAGCGAGTTCCATCTGCGACAGTCGAAAGTCTCGACACTGTAGTGGTTTTCCAACAGAAAGATCAGTGTTGATGACGAATGCATGGTGCAGTTGGTGAGAAGCAACTTTATCAGAAACTGATTGGCCTTTGATCACGTTTTTTGTAAAGTTCATGCAGTTGACATGTAAGTACAAGTCTGACAATGTTTTACCCATAATGCAACACACTTTGAAAGGACTAGACCAAATTGATCCAGGCACATTCAACATTAGAGCCAACTTTAAATGCAAGTGGAGACTGACTGATTTACAAATCACCTGCATTATAACTACTCAGTGTTATTTGTAGATCAGTCCGTCAGTCACAATTTTCCCATGATTCATCACAATTTTGATGCTCTAGTCTAAAACCTGGCCAGGTGATTTGTGTATCAGCTAACCACATCATAGGGGGGCTCCACAGCTAAGGTGACGCAACAACCAATGGTTGCCTGTCATGTCAACGACTGTGTCATTGACTGACAAAGTTCTATAACATCTGTGGTTATGGCAGATTCAAAATAACTGGGAACTCTCTGACTTCCGACTTCAATGTGTTCAAGACTTGGAAACTTGGGGGGGAAAAAACAAGCTCCAACTGGGAGAAATCGAATGTCATCCAACTCGGAAACTCAGGCATCTTTCTAGAGCTCCGAGTTTCCAAACTGAAGATTACTGACTTCATGATTTGACCTTGAGTTCCCAGCACCATTAGCTAATACTTATAATACCTGTCCAGGCGTTGTAAGATCTGTCAGGCGTCAGCAATGTCTAAGTACAGAAACACGCCCTATATGTTATGCACTCTGGTGCCCAACAGCAGTCGATGATGTGGCGCGCAACCATTGGTTGATGCATGCAAGTCTGAGCAGGGGAACACGACCTGTCTCGACTTTAAAGTCAACTGCAACGTTGAATGCGCCAAATGGTTGCGTGCCTGGTTAGCAGATATAACATACTGTACCTATCCATGCATTGTAAGATCTGGCATGCATCTGCAATGTAGTCAGGCAGGAACTCAACCTCCGCTTCACCAGAAAACCCAGAGCCGAAAACGTGAGAAAGTTTGGAACAATCAGTATAAATTTAACCCTGGATGTGCCAGATTATATCCATTTCAACTTTATCAAATTGAATGTGTATGCTGTACAAACAAGGCTTCTTTCAGAGTGCCCTGAGAAATATATCCCTACACTTAGATTTCTTAGCACCACTTGTTTTTCATTTGTCACAACTAATCGGTTGCAAGTGAATGAGTACAAACAGACACAGAAGTCAATTCCAATTTACTCAAACTATATTTCGTTCCAGTTATCTTCATTCATGCACTCACATACACCAACTCGTTCAACCTGTACTCAGGGGTAGACGTAACATAGTAAACAAACATCCGGGACACTCAAATTAGTATGTTAGGTATGTATTAATTTGTGGATATCCATCATCCATCTCGTATGATATGTTACGAATTACAATCTGTGATAGGTTACAAATTGCAATTTGTACAATGTTACAAATTCCAATTTGATGTGGTTAATGTTAGCTATCAGCTAGGCTAGGGGTTAAGGTTAGGAATTAGAAAAAAAGTAGTTGTAAATTACCTAAAATGCTCAAGTTGTCCGTGATGAGATTCAAACAGGCAACCTTTGGGTTGCTGGACTTTCTCATTATACACCCACTCATCCACCCTCCTTTAGTTTGTCTTATTTAACCACATCAAATGTAACATATACTAATTTGAGTGTTGCAGATTTTAGTTTACTATGTTACATCTAGTCTAGGAGACCAGGCTGACTCTTTACACCAAATAAAGAAAACAGAGAAACGTTTTATTTTCTTCTACCCAAGCCTTGATCATCCCATGATGAAACCCACATTTTCATGGAGAGAAAGAAATCCATTAAAATCCAGCATTATTCGCACTGACGCATAAACAAAAAAAACTAAAAGGAAAAGCATTTCCACATACATTGCATCTGAGACTAAGCTCTGGCTCGCTTTCTTGATGTTGTCTAAGGTAAGGTATGAATGTGACGTGACAGTCTAGCAGTCTTGTCCTTGATCCACAGCTGTCAGTCACTGTTTCCTTGGCCAATAGCAGAGCTGCAGCCACAGGGGGATGTCATCAGGTTAGGCTGCCAGGGATTTAAACTGTGTGAGATGTCATATTGGGAGGAAGGGGGAGGTGTCATGTTTGAATGCACAACACCAAAATCACAATGCCATTGAATTTAATTTAACAGGTTTTAATTCATATTTATTGATTATGAAGAAATCCTAAACTATACCACTCTGGGTTGGAAAAAACGTCATGGAAACGCAGCTAATGACTTAGAATAACAGTAACTCATACAGCTGTGAAAGCAATGGTGTCGGCAGCCTGTCTGTGTGAATGAGTGTGTGTGTGTAAGCGTATGAGTGTGTCTGCATATTGGTGTTAGTCTATCTGCAGCCTCTATATGTCTTTATGGGAAAGATGCTCCTGTCCATGCTACCTTCGCTGTCGCTGCTGGACTCCGAGTCGCTGCTGCCGGAGTAGGCTCCCATGCCCGGCAGGATGCCCACACACACGGCGGCCGATGGAAGGTGGAGAACACCGGTCTTTACTGTGGAGCCCTGCTCAACCACACCTCTGCCCGCCTCCTGCTCTGAGAGCACAACACACTGCCAGTCACACTTACCGATGTCGGTGAAGTCATACGTGTGAGATAGAAGAGTATATGTTATAAGAGCACTCAATTGTGAAATGACAAGCAGCTGCTACACTATAAGAAGGTCTCAGCCCACCTGTCCGGCCCCCATTCCCTGCTGCAGACTCCTCAACCTTCTGTTTCTTGCTATTGTCTGAGGACTGTGAAGAGCTGCAGGAGAAAGGAGTCAACAGAAAGACTAGAGACATGCAGATTAATTCACTTTTTCTCCCACTCTCAACCATCTCCACCACTCCCCTATAATTGTGTTACATCCTCCAACACTATATCCAGATGATTTGAAAACTGTGACCTAGGTCTAAAAGTACTGTGCCCACTGGCCTCACCTGCGTCGCTTGAACGCCCCAGCCAACAGGTGTGCCTGGGACAGGTGACTGGTCTTGACCTCTGCTGGTTTAGGACCCGCCCTCCTCTCGGGCTCCTTCCGACTCTCACTAGATGCCAGTTTTTTCAGAGCACTGTGAGATCCAGGAGTTAAGGAGAGGAAATGGAAAATAACTCAGACGTGCAGATCCTAGATGTGATAATTAACTGCTGGTAGGAGTGATGGGGACACCAGGTGACTCACAATTAATTCACATCTCACAATCACTTCTGAGCAGGGAATTGCCCACTGGGCTAGCCCTGACTGTCAGAATAGATTTTCCAACAATGTTTGACTGCGTGAATACAGGAAAATAAGTGGTACACACACTAATCGCATTCGTGGTTCATCTAGCCACAGTCCAGGTGTGTCCTCATAAATCCAGCCTGTTCTTTCCACTTACTAGTCTGTGGGCCTCCACTAACGCCCTGAAAAAGTGACACACTTTGAAGTTAAAAACAACCCTGTGACAAGGTGCGAAAACTAGCTGAACTAGGCTAAATCAAAATATTACAAGAGGATCTGGTTGATGGTTCTCTGCAGTAAGCACTTCAAACTGTCTCCCATCAGCGTAAAAGCCAGCCCTCAGTAGGATTTGGTTGCCATGACAATGCATCCTCTTCCATCTGCAGACAAACCTGGTCGTCAGTGGAAAGAGGGAACATTTATCTTCTCCCTTACACAATAGCATAATTGTCTGATCTTGCTCCATGCATCATGATTGTACATGACAGTCTGATTGAGAAAGATTAAGAGAAATGCAGGCTATCAAGTCAGTCACGTTATAAACTATGGCTGAATTTAGAATGAATCACCACAGGACCGTGGCTCTGAGCAGTGCTGAGATATGTGGCATGAGAGCAGCTTTGCATACATTAACATACGTTCATATCAGTTAAGTGGATATAAAAAGCATACAGCACACTTTAAAATAGATAAATTAAAACCACTACATGTTAAGAGAAAATAGATCATGCTTTTTTCATTCATAAAATTGCGTGGTAAAAGTGTTCGTGCTGAGGATCAAACCATTAACGTTCGGGTTGGAAAGGTCGGCAAGGAACAGTGTCAGATCAGGAATGGCTAATCATCTCTTCACTGTGAGGTTATCATGATTATATGCCAAATCAAGTTATCACTAATTACCTGCCTGTCACCGTCTACGCACCCTTAAACTGTAATCTTACCCATACATTTTTTGATCTGATGGTTTCTCTGCATGTAGAATGTGGTTGTCTGTGTTTGAGGCTGTACTGTGTGTCATGTTTGAGAGTAGGAGCACTAACAAGGTGGAAGAGCACTCGTTGTGACCAGAGTACGTGAGCGGAGCGAGCCCAATTTTACTGTAGCGTGGAGCGAAATTCCGAAAGGCTGGAGCGTCGCCCTTCTCGCCTGCTCCAATTTCGCTCCAGTAGCACTCACTTCACAAGCTCAGGGCATGCCGTCGCTAAATATTTAAAAAAATAAACTGATAAAACACACAGGTGAAAAATCAGGGTGACTTACAAAGATGAGGAGGAGCAAGAGAGGGAGTGCGGTGATCTAGTGTCCACAACTAAAGAGAGGGAGTGCGGTGATCTGGTGTCCACAACTAAAGAGAGGGAGTGCGGTGATCTGGTGTCCACAACTAAAGAGAGGGAGTGCGGTGATCTGGTGTCCACAACTAAAGAGAGGGAGTGTGGTGATCTGGTGTCCACAACTAAAGAGAGGGAGTGTGGTGATCTGGTGTCCACAACTAAAGAGAGGGAGTGTGGTGATCTGGTGTCCACAACTAAAGAGAGGGAGTGTGGTGATCTGGTGTCCACAACTAAGGGAGTGTGGTGATCTGGTGTCCACAACTAAAGAGAGGGAGTGTGGTGATCTGGTGTCCACAACTAAAGAGAGGGAGTGTGGTGATCTGGTGTCCACAACTAAAGAGAGGGAGTGTGGTGATCTGGTGTCCACAACTAAAGAGAGGAGTGTGGTGATCTGGTGTCCACAACTAAAGAGAGGGAGTGTGGTGATCTGGTGTCCACAACTAAAGAGAGGGAGTGTGGTGATCTGGTGTCCACAACTAAAGAGAGGGAGTGTGGTGATCTGGTGTCCACAACTAAAGAGAGGGAGTGTGGTGATCTGGTGTCCACAACTAAAGAGAGGGAGTGTGGTGATCTGGTGTCCACAACTAAAGAGAGGGAGTGTGGTGATCTGGTGTCCACAACTAAAGAGAGGGAGTGTGGTGATCTGGTGTCCACAACTAAAGAGAGGGAGTGTGGTGATCTGGTGTCCACAACTAAAGAGAGGGAGTGTGGTGATCTGGTGTCCACAACTAAAGAGAGGGAGTGTGGTGATCTGGTGTCCACAACTAAAGAGAGGGAGTGTGGTGATCTGGTGTCCACAACTAAAGAGAGGGAGTGTGGTGATCTGGTGTCCACAACTAAAGAGAGGGAGTGTGGTGATCTGGTGTCCACAACTAAAGAGAGGGAGTGTGGTGATCTGGTGTCCACAACTAAAGAGAGGGAGTGTGGTGATCTGGTGTCCACAACTAAAGAGAGGGAGTGTGGTGATCTGGTGTCCACAACTAAAGAGAGGGAGTGTGGTGATCTAGTGTCCACAACTAAAGAGAGGGAGTGTGGTGATCTAGTGTCCACAACTAAAGAGAGGGAGTGTGGTGATCTAGTGTCCACAACTAAACAATCATTGTGGAATCTGAAAAGACACGTATCCCTAAAGCATGATGGTTGTACTTACTACGTGCACATACTAAAATAATTGAATGTGGTGGGTAGATAACTAAGAGTGTCATTGTAGCAAAGTATTTCTAAACTAAAAATCTGATCTTTTAAATGTTTCGTTCATTTTTGTTCTATTAGCTATACAATAGGCTATAATTGATTTGGCCGAATAGGCCTGGCATATTCCCACGTTCAAGGAGCTTTCCGTTTTGATTGGGTTATTTTGCCTAAACCTTTAGGCCGACCTACAGAAAAATATGCATAAACAACTCTCTCTGCTCAGCCTGGCAAGAGTGGCCAAAAGGGTGTTCAGCATCCCCAGTGGCTCTAAGTGTGGAGAATATATTCTGCTGGCCGGCTCTCCAGGCACCATCGCATTAAGTTACAAACTGGCCAAACTTGTGTTTCTAAAAATGTATTCAAGGGCACTAAATTTAAATTTAATTCTAAGTAAGGCACAGCCTATATGCACCGTGGGATAGACTATAACGATTAAATACATTTTTAAATGTGCATTTCTTTGTAAGCTACAGCCTTGAAACAATATAGACTAAATCATTCCTTTTCGTTCCTTCTTGGGCACTGTCTGGCTCCTGACCTATTTAGAGTTTATATGCAGTTTAATATGACATGAAGCCTTTTTTTAAATGATGTACGCTTCTTACATTCACCTTTTCATGTTTACTCAAATCATATGGTTTGGTTTCAATACATCAAAACCAAATGGTCGGTCCAGGTAGTCACAACAATAGATGGCTGTTGGTTAAATTGTGATTTTAATGAATGGAGTGAATTTGGAGCAGCAGTTTTTTTTCTGTGAGCGCAGAGCAGTTTTTAGCGGAGATGTTGGAAAGGACGTGAAGTGTCGGAGTGGTGAGCAGGATTTCCAACCACTCAACTCCGCTCGCATGCTCTGGTACTGACCTGAAGCCTGTAGACTGACTGCCTCCTCCTCCTGTCCATCAGATGAGAGTGGTAGTAAAGGGGTAAGACGTGCCTAATCTACTGTCAAGAGAGCAAAAAACTCAACCCCACCAAAATATTGTGACAGAGAAAAAGAGTGAGAAACACAGGGAGTATGAGAGTAGTTGGCTCCCACATTCGGCTCTGACACATAGATCCATTATTTGTGTGACTCATGTCTACTAAATGTTGCCGTACTGACAGAAAAACTTTGCAATAAAATGACATGAAAATGGATACACCGTGTTTTTGCTCTCTGTGTGTATTAAAGAGAGAAGCTTAGAATTATGGGGAGGGAGTATACAGCCGAAACTGAAAGGATATTCTGTATTCTTTTAGTTCATGCAGCTCCTCGTCTCTGCGTTGCTTCTCCACCAGGCTCTGTTGCCTGGAGACCTCATCCAAGAAGTGAGACTCATCCTCATCCAGGCCTTTGACCATGTTCTCTGTGGTGAGAAGACAATTTCCATGGAAAAAATGCCTAAGTACTGTAGTACCAATACAATAATACTATCTGATCATTTCAACTTAAGGCCATGGGAGTTGGAGAAGGGTTATTACATACACAAAACAACACGCTATCTATTTTCCTTAAATATCCTTGCTGAAAGAGCGTATAGCTTTACAAGACACATATGGCCACCAGGGTGACTGCTAAAAGTAGGCTGGTCACCAGGGAAACGGAAAAGCTGCTATGCCAGGCAGAAGGCTCCCCTCATTCCCAAGACAAGGTCATAATCTCCTCCTCTGATACATTACATAGTTCCATCTGTTCACACAAACAGGTTCATAATATAAAAATGTACACACTTCCAGAGTAAGAAATACTTTGTACTCAACAGGTCCAGAGTCTGACTATCCATTCCATTGATGCAAGAGTTTAATCTGAGATATCCAATGTGAAGTCCCAGAATGTGGTAGGGTCTGTTGCAGGGAAAGTGGAGAGGGACTAAAATAAATGAGAGCGGGACCCTTACTGAATTTAAACTGCTCATCGTATTCCTCTTGCTTCTTGTCCTTCTGCTCCTGTAGCCGCTCAAACAGTGAACGCCCATCATACTCTTCCTCGGGAGCCTCTGTGTTAGGGAGACAGCACAAACACACAGAAACCAAAGCTATGCAGATGCTTAGAGGAGACAAGTGTACAGGCATGATGAAAGATATTGCTTGTGTCTGTGTACATTTTGGGAGGTGGAGTGGCAGAAGGCTTACTCTCTGGGTCCTCTGGCTTCCGAACTTTTTCCCATTCTTCCTGTCTTTGCTTCCTTTTCTCCTCGATCTCGGTCTCTGACACAAATTTCCGACTGAGGTCGACACCCCCGGCCGCTGGCACTGCCATCTCACACCTTGAAAACGGTACATGCACAAACCTGAGCTCAAACAGTAGCATCCACAATAGACTAACGGAAAAACACGTTATATATCTGTAAGAGCAAAGTTGTTAGAAGGGAAATCAGCAGTTTAAATGATAAAAGCATTCCAGGCCCATTTCAGCAAAAAGTTGAGGGATGGGGCTGGGGCTGGAGAAATGCAACCACTCAAATTCATAGACCGAGCTATGGTTGCACTGACATCCATGATATCAAAATTATAGCTTTAAACACGTTGAGGCTATATGGTGTTTGTTTGCATTTACAAACAAGGTTATATTTCGGGTTCTTTATTTTACCAGGTAAGTTGACTGAGAACACATTCTAATTTACAGAAACTACCTGGGGAATAGTTACAGGGGAGATGAATGACCCAATTGGAAGCTAGCAATGATTAGGTGGCCATGATAATCAGATTGGGAATTTAGCCAGGACACTGCAGTTAACACCCCTACTCTTACGATAAGTGCCATGGGATCTTTACTGACCGCAGTCAGGACACCCGTTTAACGTCGCACCCAAAAGACGGCACCCTACACAGGGCAATGTCCCCCGTCACTGCCCTGGGGCATGGGAATATTTGATTTTAGACCAGAGGAAAGAGTGCCTACTGGCCTTCCAACACCACTTCCAGCAGCATCTGGTCTCCATCCATGGACTGACCAGGACCAACCCTGCTTAGCTTTAGAGGCAAGGTAGCAGTGGGATGCAGGGTGGTATGCTGCTGGATTCTGATGGGTTAAGACAGTTGAACGCAGCACGAGGCATTTATAAGTTATATTCTTCAAGAATTACTGGGTACATGTCATTAAATGATGAGTCAAAAAAAATGTAACAACTGCAGATTTCCCTTTCAAAGTTCATCAAACTGATGCTTTTTGGATCCATCAAAATAGAAAGATTGAGAACTTACTTTACTTGCCTCAACTCGAAGTAGACCAGACACCAAGTCAAGAAATCATCTATTGGATAGATAATAAAATAATTCAGAACAGTGTGCTTAAAGGAGAAATTTAGACATAAGATGAACAATTAGAGTACATAGAGTAGACCTGGGTTTCTCAAACTCAGTGCATGTTTTAGGTTTTTGCCCTAGCACTACACAGCAGGTTCAAATAATCAAAGCTTGACGATGAGTTAGTTATTTGAATCAGCTGTGTAGTACTAGGGCAAAAACCAAAATGTCCACCCAGGGGGCCCTCGGACCGAGTTTGGGAAACCATACAGTAAATGGCTACACTACACATTTCTTGAGTCGACCACTAGAGGGAGGCGTAGCCTCAGAAATTATAAATAGGTGATAACCAATGACTGTTACGAACTGTGGTAACAGACTTGATCCTAGGACCCCCTGGGTGGACATTTTGGTTTTTGCCCTAGTACTACACAGCTGATTCAAATAACTAACTCATCGTCAAGCTTTGATTATTTTAACCAGCTGTGTAGTGCTAGGGCAAAAACCAAAACGTGCATAGTTAGGGAAACCCTGGTCAACTGCACGCAAGCTGTCATTATATTTGATCTAGCGTCGACCAAGTGAAGTAAGGGTTGTCTTTAAGGTTGATATTCTATTTTTGTAACTTCCGTTTCAAGATAGGTAGTTGCTATCTATGGGGGAACCTACTAAACTATTAGTTTGGCCTACATATTATTGCCGAGTAGGTTTATTTTATCCAACAAAACGATTTAAGATGTGGGCGGACTATTGATCCTACGTCACAACTTGAAGTTTTTATCAAAAACTACTGATTTCAGCATCCAGCGAATAGCACGCAATTACACAGAACAATGTCGTGTGGAACTGGACCCTTTTTTGGGTGCTGAAATCAGTCGTTTTTTATCAAACTCCATCGTAAATCTTGGAGTTGAGTTTAAATCGGCTCCATACTCCCATAACTGATCAGTCTATTAGCTACGGGCTCATAAAATGGATTAGCTAACCAATAAGAACGGATTTCGAATAGAAATGTAGAGGATAACCTTCGCTAGCTAAAACAGCTATCTTGCTAAATACATTGTGTAGCTGCGAGCTGTCTCGCTAGAAAATTAGTTCATTGCCAACAACACCTACTGCACGCAGCTCGTTGCAAAATAATGGTTCAATACTGCGTCTATAATGTAAAATATATATCTGCGTTCGAAAATGATTACAATTATTCATAAATGAATCAATGATCGTACATTTTGGATTACAAATGTAATATTTAACAACAACAGCAAGCTAGGACACTTTTACCTAATCCACGGAGCCACGTGTCCCAGTAAATAGGTTCCGCATAGTTTATGAAGAAACAATATAGTTCCCACTTGTGCATCGGCCTGAATAATGTAGCAATCTATGTAAATAAATACGTATAAACTTCCACTGTGTCTTCAAAATTGTATGGAAGATTATTTTTGTAAATCCAGTAACCGAGCCATAATATTATACATTATCAGTCAATAACTATGCGTGTATACTGAGCAACATCTGAATGGCTCTGGTTGAATTCTCGCACATACTTTATTTAAACATTTTCGGCTAACTGTATAACAATCTAATTTGCAACTGCAGATTAGAAATCCTAAATTATAAATCTATAATTTACTGGTTGTAGACCGATTCTGGATGATTGAGAAAACTTCCATAGACTCACTCCATCCAATTACCGCCATATTTTTTAATTCAGTTTAGATATTCGGATTCGGTCTCTTCAACGGAAAGTTTTATGATGATTAGAGTGATACATCTAGAATAAGATGACGATAGAGAGCAAGGTAAACCGTTTATTTAATCAACTCGGTTTCAAAAAGTGACTTTATGTTGGTTTCAATGGGTGAATATTACGCGCTTGCGGCTAAGGGACCGTCTTAAAAGTGCAATCAGCAGAAACTGGTGTTTTCAGAAAGCCTACGTTTTCTATTTCAAATTAGAAATCTAGAGATCTTAAAACAAATGTGTTTGTCCCCACGACAAATAAATTTGGACATTTAGGTATATTTTTAGGGATTTTATGTATATATATATATTAAAAAACATGAATAGGCCTTAAATACCACAGGGTAGCCTAGTGGTTAGAGTGTTGGACTAATAACTGAAAGGTTGCAAGTTCATATCCCTGAGCTGACAAGGTACACATCTGTCATTCTTCCCCTGAACAGGCAGTTAGCCACTGTTCCTAGGCTGTCATTGAAAATAAGAATTTGTGACTTGCCTAGTAAAATACATTTAAAAAACAAATCTTGGTCTTATGTAGCCTACTTTCATAACAGAGCTAAAATCACTTGTAGCAAAGTCACAGATATGCCTTATCCATGATACACCCATTAGAATTCCCATTTGAAATTTTTTATATTTTCAGATCCACTTAACTCCAACCCATTGATAGACGCTAACTACCTTTTAGCGGTGATTGGCGATAGTATCTTCGGACCGGGGGAGTTTTGTTAAGAGCCCCGACACTTGTTTTCCGAACGTTAAAACGCATCGCTTGTGGTACGGTTTTGGAAACATAAGGAAGGTATCTTTTATATCAGAGAGAAATAGTTTAAAAAAATTGAATTACGACACACCTTCATAGGGTTCCCACACAGCCAAACTTCCATGTTACAGCGCTTGTTCACAGAAAACAGACAAAAGACAGAGGAGTAGCTTTGCCAATCAGCTATTTTCGTCTCCGAACAACTGTGTGTAAACGGAAGACGGACGCCACAAACGTGTTGTCACTGAAAAATACTGTTGGCTTCAACTGTTTAAACCGGTTAAAACAGTGTACAGTATATTTAGCTTTTTTTATTGTTTTGATGTGATATGAAAATAGAGGGCTTTATGTTTCTAGAACCGTACCGCAATTGAGAATCAATTCTCATTTAGATGGAGTATTTGGCCATTTTGGTTGCCAGAGCCAATTTGCCTCTAAACAGAACATGTAAGGAGTAAGGTTAGGCTTTTAGTCCATTATTGGGCCCACTTAACTCAAGCCCTTTCTGACCAATTTGAGCGCATCCAGAAGCGTGCTTGCTGAATCATCCTCGGCATGGAATGTCCTGGATACAACAATGCTCTAACTTCACTATCATTGCCCTCACTTAATGAAGAGAGAAACTGTGCCTTGACTTACAGGCAGGTCACCCGTGATACAAGTCTGTATTTGACTTCCATCCATGTCGAAATGTGACGTTTGAGAAACATGGATGAACGTCTAATTCTGATGTGAGACTTTGAGAGCTTGTAGCAGGCAGGCTTTTCTGTCTCACTGATCAAGTTCCCCTTCAGTGACTGGTTACCTGCCTGCCGAGGACAAGTGTCAAGCAGATTCTGCCACAGTACACATCTGCTCTCAATTCCGCAGCCCAGGAGTTCATGACTGAGAGATATAAACAAAAGTTGCCCATTCCCTACCTATGCACATTTTTATTTGATTTATTTATTTAACCTTCATTTAACTAGGCAAGTTAGTTAAGAATAAATTCTTATTTACAGGCCAAGGACTCCTGGCCTGTGGAATTACGAGCAGGTGTGTACTGCCATAAGATCTGCTTGACACTTGGCCTCGGCAGGCAGGTAACCAGTCTCTGAAGAGGCACTTGAACAGTGAAACAGAAAAATCTGCCTGCTACAAATGAATACACAACACTCCTGAATGTACACTACCAGTCCAAAGTTTTAGAACACCTACTCGTTCAAGGGTTTTTCTTTATTTGACAATTTTCTACATTGTGGAACAGTAGTGAAGACGTCAAAACTATGGAATAACGCATATGGAATCATGTAGTAACCAAAAAAAGTGTTAAACAAATCAAAATATATTTGAGATTTGAGATTCTTCAAAGTAGCCACCCATTGTCTTGATGGCAGCTTTGCACACGCTTGGCATTCTCTCAACCAGCTTCACCTGGAATGCTTTTCCAACAGTCTTGAAGGAGTTCCCACATATGCTGAGCCCTTGTTGGCTGCTTTTCCTTCACTCTGCGGTCCGACTCATCCCAAACCATCTCAATTTGGTTAAGGTCGGGGTATTGTGGAGGCCAGGTCATCTGATGCAGCACTCCATCACTCTCCTTCTTGGTAAAATAGCCTTTATGCAGCCTGGAGGTGTGTTGGGTCATTGTCCTGTTGAAAAACAAATGATAGTCCCACTAAGCCCAAACCAGATGGGATGCTGTGTCACTGCAGAATGCTATGGTAGCCATGCTGGTTAAGTGTGCTTTGAATTCTAAATAAATCACAGACAGTGTCACCAGCAAAGCACCCCCACACCATAACACCTCCTCCTTCATGATTTATTGTGGGAGCCACACATGCAGAGATCATCTATTCACCCACACCGCGTCTCACAAAGACACAGCGGTTGGAAAAAAAAATATATATAAATAAATCTCCAATTTGGACTTCAGACCAAAGGACAAATTTTCACCGGTCTAATGTCCATTGTTCGAGTTTCTGGCCCGAGCAAGTCTCTTCTTCTTATTGGTGTCCTTTAGTAGTGGTTTCTTTGCAGCAATTCAACCATGAAGGCCTGATTCACACAGTCTCCTCTGAACAGTTGATGTTGAGATGTGTCTGATACTTGAACTCTGTGAAGCATTTATTTGGGCTGCAATTTCTGAGGCTGGGAACTCTAATGAATGTATCCTCTGCAGCAGAGGTAACTGGGTCTTTCATCCCTGTGGTGGTCCTCATGAAAGCCAGTGTCATCATGGCGTTTGATTGTTTTTGCGACTTCATTTGAAACTTTCAAAGTTCTTGAAATGTTGCGTATTGACTGACCTTCATGTCTTAAAGTAATGATGGACTTTCGTTTATCTTTGCTTATTTGAGCTGTTCTTGCCATAATATGGACTTGGTCTTTTACCAAATAGGGATATCTTCTGTATACCACCCCTACCTTGTCACAACACAACTGATTGGCTCAAATGCATTTAGAAGGAATAAAATTCCACAAATTAACTTTTAAGAAGGCACACCTGTTAATTGAAATACATTCCAGCTGCATTAAGTATTGCAGTGCATCTCCTCCTCATGGACTGCACCAGATTTGCCAGTTTTTGCTGTGAGATGTTAATGGGATTGAGATCCGGGCTCTTTGCTGGCCATGGCAGAACACTGGCATTCATGTCTTGCAGGAAATCACGCACAGAATGAGCAGTATGGCTGGTGGCATTGTCATGCTGGAGGGTCATGTCAGGATGAGCCTGCAGGAAGGGTACCACATGAGGGAGGAGGATGTCTTCCCTGTAACACACAGCATTGAGATTGCCTGCAATGACAAAAAGCTCAGTCTGATGATGCTGTGACACACCACCCCAGAGCATGACGGACCCTCCACCTGCAAATCGATCCCGCTTCAGAGTACAGGCCTCGGTGTAACACTCATTCCTTAGACGATAAACGCGAATCCGACCATCACCCCTGATGAGACAAAACTGCGACTCTTCAGTGAAAAGCACTTTCTGCCAGTCCTGTCTGTTCCAGCGACGGTGTGTTTGTGCCCATAGGCGACGTTGTTGCCGGTGATGTCTGGTGAGGACCAGCCTTACAACAGGCCTACAAGCCCTCAGTCCAGCCTCTCTCAGCCTATTGCGGACAGTCTGAGCACTGATGGAGGGATTGTGCGTTCCTGGTGTAACTCGGGCAGTTGTTGTTGCCATCCTGTACCTGTCCCGCAGGTGTGATGTTCGGATGTACCGATCCTGTGCAGGTGTTGTTACATGTGGTCTGCCACTGCGAGGACGTTCAGCTGTCCGTCCCTTCTCCCTGTAGAGCTGTCTTATGCGTCTCACAGTATGGGCATTGCAATTTATTGCCCTGGCCATATCTGCAGTCCTCATGCCTCCTTGCAGCATGCCTAAGGCACATTCACACAAATGAGCAGGGACCCTGGGCATCTTTCTTTTCGTGTATTTCAGAGTCAGTAGAAAGGCCTCTTAGTGTCTTAAGTGTTCATAACTGTGACCTTTAATTGCCTACCAATTAAGCTTTTAGTGTCTTAACGACCATTCCACAGGTGCATGTTCATTAATTGTTTATGGTTAATTGAACAAGCATGGGAAAACCCTTTACAATGAAGCTCTGTGAAGTTATTTGGATTTTTACAAATGATCTATTAAAGACAGGGTCCTGAGTTTAGTTTTGATGTCTTTGTTATTATTCTACAATGTAGAAAATAGTAAAGAATAAAGAAAACCCCTTGAATGAGTAGGTGTTATAAAACTTTTGACCGGTAGTGTACATATTATCATGAATTTCACTTGTGATTTAAACTTGAATGTGTTGTTATTGTGTATGTATTGTAATATCCATGTATTTCAGTGTCTTCGCAATGTAGGTTATCAGTAACTACTTGAACTTGAATGTGCCAGAGATCTACATTTGCTCCAGGGGTGTCGTACTACTATGGCTCCAGGGGTGTCGTACTACTATGGCTGACCCTAAAACAACACATCTCACTGCACCTATCTGGTGTTTTTTTTTTCAGACAAGTGTGGTGTGTTCCTTGACCTCTATTATCAAAGCAAGTAACTTTTTCAAAATTCCATCCATTTGATTTTTACAAATATTTATCCTGGTTATTCATTCACGTAGTCCTACATATCTTCCAGTCCAAATGACATATACATCTAAAACCACTTGACCTCCCTCCATTGTACACCCATTATAATTGCAATTTTTAATTTCACAGATTTTATATGAATATTTCCTGTGATAGGTCTAATGTTCAATAGCTCACTCTCCATATGAGCTGCAGATCTACAACCAATTGCGGTGGTTTCGTGACCTCTCTTATCAAATTGACATCTTTTATTTTTTCAAAATTCCTCCCTGTTGATTTTCTACAAATATGTATTATATTACAGCTGTGGTTATTCATTTACGTACAGATCATATGTTCAATAGCTTCCAGTCCAAATTACAAATACATCTAAAATCACTTGAGGTTGGGTCTTTGAACTCCCTCGTCCATAGTACCAAAGACACTCGATTAAGAAACAAAAAAAAATAACTAAAGTTGTTTAGAAACTCGTGCTGCCGCATCAAGCTACTCCGGTCCTGGTGACAGCTGATCAGATGGTCGATAGCCGACACTACGGAACTAGCTATCCGTACAGCCGTCAACGAAATCAGACAAAGGGGTGTGAGGAAGTAAATATTTTACACGATTGAATCAAGAAAGAGTGGATTAAATATGAATGTTAACTAGCTTGTTAGCTTATTTTTGTGATAGCTACCGTGTTATCTAGCAAGGTAGGCTACACGTTAGCTAGCGAGCCTAACGTAAACGCTTTTTCCCTAAAGCTTTTGAGGCCTGTTCATCCTGACAGTTTATTTTATAGTTCGTTAACCGAGGACACAACCTGCTCATTTGCGAGGTAAGTAACTTGCGAGCCATTTTTCGTTGCTGTACTAGGACCAACAAGCATCTCATGAGAGCCAACATTGGCAGCGTATCCTAGACCTATTTCTAGGTATCGTGTGGGAAATGGCTGTGAACTATTTATGTTAACCTGTTGATGCCAGATAGTAAGCTAACGTTAGTGTTATAATTTGGTAATCTAATTATAGCTAGCTAGTTTAATAAAAATTCTCAGTCAGATATAGTTAACTAACTACAGTGCAGTACATGAAACTCATTAGCAATTTTAACATGGCTGTTACAGCCAGTCAATTTATCCTTGGTGTAAATTGGTCTTAGCAAACTAACGTTAGTTAGCTTGCTAGTCAGCTACATTTCCCTGAAATATAACTGCCAAACAGCCGTCTATAATGTTAGCTGGAGTTGCTGATTAACATTACTAGCTAACGTTAGCTACATAAGTTCATTTCGCAGAGTAATTTGTTTTTCTTCAACATGTAGCTAGCTATTCTTTCTATACATGTGATTTTACACAGGTTAGAGTTTGGGAAGTGCACGTGGACTTCCACCGCTAGAATGGTTTTTGCTCACTGTAGCACTGCTGATCTGTGCTACTCCCTCCTAGCTATCTGCCATCCGCAGCAGCAGGATGACTGACGTCCCCATCCGAATCATCATGAGACGCCTCCACCAGGGCTCCAAATGATATGATAGTAGCTAGCTGGATTGCATTCTGTGCCAGCAGGAGCCTTGTGCAGGTTCTGCTGCTCTCATTGGAGCAGTTATCGCTACGGCTTTGGGAAAGCCTTGAGACATCCGGGACTATGGGAAACAGCTGCGTTTGTAGAGAAGAAAGTGACGTGGAGGATGGATCCGCAACTCGCAGGCAACTCAGGCGAGTTGATCACCCCGCTGCCGATCCCCCTGAGGCACGAAGCAGTCGGCCCCGGGACCCTGTCAGACCCCCACGGCGTGGCCGGGGACCCCATGAACCCCGCCGGAAGAAACAAAACGTGGATGGGTTGGTGCTGGACACACTAGCTGTGATCAGGACTCTAGTTGACAAGTAAGTGTTTGAAATGTAGTCTAATTCCAAACCAAGCTAGTGGACATGGCATGCATAATAAACTTTGCTTCCCTTCACAGGTCGTGTTATGTGTCTGGACTGTAGTACAGTTTGTTCAGATTGTGCAGGCTCTTTGTTGGCACTTCAGACATTCACAGCACACACCTCTGGGGTCTTAAGATGTTTGAGGGGTGTGTAAACTCTCACTCGGGATAGGCTTACATCTTCGTACAAGCTTGTTGGCCATTGAGGTGTTATCCTCCAGACAGCATCCTCTGCTCCCTCAGAACCCTGTCAATAGTGTTTAGGCTGACCGAATGCTTCCTCAGCTATAGAGGTCGGGGTCTGATTTTACGCTCTAATGATGAAGGACTTGAACCTGTGAGCAGAGACAGATTCTTCTCTGGGATTATCCTCCAGGAGGAGTTCTCAAGGGAGCATTAGATCTGCTGTCATTGGTCAGATTTATAGACAGGATGAGGGAGGCCAATGTGCCAGCCTCTCTATCAAACAAAACATCCTCAACAGTTACAGCCATCCATCGCACTGTTCCGTTCTGCCTCTAGCTTGTCATCTGAATTTCATAACTACTTAGAGCAAGAGACTTAACAATGCACCCACACATTACATGTGATGATTATTGAGCGTCACTGTCACAAGATTCTCTGTTCACAATCACTTTTGTTTTTAGCGACCAAGAGCCCCCCTACTCCATGATCACGCTGCATGAGATGGCAGAAACGGGTAAGACAAATGTCCTTATATGGTACTGTACATGAGCATTGATGTAATACATGGATTTCATAAGTTTCTCAAGAAAGATTATTAATTTTCTTCAGTATCAGATGGAACAGTAAGAGGAGCTCTGTCCACGGTGGCTGTCTCCTGTGTCAAATTAAGTAATTAGTGTGTCCTCTTCGTAGCTGTAACCTCTGGATATCGATAGAGTGGATCATAAGGTTTCCCAGGCTTTGCCAGTCATTACCCTCTGTTAAAGGCTCTTCTAGCCTACACAATGATACTAATGCAGGCTTCCTATTCAGTCTCTAAGGCAATAATGAAATGCCTTTGTGCCTGCCTATTAGTCATGACAATCTGACCTGATCCCACAGCAAGATTGTGTTCATTTTACTTTGGGACTTGCTTGTAAAGTTTTACTATTCCCTATTAATGCTACTTGTTTTTGAGAACCAGACCCATAGTGCCAGAGCATGGTGCTAGTTCTTGTGGACAGTCAGTGGCAGGTCTGAGCCTCTCTTTAGCTGGTTTCAGAGGTGGATCTAGTGGGGCCTAACAGTCTTAACATATGTAACCAGCCCGCCAGCTTGTCTCTCCTCTCGTTGCCCAGTCCCACTAGGATTTCGTGACTTTTTTGTGATTTCAGCGGCCAAAAATGCTTGATTTAGTGGCATCTTTTCAGAAATCCCGAGCTACATTTTGCAATGTTTTTTTTTCATGTTAATTTCAAATAAAGCAATAAAAAGTAATGTGCTCAGTTTTAGGACGATTTTTAAGCAGAATACATAATACCCCCAAAAATTTAAGCATTTAAAGTGCTCAATTTGGTTTATTTTCAACATTGAAAAAATGTATTCCCACATAATCTGTAGGTACTAAAAAGATTAAACTAGGACAAAAGAAACACCTGGGGTCCAAGCTGCATTTAAGACCTATTATATCTCAAGGTCAACTTGAGACACAGTGCTCTTTTGTGCTGTTTCTTTTTTTGAAGAAACGTAGCTCTTTTTCTGAACATGAGAGGTGAAAAATAACAATTGCACCAATTAATTAGATAAAATATATGTCCGTGTGTCATTCATAATGCACTCACACACACCTCTCGTCTCCATCAGGCTTGGGGTATGCTATAAACACGAGATGAACCTCCCATTCCCACCAACACTCTCTCAAAAAACAAATGGATTCAAAGCTGATCAATCGCTTTCAATTTGAGGATCAATATTTATTTTGCATAAGTTGTCTGGGGGAAAAACTTTGTTGACGTGTGGTTGGATTGGGCCATTTTCCACGGTAATTGGTCAAAACTACGAACCCACTAAAAGGGCGGGGATTGGTCAAAATTGTGAGCTTTCGCATAATATGCCTTGATTGTTTGATTTTGCATTGAATTTTGCAATTGCAGAATCCTGGGGGGACTTGTTGCCACAGCTGTGTACTGTTTACTTTATTCATAAGTGCATCTGTTGTTTTAATGGTTGAGAGAGACTGGTAGGTTTGGAGTTGGGCAGTCAGGTGTTGAGTCACTGCTACTGGGAAGGGTAGAATGGAGTTATTCCTGGGCCTGTTATCGGGAATAGGAGTGGGATTTTTCTAATGTTACACACTGATGTTTTGGATATCTGTAAAACGGTAATTCCCGTTAACGGAATTGCGCTGAGACACCGATTTTTCACTTTAAAATGTATGCCAAACAAAGTTGAACAAACCATCCAACTACACTACACTACACAAAAGTATGTGGACACTTTACATTAGTGGATTTGGTTATTTCAGCCACACCCGTTGCTGAAAGGTGTATAAATTGAGGACTCAGTGACTTTCAACGTGGCACCGTCATAGGATGCCACCTTTCCAACATGTCAATTCGTCACATTTCTGCCCTGCTAGAGCTGCTCCGGTCAACAGTAAGTACTGTTATTGTGAAGTGGAAACGTCTAGGAGCAACAATGGCTCAGCCGCAAAGTGGTAGACAAGCTCACAGAACTGGACCGCTGAAGCGTGTAATGTGTAAAAATCATCTGTCCTCGGTTGCAACACTCACTACCGAGTTCCAAACTGCTTTTGGAAGCAACATCAGCACAAGAACTGTTAGTCAGCAACTTCATGAAATGGGTTTCCATAGCAGAGCAGCGGCACACAAGCCTAAGATCGACATGCGCAATGCCAAGCGTCAGCTGGATTGGTGTAAAGCTTACCGGCTTTGGACTCTGGAGCAGTGAAAACACATTCTCTGGAGTGATGAATCATGCTTCACCATCTGGCAATCCAAAGGACGAATCTGGGTTTGGCTGATGCCAGGAGAACTCTACCTGCCCCAATGCATAGTGCCAACTGTAAAGTTTGTTGGAGGAGGAATAATGATCTGTGCTGTTTTTCATGGTTTGGGCTAGGCCCCTTAGTTCCAGTGAAGGGAAATCTTAACGCTACAGCATACAATGACATTCTAGATGATTCTGTGTATCCAACTTTGTGCCAACAGTTTGGGGTAAGCCATTTTTTCAGCATGACAATGCCCCTGTGCATAAAGTGAGGGCAAAACAGAAATGGTTTGTCAAGGTCAGTGTAGAAGAACTTAACTGAATTAGGGTATCAACACCCCAACAACAACAACAAAATTCCAGACCTTGTGGTCTCCTGATGGGGTGTAAGCATTGTTGCGGACTTAGAACATCCAGTTTTTGTTTTTCTATTACAGTATGATTTTGAGAGGAGAAACGAAACCTGGGAAAAAGCCCAGGAGAAAGCATAATTAGGATTAAAAATAAACTGATGTAGTAGTACAGGGATAGGCAACTGATGGCCTGCGGCCCCCCTTTTTGTAGACCGCGTCTACATTTTTGTATTTTATGAACTCAGTCGGTCTCAACTTACTGTTGAGCGTTAGAATAGTAGAATGCACAATGTGCAATTTCGAAATGTTGTGGATCATCAGTTTCTCTCTCTGTCAGTCACTAACCATATTTACATCCACAGCGTTTATACAAGTGAAGTCATACTGTATGAAAAAAAATCACTACAGCTGTGATGGAAACACAGTTTCGGTACAATTTGATAAATGCCAACAGATAATTTGTTTGTTTGACATGGTGGGATCCAACATAATTTCGCTTGGGGACCCCAAAAGGCTAGAGCCAGCTCTGACTGCATGCATGGGTATGAATGTGGGTACACAGACCGACGAGCAACCGGGCCCCCTGACGAGCAACTGCGGTCCCCCCACGCTATCAAAGTTGCCCATCCCTTTTTATAGGGCTCTAGAATAGGTACACAAAAGTAAGAAGGATATTGCATACTTCTATTCCTCACACTGGCTATTATTTTAATGAGCTCTGCCCTCCAAAAAACACCTCATTTGGTTGGTTCGGACCAAACCTGAACCAATTATAGAGGTCTGTTTCACAAGTTTGGACATCAAAGTACAGCACAGTAGAGCTCAGTATAGCACAATACAGTACATTATACTGTACTCATACAGTACATTATACTGTACTCATACAGTACACTGTACTCATACAGTGTAGTGTTGTCACGATACCAGAATTGACTTCGATACCAGGTTTAGTATCATGATACTCAATGCCAGAATTATACCACGGCAAAAACAATAAAGCATATTTATATAAAAAATATAAACTCAACATGGTAATTGTTGGTCCCATGTTTCACAAGCTGAAATAAAAGATTCCAGAAATGTTCCATATGCACAAAAAGCGTATTTCTGTAACATTTAGTGTATACATTTTTTACATCCCTGTTAAGTGAGCATTTCTTCTTTGCTAAGATAATCCATCCACCTGACAGGTGTGGCATATCAAGAAGCTGATTAAACAGCATGATCATTACACAGGTGCACCTTGCGCTGGGGACAATAAAAGTGCCACTCTAAAATGTGGAGTTTTGTCACGCAACACAATGCCACAGATGTCTCAGGTTTTGAGGGAGCGTGCAATTAGCATGCTGACTGCAGGAATGTCCACCAGAGCTGTTGCCAGATAATTTAATGTTCCCTGCCATAAGTCGGTTTCAGAGCATTTGGCAGTACCTCCAACCGGCCTCACAACTGCAGACCACAGACCACGTACAACCACGCCAGCGCAGGACCTCCACATCTGGCGTCTTCACCTATGGGATCGTCTGAGACCAGCCACCTGGACAGCTGATGAAACTGGGTTTGCACAAACAATTTCTGCACAAACTGTCAGACACCATCTCAGGGAAGCTAATCTGCGTGCTCATCATCCTCACCAGGGTCTTGACCTGACTGCAGTTCGGCTTCGTACCCGACTTCAGTGGGCAAATGCTCACCTTCAATGGCCACTGGCACGCTGGAGAAGTGTGTTCTTCAGGCCTCCTGAGTGGCGCAGCTTTTTAAGGCACTACAGTCCCAGGTCTAATCCCAGGCTGTTTCACAGCCGACCGGGAGACCCATTTGGCCCAGCATCGTCCGGGTTAGGGGAGGGTTTGGCCGGCCGGGATTTCCTTATCACATCACACTCTAGCGATCCCTTGTGGCGGGCAGGTTGCCTGCAAGCTGACTTCGGCCGCCAGCTGGACGGCGTTTCCTCCGACACATTTGTTGCGGCTGGCTTCCGGGTTAAGAGAGCAGTGTGGCTGGGCAGGGTTGTGTTTCAGGGGTAGCATGGCTCTCGACCTTCGCCTCCTAAGTCCGTAGGGGAGTTGCCACGATAGAACAAGACTAAATACCAATTTGGAATCGGGGAGGAAAAAGGACTAAAAAACAAATGTGTGCTCTTTGCGAATGAATCCCGGTTTTAACTGTACCGGGCAGAAGGCGTGTATGGTGTCATGTGGGCGAGCGGTTTGCAGATGTCAACAGAGTGCTCCATGGTGGCAGTGGCGTTATGGCATGGGCAGGCATAAGATACAGACAACGAACACAATTGCATTTTTATCAATGGCAATTTGGATGCACAGAGTTACCGTGACGAGATCCTGAGGCCCATTGTCGTGCCATTCATCCGCCGCCATCGCCTCATGTTTCAGCATGATGAGGCACAGACTCATGATGCAAGGATCTGTACACAATTCCTGGAAGCTAAAAATGTGTCTGCATTCTCACCAGACATGTAACCCATTGACCCTCTTTGGGATGCTCTGGATCAACACGTGTACGACAGCGTGCTCAAGTTCCCGCCAATATCCAGCAACTTCGCACAGCCATTGAAGTGGAGTGCGACAATATTCTACAGGCCACAATCAACAGCCTGATCAACTCTATGCGAAGGAGATGTGTTGTGCTGCATGAGGCAAATGGTGGTCACACCAGATACTGACTGGTTTTCTGATCCACGCCCCTACCTTTTTTTAAGGAACAGTATCTGTGACCAACGGATGCATATCTGCATTCCCAGTCATGTGAAATGCATAGATTAAGGCCTAATGAATGTATTTCAATTGACTGATTTCCTTATATGAACTAACTCAGTAAAATCTTAGAAATTGTTGCATGTTGAATTTGTTTTTGTTCAGTGTAGTTTGCAGGGGTCTTCACTTCAATATTGTCTTAATCAAGACTTAATCTGGTCGACATTTTTTGACCAGAAATCAACGCCTTTGCTTCTTACTCATTTTTAGGATGTAAAATGTATATGGATTAATTTCTCAATATTGATGCTTAGCTTTCATTTGACACTCAATTTCATATACTCCTATGAGCTGTTGCTGTTCATGGGTCCTTTTACATGGAAATGTCCAAAAGACATCCATCTGCCTTGTGCTGCTGTTGCCACAGAAGTTAAAATTGAGTTACATAGTTTAACACAGGGAAAGGTTAGAAATTATTCAATTATATTGAATTAAGGGTGGCTAGTGGGAAGAGAAGCCAAAACAATACCTCACCTTCCACCAAATTCAACAGTAATTGAGTTTCAGTTTCTGGCCAGTTGAGTGATGCACAATATGCCTCAAAGCAGACGTGCTTAGATACTAAACCTCAGACCGCACATATGTGCATCTAGTGTGACTACTACAAATAGGCTGTTAATTAACCAGTTTTGCTATCCCCTGCTAACCTCCACCTTTTCCCCCTACCCTACCCCCTGTGCCACCATAAGATGACGGCTGGTTGGAGGTGGTCCAGTCTCTGATCCGGGTCATACCGCTGGACGACCCACTGGGACCAGCTGTGATTACCCTGCTGCTTGACGAGTGCCCACTGCCCACCAAAGTAAGTATTAGTTACCATCTGGGTCTCGTCTGTGTAATGCCTCCAAGATCCATCTTCCTTGCTTAATGCCTACACAAAACTCAAATTCAAAGCTCAACTTCCCAAAGCATGGCCATCCACTCTTAGACACTCATTGATAGCAGCTGATTACAACACACCAAGCTCATGTTCCAGTAGGGATGGGGGTGGGGGATTTGATAGTTACTAAAAAAATAACTAGGATGGAGGAGTGATGTTGCCACGACGGTGCATCTGTAAGATGGTTGGAGACAAGGTTTCCAGTTCAGGGTACTTATTAACTAACTAAAAAGTACAGGGACATGGGAGCACATGGGGTTAGGATGTAGATTTGATGGCTTGTAAGGCCAGTAGGTAAGCTTGTGATACAAGTTATGATATGAGATGGTTCTGGGGGTTATAAAATTGAGATGTTAACATACAATCATGACTGACAAGTGCAAAAGGATAAGAAATTGAAAAGTATCAAACAAACTGAGGATGTACAGTGCCTTTGGAAAGTATTCAGAGCCCTTACCTTTTCCACATTTTGTAAGGTTACAGCCTTATTCTAAAATGGATTAAATAGTCCCTCCTCATCAATCTACACACAATATCCCATAACGACAAAGCAAAAACAGTTTTTAAATACATTTTTGCTAATTTATAAAAAATTAAATAAAAAGTATTCTTACCCTTACTCAGTGCTTTGTTGAAGCATCTTTTGGCAGTTAGTATCTCCATTTTATAACATCCTTCAGTCTTCTTTGGTATAACGCTACAAGCTTGGTACACCTGTATCTGGGGAGTTTCTCCCATTCTTCTCTGCAGATCCTCTCAAGCTCTGTCAGATTGGATGGGTAGCGTTGCTGCACAGCAATTTTCAGGTCTCTCCTGAGATGTTCAATCGGGATCAAGTCCGGGCTCTGGTTGGGCCACTCAAGAACATTCAGAGACTTGTCCCGAAGCCACTCCTGCGTTGTCTTGGCTGTGTGCTTAGGGTTGTTGGGACTGGAGCAGGTTTTCATCAAGGATCTTTCTGTACTTTACTCTGTTTATCTTTCCCTCGATCCTGACTAGTCTCACAGTCCCTGCAGCTAAAAAACATCCCCACAGCATGATGCTGCCACCATCATGCTTCTCTGTTGGATGGTACCAGGTTTCCTCCAGATGTGACGCTTGGCATTCAGGCCAAAGAGTTTAATTTTTGTTTCACCAGACCAGAGTATCTTGTTTCTCATGGTCAGAGTCCTTTAGATGCCTTTTTGGTAAACTCCAAGTGGGCTGTCGTGCCTTTTACTGAGGAGTGGCTTCAGTCTGGCCACTCTACCATAAAGGCCTGATTGGTAGAGTGCTGCAGAGATGGTTGTCCTTCTGCAAGGTTCTCCCATGTCCATAGAGGACCTCTGGAGCTCTATCAGAGTGACCATCGGGTTGTTGGACCCCTCACTGACCAAGGCCCTTTTCCCCTGATTCTGTCTCGGAGTTCTACAGACAATTCCACCGAACTCATGGCTTGGTTTTTGATACAAGCCTGTTTTCGCATTGTCATTATGGGGTATTGTGTGTAGATTGCTGATATTTTTTTATTTAATCCATTTTAGATTGAGACTGTAATGTAACAATGTGGAAAAAGTCAAGGTTCTGAATACTTTCTGAAGGACCTGTATATACGAAGGTATGTGGACACCCCTTCAATGAGTGAATTTGGATATTTTAGCCATACCCGTTGCTGACAGGTGTATAAAATCGAGCACACATCCATGCAATCTTCATTGACAAACATTGGCAGTAGAATGGCCTTAAGAGTTCAGTGACTTTCAACATGCCACCGTCATAGGATGGCACTTTTCCAACAAGTCAGTTTGTCAAATTTCTTCCCTGCTAGAGCTGCCCCGGTCAACTGTAAATGCTGTTATTTTGAAGTGGTAAGCCACACAAGCTCACAAAACGAGACCGCCGAGTACTGAAGCACGTTAAAATCGTATCTCAGTTGCAACACTCACTACTGACTTCCAAACTGCTTCCGGAAGCAACGTCAGCACAAGGACTCTTCATCGGGAGCTTCATGAAATGGGTTTCAATGGCCAAGAAGCCGCACACAAGCCTAAGATCACCATGCGCAGTGCCAAGCGTCACCCCTAGTGGTGTAATGCTTGCCGCCATTGGGCTCTGGAGCAGTGGAAATGCATTTACTGGAGTGATGAATCACACTCCCCCATGTGGCAGACCGACGGACGAATCTGGGTTTGGCGGATGCCAGGAGAACACTACCTGCCCCAATGCATAGTGCCAACTGTAAAGTTTGGTGGTGGAGGAATAATGGTCTAGGGATGTTTTTTCATGGTTCGGGCTTGGCCCCTTAGTCCCAGTGAAGGGAAATCTTAACGCTACAGCCTACATTGACATTCTAGATTCTGTGCTTCCAACTGTTTGGGGAAGGCCCTTTCCTGTTTTCGCAGGACAATGCCCCTGTGCGCAAAGCGAGGTCCATACAGCAATGGTTTGTTGAGATCGGTGTGGAAGAACTTGACTGGCCTGCACAGAGCCCTGACCTCACCTTTTTGGGATAAATTGGAATGCTGACTGCGAGCCAGGCCTAATCGCCCAACCTCACTAATGCTCTTGAGGGTTAATGGCAGGAAGTTCATGCAGCAATGTTCTAACCTAGTGGAAAGCTTTCCCAGAAGAGTGGAGGCTGTTAGAAGCAAAGGGGACCAACTCCATATTAATGCCCATGATTTTGGAATGAGATGTTCGGCGAGCAGGTGTCCAAATACTTTTGGTCCTGTAGTGTTTCTTACATGTGGAAGTGACACGTAATTTGACTGAAGTGACAAGTAATTTGGCAGCATTATATAAACTTCAACTAAAAATTCTTATTTATACATGTTCTTAGATAAAATAATAAAATATATTTCCCTTGTTTCATTTCATTATCCTAAACAAATTGTACATATATTTCAATTCCAAAAGGAAACTATAAAATAACACATGGAATCTTGTAGTGACCAAAAAAGGGTTAAACAAATCAAATTATATTTTATTTTTGAGATTCTTCAAAGTAGCCACCCTTTGCCTTGATGACAGCTTTGCACATTGTTGGCAATATCTCAACCAGCTTCATGAGGTAGTCACCTGGAATGCATTTCAATTAACCGGTGTACCTTATTTTGTGCAATTTCTTTCTTTCCTTAATTTGAGCCAATCAGTTATGACAAGGTCGATGTGGTATGCTCTATTTGGTAAAAGATCAAGTCCATATTATAGCAAGAACAGCTCAAATAAGCAAAGAGAAATGACAGTCCATCATTACTTTAAGACATGAAGGGCAGTCAATCTGGAGAATTTCAAGAACTTTGAACGTTTCTTCAAGCGCTATGATGAAACTGGCTCTCATGAGGCCCGCCACAGGAAAGGAAGACCCAGAGTTACCTCTGCTGTAGATGGTAAGGTCATTAGAGTTAACTGAACTTCAGATTGCAGCCTAAATGCTTCAGAGTTAAAGTAACAGACACATCTCAACCAGAGGTCGACTGATTATGATTTTCCGATACTGATAATTGGAGGACCAAAAAAAGCCGATTTAATCAGATTTCTTTTTGATATATATATATGGAATAATGACAGTTTCAGCAATAGTGATTGAACAGTTTTTTTTATTTTAACTTAATATAATCCATCAATAAAATCAATTTGGTCTCAAATAATGAAACAACATGTTCAATTTGGTTTAAATAATTCAAAAACAAAGTGTTGGAGAAGAAAGTGCAATATTTGCCATGTATAAAAGCTAACGTTTAAGTTCTTTGCTCAGAACATGAGAACATATGAAAGCTGGTGGTTCCTTTTAACATGAGCCTTCAATATTCCCAGGTAAGAAGTTTTAGGTTGTATTTATTCTAGGAATATTTCTCTCTATACCATTTGTATTTCATATACCTTTGACTATCTGATGTTCTTATAGGCACTATAGTATTGCCAGCCTAATCTTGGGAGGCTTGAAGCCATGAACAGCGCAATGCTTGAAGCACAGCGAAGAGCTGCTGGCAAATGCAGGAAAGTGCTGTTTGAATGAATGCTTATGAGCCTGCTGCTGCCTACCACCGCTCAGACTGCTCTATCAAATCATAGACTTAATTATAATATAATAACACACAGAAATACCTTAGGTCTAGCCTTAGGTCATTAATATGGTCAAATCCGGAAACTATCATTTTGAAAACAAAACATTTATTCTTTCAATTAAATACGGAACCTTTACGTATTTTATCTAATGGGTGGCATCCCTAAGTCTAAATATTGCTGATGCATTGCACAGCCTTCAATGTTATGTCATAATTATGTACAATTCTGGCAAATTAATTACGGTCTTTGTTTGGAAGAAATGGTCTTCATACAGTTCGCAATGAGCCAGGCAGCCCAAACTGCTGCATATACCCTGACTCTGCTTGCAAAGAAACGCAAGAGAAAAATATAAATTCATGTCAGCAGGCAATATTAACTAAATATGCAGGTTTAAAAACATATACTTGTGTATTGATTTTAAGAAAGGCATGTTTATGATTAGGTACACTACACATTGGTGCAAACGACAGTGCTTTTTCAAGGATGCACTTGTTAAATCATCACCGGTTTGGCGAAGCAGGCTGTAATTCGATGATAAATTAACAGGCACCGCATTGATTATATCCAATGCAGGACAAGCTAGATAAACTAGTAATATAATTAACCATGTGTAGTTAACTAGTGATTATGTTTTGATTTTTTTTTTTACAAGGAAAGTTTAATACTAGCTAGCAACTTACCTTGGCTCCTTGCTGCACTCGCGTAACAGGTAGTCAGCCTGCCACGCAGTCTCCTCCTGGAGTGCAATGTAATTGGCCATAATCAGTGTCCAAAAATGCTGATTACCGATATGAGAACTTGAAATCGGCCCTAATTAATCGGCCATTTGAATTAATCGGTCGACCTCTGATCTCAACATCAACTGTTCAGAAGAGACTTCATGAATCAGGCCTCCATGGTCATGTTGCTACAAAGAAACCACTACCAAAGTGCACCAGTAAGAAGCAGAGACTTGCTTGGGCCAAGAAACAGGAGCAATGGACATTAGACCGGTGGAAATCTGTCCTTTGGTCTGATGAGTTCAAATTTGAGATTTTTGGTTCCAACCGCGAGACGCAGAGTAGGTGAACAGATGATCGCCGCATGTGTGGTTCCCACTGTGAAGCATGGAGGAGGTGGTGTTATGGTGTGGGGATCCTTTGCTGGTGACACTGATTCTATTTAGAATTCAAGGCACAGTTAACCAGGATGGCTACCATAGCATTCTGCAGCAATACACCAGTCCCAAACCAGATGGGATATCATTTGTTTTTCAACAGGACAATGACCCAAAACACCCCTCCAAGCTGTGTCAGGGGTATTTGACCAAGAAGGAGAGTGATGGAGTGCTGCATCAGATGACTTGGTCTCCACAATCATCTGACCTCAACCCATTTGAGATGGTTTGGAATGAGTTGACCACAGAGTGAAGGAAAAGTAGCCAACAAGTGCTCAGCATATGTGGGAACTCCTTCAAGGTTGTTGGAAAAGCATTCCAGGTGAAGCTGGTTGAGTGTGCAAAGCTGTCATCAAGGCAAAGGGTGATTACTTTGAAGAATCTCAAATATATTTTGATTTTAAAAATCGGTTACTACATGATTCCATATGTTATTTCATAGTTTTGGCGTCTCCCCTATTATTCTACAATACAGAAAATAGTACAAAATAAAGAAAAACCCTTGAATGAATAGGGGTCCAAACTTTTGACTGGTACTGTACAATAATGCAAAGAACTCACTTTCAGTAACGCACAACATGGAATGGTAAAATTGGCCACCCCAAACATTCATCAACAAAAATAATTAAGACTGGAGGGAGAAACTGCTGCTTAAATAGTAAAGGGTTCTAATTAGGGATGTTAGTCGCTTAGCCGCCCAAAATACATTTGACCGGTCATGCTTATCAGTCTCTAGGTGAATTTGCAGTGTCTTGGTTGACCGGAATTATTATTTAGCTGAAAATAGTAATGTACAGTGACTTTAAAGTAGAAAGTACCTTTCGTACCGCAACTAATGGCTGTCTCTAGTCAGTGATCCGCGAGCAAGCCAGAGCGGAGACTCGTTGCTAAGCAACTCCGAATCACGCTGCAGGGAGGAGCAACACGAGCAGCTAAGAACAGCTGTGCCAGCAACCAAAGTTTCACAGCATTTTTCTACTGTTCATATTTACTTTTTTTAATTGTCCAGAAGCCAAAGGCACAATCCTAGTCATATTAACAACCCATCTTATATGTTGCATATTTACGTTTTCCCTCTTTCTCAGTTTCTAACGGCTCTCATCAAGTGCATCTTTTCGAACCGTGTTTTCCCACATTGTAATTTAGGAAATGCTTGTAAATGATGTATTACATTCTCTGCTTCATTACAATAGTTGCATGTTTAATAATATGAGAGGATAGGCTTGCCATAGTCACTTTTTTTTCAAAGCTAATGAAAAATATTCCGTTACTTCCATGCATAGTATTTTCGGGTTAAATAATTTTTAAGCCTTGATACAATTGAGACATGGCTTGTGTATGTGTGCCATTCAGAGGGGAATGGGAAAGAAAAAATATTTTAAGTACTTATGAATGGGGTATGTTGGTAGGTGCCAGGCGCACTGGTTTGAGTGTGTCAAGAACTGCAATGCTGCTAGGCTTTTCATGCCCGATCGATTCCTGTGTGTATCAAGAATGGTCCACCACTCAAAGGACATCCAGCCAACATGACACAACTGTGGGAAACATTGGAATCCACATGGGCCAGCATCCCTGTGGAATGTTTCGACACCTTGTAGTATCCATGCCCCGATTTTAATTGAGGGGTGCAACTCAATATTAGGAAGGTGTCCCTAATGTTTTGTACACTGTGTGTACTGTGCCTTCAAAACCTATTCAGACCCTTAGATTTTTCCCCACATGTTGCATTACAGCCTGATATTAAAGTTGATTAAATATATTTTTCTGTCACTGGCCAACACACTACCCGTTAATGTCAATGTGGATTTATGTAATAAAAATAATTGATTAAAATTGAAAGGCTGAAATGTCTTGACACAATCCATATTCTTTTGTTATGGCAGGCATGAATAGTTCAGGGGTAACAAGTCACGTAATATGTTACATGGACTCGCTCTGTGTGCAATAATAGTGTTTAACATGATTTTTGAATGACAACCATGTCTCTGTCCCCCACACATACAGATAATTGTAAGGTCCCTCAGTTGAGCAGTGAACACTAATTCAACCACAGAGGCCAGGGAGAATATCCAATGCCTTGCAAAGACAGGCACCTATTGGTAGATTAAAAAATATATATACAAAAATCAGACATTGAATATCCCTTTGATCATGGTGCAGTTATTAATTATATTTAGGATGGTGTACCAATATACCCAGTCACTACTAAGATACAGGTGTCCTTACTAACTCAGTTGCCAGAGAGGAAGGAAAAAGCTCAAGGAGTTCACCACAAGGCCAATGGTGACTTTAAAACAGTTAGAGTTGATAGCTGTGACCGGAGAACACTGCGGATCGATCAACAACATTGTAGTTAATCCACAATACTAACCTAATTGACAGAGTAAAAAGAACAAAGCCTGTACAGAATAAAAATATTCCAAAACATGCATCCTGTTTCCAACAAGACACTAAAGTAATACTGCAAACAAATGTGGCAAAGCAATTTACTTTTTGTCCTGTCTACAAAATGTTATGTTTGGGGCAAATCCAATACAACATAACTGAGTACCACTCTATATATTTTCAAACAGTGGTGGCTGCATCATGTTATGGGTATACTTGTAATTGTTAAGGACTACAGAGGTTTTTACAGATAAAAAAAATAAATAAACGGAATGGAGCTAAGCACAGGCAAAATCCTAGAGAAAAGCCTGGTTCTGTCTGCTTTCCACCAGACACTGGGAGATGAATTCACCTTTCAGCAAGACGACATTTGCAAACAAATCTACACTAAAGTTACTTTCCAAGAAGACGGTGAAAGTTCCTGAGAGGCCGAGTTACAGTTGACTTAAATCTACTTCTACAATTATGGCAAGACCTGAAAATGGTTGTCTAGCAACGACCAAAAACTAATTTGACAGAGCTTGAATCATTATTTTAAAGAATAATGGGGAAATGCTGCACAGGTGTAAAAAGCTCTTAGACTTACACAGAAAGCCTCAGTTGTAATCACTGCCAAAGGAATATCTACAAAATGTTGACTCAAAGGTGATTACTTATGTAAAATAGATTTTCTGTATTTAATTTTCAATAAATTTTGCAAACCTTTCTAAAAACATGTTTTCACTTTGTGTGTAGATGGGTGAGGAAAAAATAATACACTTTGAATTCAGCCTGTAACACAACAAAATGTAGAATAAATCAAGGGGTATGAATACTTTCCGAAGAAACTGTATTATGAAAGAAAATACTATATGAAGTTTCAATAGATTTCAAGAGACATTGTTTTCCTTCGTTGGGCTTTCAAAACAGTGCTCGTTTCCCCTCCTTTGTCAGGATGCTCTACAGAAGTTGTCCGAGATGCTGAGCTTGAGTGCCACTGTGGCCCGCCAGGATGCCATCATCCCTTCTAAGCACCGCAACACTACTGCTGTACTGGGCTGCCTGGCTGAGAAACTGGCTGGTAAGTGTGGATGCAACCTGATCTCCTTCATTCTCTTACACACACACACACACACACACACACACACACACACACACACACACACGTTTGTTTTACTATCCATGTAGGGACAATTGATTCCCATTCAAAATCCTATCTTTCTTAACCTAACCTTACCTAACCCTAATTGTAACTCTAAACCTAACCCTTAAGCCTAAACAAATATTTTTCCTTGTGGGGACTGGCGAAATGTCCCCACTTGTCCAAATGTTCCTTGCTTTACTAAACTTGATGACTTCTGGTCCCCACAAGAATGGTAAAACCAAACCCCACACACACTTTATCTTACACACACACACACACACACACACACACACAAACACTCTTGAACTCACATAATCAACAGTGAAAAATGAAAATGCTCTCAAGTGCCACAGGTTATTTGACCCTAGTTGACCAACCAGTATTTTGCATACCAAATGGTCATTGTGAACTGAAAGAGCTGATCCTGCAGGTTTGAGTTGTATGCTTGTCATGACACGGCCAAAATGCTCTGCCTTTGCTCTGACAGTTCTGCTGAGCCTGCAGCACTGGGCTGGGGAGAGGGTTGCCAGGGTGAGACAACTCAGTCTGTCTGACATACCCAACGGGGGTTGCCTCTACTATTCAATGTCTGTTTACACCCCGAACTTTGAATTACACATCGTCTTTCTCTGGAAGCGTTGTGTTACTATTTTTCTTTGTATTATTATTTTTGAACTCTGTATCGTTGGGAGCGGCTCGTAAGCAAGCATTTCACGGTAAAGTCTACACCCATTTTATTCGGCGCATGTGAAACATATTATATATCATTTTTGTTGGGGGTGCAATCCTGTCCCTTTACTGTGGCCCTTAGTGTTGTTCATTCACCTAACACCCACTCTACATGTCTCAGGTCCAGCCAGCATTGGACTCCTGAGCCCTGGAACACTGGGGTACCTGCTGGAGAGCCTGGTGAGACCACAACAAAAATGTAGAACCACACAAATGCTGTTGCTCTGTCAATAGTCATATACTTGGGTTACATGTCATTTTTATGTAGAATGAGGCTGAGACCTTGTCTAATTTATCTGAACATCTCTGTTCCCAGAGTTCTGAGGCCCATCCTACTGTAATGCTCTTTGCCCTCATAGCCTTGGAGAAGTTCTCACAGACCAGTAAGTTTGTCCCCTTATCCTGCACATCCTTCTGAAAGGTTGCTATGCTACCCCATTTTCCACAAAACGGACTAGTAACTGTTATATGTCCCTGTTGCAGGTGAGAACAAGCTAACAGTGTCTGAGTCGTGTATAAGTGAACGACTGGGGGTTCTGGAATCATGGGCTGACCACACAGACTACCTGAAGCGCCAGGTCGGCTTCTGTTCCCAATGGAGCCTAGATAACCTCTGTGAGTAGTAGGGTACATCATGTTAGGGAGGACAGTTCTCATCCACTGACTGTTAATATTCTCTCTATCCTTTCTCCTCAGTCCTGAAAGATGGCCGTCAGTTCACCTACGAGAAGGTGAACTTGAGCAACATCAACGCCATGCTGAACAGCAACGACGTCAGCGAGTATCTCAAGATCTCTCCCAGTGGACTGGAGGTGAGGGGGCCTCTCTCTGTAACACGCCTGACAGAGCAGTGTGACTAGAATGATCCCTGTTGCGCACACAATAAATTATTATACTTTGTTTGTTATGCTAAATGCCAGTATCACGCTGATCTATATCACCCTGTTCCATAGAGATAATGGATCTGCCCTTTTCTCCACTCTCCCAAGGCGCGCTGTGACGCGTCCTCCTTTGAGAGTGTCCGCTGTACCTTCTGTGTGGACTCAGGCGTGTGGTACTATGAGGTCACAGTGGTCACCTCCGGGGTCATGCAGATTGGCTGGGCCACCAAGGACAGCAAGTTCCTTAACCATGTATGTGCTTACATGTTTTACTGATACACACTGCAAGCAGTGTTTATTTCTGCTAGAGACTGAATGCCGTAATGTGTGTGTGTTTCAGGAGGGTTATGGGATAGGAGATGATGAATACTCATGTGCATATGATGGCTGCAGGCAGCTAATCTGGTACAACGCTCGTAGTAAACCACACTCCCACCCCTGCTGGAAAGAGGGTAAGTGCATCCCAAACTCCATACAGTTTCATGTTGTAGCTCAGAGGCAGGCTGTAATGGCGAGATGTCTGTCAACACCTCGGCTTATACACATTTGTTACCAAACTACTGTCCCTTACAAGCATATGCTTAAGCCTTATACTTTCTTTGATCTGTAGGAGATGCCATAGGTTTCCTACTGGACCTCAGTAAGAAGCAGATGCTTTTCTACCTGAATGGACATCAGCTCCCCTCAGAGAAGCAGGTGTTTTCCTCAGCAACGTGAGTGTACACACTGCTCCTGCTTGCTCTATTTTCTGGCCATAGTCCAAAGTGCACCCCACACAAGTATTGACATCAGTAACTCACTGCCACGTCCAATATCCTCATTAGTCTTTCTACTTCCTTTCTTTTTCCAGGTCTGGCTTCTTTGCAGCAGCAAGTTTCATGTCCTACCAACAATGTGAGTTTAACTTTGGGGCGAAGCCCTTCCGCCATCCCCCGTCTGTCAAGTTCAGCACCTTCAATGACTTTGCCTCACTGGCGTCTGATGAGAAGATTATCCTTCCCAGGTAAGTCTGAGCTAATGTAGCCTTGGGAAAATGGTTAGGCTTTAAATGATCACTCTAGTTGAACAGGACATCTGCACATTATGTGAACTCCCATGTACCATTTAGTGACTGCTTGTGTGTTCCTCAGACACCGGCGCCTGGCCCTGCTCAAGCAGGTGAGCATCAGAGACAACTGTTGCACCCTCTGCTGTGACCAGATGGCCGATACAGAGCTGAGACCCTGCGGACACAGGTACAACAACTTCCCTCTCTGTTTCACCCCTTGTACCTGTATTGAGTATCTAGCCATGTGCCTGTGTGTTACCGCTCCTTATGTGGTCTCTGTGTGTGTTTTGTATCCTTAGTGGGATGTGTATGGAGTGTGCCTTACAGCTGGAGACGTGCCCGTTGTGTCGCCAGGACATCCTGACCCGTGTCAGACTCATCTCACATGTGTCCTGACACATCACCTTCAAACCAGGACATGAACGCTCCTCCCCTCCTCCTATCACCTTTATCCCAGTAATCAACCCGACCAATAGGACTGTGAGGCTGTGCCAGGGTTCCTGATCGGACCCTGGGCCTAATGTGAGGAGGGAATAATGGGACCTGACAGAGCTCCAGGAGAGATACAGTGTGGGGGATAGTGTAGGGAGAATAGGACAATGAGGGGTAACCCTTTCTTCTGCTGCACTCCATGGCATGTTCTCTCTGTGAGGAGACGGGGCCCCCGCACCCCGTCTGGGAGCAAAAAAAGTGCTTGGAGAGTGAGGGGGCAGTGGGAGGAAGACAATTAGAGACATTACCAGGCAGCAGCATTTCCAGAATCACCCCATCAATCTTAATGTCATAAACTCAGTGTCTGCACATGGATCTGCCTAATGTTCCCTCTCTTAGGCTCTGGTCAATGTGTCCTGTGTAGCTCTGCTCAGAGGTTTTACATGTATCTGTGATTCTCTTGTTTTATTCTGACTAAACGTAAAGGCACAACAACGAAGAGACAGCCTTGGTTGGCTCAGTTGGCTGTGACAATGATGTTAAGGCCCTGCTCGATCATACAATACTAGCACAGATTTGTCCCTCTCTCCTCTACTTGAAGCATTTCTGGGTTGAGTAACCATGCTGTTATAAATGAGATTGAACATTTTATGAAATAACTGTTACTCAAAATATTATTATATATCTACAATTCAAACAAAATGTAATGAAATTGGGGTTATTGAAATCACAGCTAATCACATTTTAATTATGGGGTTATATGAAGTGCTTGTGGAAAATGTGAAGGTACTACATCTCAATCAATATGAATGACTACATTTGGCCACAGTGTGTATATATGGAGGACCAGTTGTCTCCAGTCCATTCCTGACAATGAGTTAGTCATGGAAGAAATTAAGAGTTAAACGTTCAATTGTATCTGTCTTTAATGGAGTAGCCCCAGGGGTCACAAAGATGTGATTTACTGAATAATCATTGTTTTCTGGGTTATGATAATTGTAATAAATGTATTGTGTTGCATAGTTGCTTGTCAAAGATGCCAATTTTATTGACAAGATTTAGCAGGCTAGCTACATCACTACTAAACGCATCAGCCAGAATGTATGATGTGTATGCCACGCCGCATTATCATGGGACGAAAATGAAAATAAATGTAGTCCATGATTGCAATAAAGGACCTATTAACGCACTTAAACATGGAAGGTTAATTTCAGTTCAACCGATGTTGAGAGCCTGCCCGTACCGTACTCTACTGTATTTACGGAACTAATCCGCTGGGATCTGTTTCCTCAAGGGACTTAATTTTCTGAAGGGAGCGTTTTTTTCGTTGCCTTGGTAATTTGGTGCCTTGGAAGCGATTACCGAAAATCCGACACGTTAGCTTGATAGCTAGCTAATTAGATTTAGAATGGACGTGAAAGAGCGAGGTAAGTAACTTGACAAATTGTAAATCATAGCAATCATTGCCTTCCGATTTTATTTTTATCTACTGCTGAGCTTGTTAGCCTTTAGTGTGTTGACATGTTTGCATGCTAATTTAATGTTAGCTTCCATTAGGCTAGCTAGCTAATGTGTTGACATGTTACTTCATTGAGATCCTTTGTAATTTCTAATTCTTTGCCATATCTAATGTTATTGTGCAATGCCTTATTATTATTTTTTTAGATCTGCTGGGTGGTGCAGAGAACATCGTTGAAATGATGGATTTAGAGGAAGAGAATTTTGCTGTTTCAAAGTATGTGTGTCTGAGGAAGTGAGTGAGGTAGCTAGGTTAGAAGATAATGATGGTTTATATTGTTTGGTTGCTGACTACGGTATGTTTTAACCTCCCTAGCTCATCAGATGCTGATGCTGCCTTTGATGCTGTCATTGGGAGTATTGAAGACATTATCATGGGTAAATTGCGGTCTTAGACATGTTTCAGTGTGTAAAGGTTAAATTTAATTGCTAATATTACTCAATTTCCACCATAGAGGATAACTTCCAGCACCTGCAACAGAGCTTCATGGAGAAACACTACCTGGAGTTTGATGACTCAGAGGAGAACAAATTCACCTACACACCCATCTTCAACGAATATGTAAAGCAGTGTTTATGTTAATCTGCCTCCCTTATTTGAACTAACTGTCATGTACTGTAGAGCGTATAAAATAAAAACTGAAAGTATGTCTCAATCATACATGTTGTTTACTTCAACCTCAGATTGAGATGCTTGAGAAACGCCTCGAGCAGCAGCTGATGGAGAGGATTCCTGTTTCAACATGAGCACATTTAACCATTTACTCAAGTAAGTACATTTCCCCTCAGGAGTAACTTTACATGCTGCCTCTAGGTGGCACATTGCCCCTTGTCAACCAAGTACACCTCACTGCAGTGCAACATGTATTGGTTCGTGTTTCACAAAAAAAAAAGTTTTGTTTCAGGCAGCACAAAGATGAGGTGTCAGGAGACATCTTCGACATGTTGCTTACCTTTACAGATTTTATGGCCTTCAAGGAAATGTTAATTGACTACAGAGCAGTGAGTAACAACCCAGAATGTTTCCGATTTGGATGTTTTTATTTTAGGATCTGCACTAATCATTTGTTTCGAGAGGATTGTTTCCTCTGTTGTTGTGTGTCAGAAACATAGAGATAGGTGGAGGACTCTAGTGCCCAAAAAACAGTTTAGTATGGGCAGTGCCATTGAGGACTTTAACCATTTTGAAGTAGTCAACTGTGTGGGACTTCCTAAGGGTTAAGGAAGGATCTCATAATTCCATCCAGGTCACCAGGAAGGATCAGCCAATAAATTATACTTGTGAGGAAACATTCCATAACTGCAGGTGGCAGTAAATCATCAACATTGGCTTTATACCTGTTCAAACAGAACATTACAGGTGGCACTATGCACCCTTTCAGTTTCTTTGCCAACTCATAGAAGTAGTAGAAAAATAAAAGTGACTACCTCAAAAGGAGATGGCATCAATGGTGCTGCTTGTGCTCTCATAGACGCCATGATGTGATGTCTATGCTCAGCACCTATACCTTCTGTCTTCAGGAGAGGGAGGGCCGAGGGCTGGACCTCGGTGATGGCCTAGTCGTGAGGTCTCTCAGCTCTGCAACCTCTAAACCCATCACCTCCAGAACAACAGAACTGAAATAACTAATTAAGAATCATCCCCAAACCTACAAACATGCACATTCATGTCAAATAGAGTAGTGCCGCTGGTGACCGAACATAAGTGTTCATGTCTTGCCCATGCTCACCTTTTTGTATTTGAACTGTTGCAGGTTTGCAATGGGAATGTTATCAGTATATTTTACGTCTAGCCATTCTCTGGTGAAGATGGATACTTTTGTCCTCATGGAACAAGTTTTTTTTAATTTTTTTATTGAATTTGAGTTTTGTGTCTGATTTTTACATCAGTACACGTCTGAAGTTCTAAAACGAACAGTATTTTTATTACGTCACGCACTCAGTGAATGTCACCGGTTTGTGCATATTTGCTTATGTCCCATTGTCTGTAAATAAGGGTTTCAAATAAAGACATTCTGTAAAATCACATTCTACTTTATAAAAAAAAAAGGTGTACTGGTGTGGATAAAGCACAACGCACACAACACATGATTCTCTTGGTCTTCAGAATAAAAAACATTTCTGAATGCGTGTTGCACACAGACCATTGGGATGCCTATGTATCTACAAGTATTACATTATAAATAGTGATTCATGACACTTTCCTAGAGTATATGATCATAGTGGTTATGTATGGGAGCATGTACAGTATGTGAGTCATGAGTGAGTGTGCTGATAGCTGTGGGATTACCATAGCAACATACTAAGGGGCTGCAAAATGCTTCCGGTGTTCATTCCAGTCATAATCTTGACATCTCAAAAATCTATTGATGTCTAACTTTTGAAAAACAGTCATTTGATGAGCAGGCTCGGTATCTCCTCTTGTCACTGTTCGGTTCACACTGTACAAGTCTCTGTGGTATGGAGAGGGTTTCTCAGGATAAGTAGTAGAGTAGTCCTATGCAGGACCAGAGTTGCAGACTGCATTACCTCCATTCGACTTCCAGACCATGTTCTAAAACAAGGCGCTGGCTCTGTATATGTTGGTACGATGCCAAAAAAAACGGAACAAGTGAAACCCATAGTAAGACCAAATCAGACAGCAGAATGTTATAAAATACATGCCTGCATTCATTATTTCTCGATTGTCAGTTAATTGATATTGCTGATTTCTTAACTGGCAATGTCAAGGATAGGCAGGTGGGTTGTCAGTACTTGTCATATACAGCGGGGCAAAAAAAGTATTTAGTCAGCCACCAATTGTGCAAGTTCTCCCACTTAAAAAGATGAGAGGCCTGTAATTTTCATCATAGGTACACTTCAACTATGACAGACAAAATTAGAGAGAAAAGAATCCAGAAAATCACATTGTGGGATTTTTAATGAATTTATTTGCAAAATACCAATTAGTGAAAAAAATATCACATTTAGGCTGCCTGTGTAAATGCAGCCAATGTTTCGATCCGATGTCGGCATTTGTCTTTGTATGTCTGTACCAGGTGCTCTGTTCTAAACTAACCTTAGCAGCTGCCATAACGCCGTAGTAGTATATGCGTACTGGTAAGGCGTGACTGATGCAGCATTGGCCTGAAACGCTGTGGGGCACAGAACGGTTGCCACAGTATTATACACCATCACCTACAATATAGAGAACAGATGTTGATGAAGAAAAAACTATGAGCATACAGCCTAAATGTTCCATTTTCCATTGAATTACAATCACAGGAGGTTAGTTGCACCTTAATTGAGGAGGACGAGCTCGTGGTAATAGCTGGAGCGGGATGATCAACAACCAATTTGACAGAGCTTGAAGAATTTTTAAAAGAAAGTGGAAATCCAGGTGTGCAAAGCTCTTTTGAGATTTACTCAGAAAGACGTACAGCTGTAATCGCCGCCAATGGTGATTCTAACATGTATTGACCAACTAAATTCACATTGTCGTTATGCGGTATTGTGTGTAGATGGGTGAGACAAAAATCTATTTAAAACTATTTTGAATTAAGGTTAACACGACAAATTATGACAAATCAAGGGGTATGAATAATTTCTAAAGGCACTGTTAGCCTGCTGGCTGGATTAAGATATTGTCTATATCGGCTCTCAATAGCTTTTTTTTCGTGCCTGTCACAAACTCAAGTGTCCAAACCCTAGCCTATATAATGCAAGTGGGGCCTAGCCTACATCAATTTGCTTTTAGTTGCAAAATACAAATATTCACAATAACATTGCCTAAAAGGTTGCCCTGATTTATCACCGCTTAATCATCATAGGCTACAGTTATTTATTTCGTTCTTTCTTTTAGAACACCATTCATTGATCAATTCAATAATTGAGTTTAATTGAAAAAATAACAAGTAGTTAGCTAGTGGCTACCTACCTCGTTAGTTACTGGCTACCGATTAAATTACCTTGCCAAAAACTATTGTCAGAAGTGGGATTCGAACCCACGCCTCCAGGGGAGACTGCGACCTGAACGCAGCGCCTTAGACCGCTCGGCCATCCTGACGTTACTCTACTTGACTATAATAGCACTTATGAACATATGCACCTGAATGAACATTATAGAGAACATACCATCGAGCTACTTTTGTAACAATAGTATGGCGAATAATGGAACAAGGATAACATCGAGTGATGAAGCAAATTAACGTTAGCAACTAGCTAGCATATAATTATTAGCTAGCTAGCACGTGGTTTCAAACTCTTGAATAACATTAAGTGACTAGCAAGCTTGATCTTCTTAATTTGTCCTCCGTCAGGCGAGACACCTTGGAAGCTATGTGCAATTATCGTAGCATTTATTTGTTTGTTGAACTGGGAAATAACAATGTAGCACGGCTACTTGTTAACCTGTTAAGAGATAATTCGTCTTAAAAATATTTTTCCCATCAGCATTGGTCAGTCGTCTGTCGCACTGCTTAATTTGAGCCGGTTCTGCCGGAACAGGATCAGGCACTGTTTCGTTCCTTAACCCATTTTCCAGGATTTGGTACCTCTCGTGGCATGAAAAATTATTTTCACTGTTTGCCACGTAAAAATTGAGTTAATTCAAATTGCCTCCGTAATTCTCATACCCCCTGAAAAGGTTATTTGAAAACGTGCCTAATATTCTGAGAGTTGATTCGTGTTGGGCCTGTCCGGGTTTATGATTCACTTTCTATGATCTTTCTCCCTCTCTCTGCTAGACATGAGTGAATCAATCCAATTTCTAAAGCCTTTTTCACATAAGCACATGTCACAAAGTACTTGAACAGAAACCCAGCCTAAAACCCCAAACAGCAAGCAATGCAGCTCTCATCTCTAAATGACTTCTATGCTCGCTTAGAGGCAAGTAGCACTGAAACATGCATGAGAGCACCAGCTGTTCCGGACGACTGTATTATCACGCTGTCCGCAGTGGATGTGAGTAAGACCTTTAAACAGGTCAACATTCACACTGCCGCAGGGCCAGAGGGATTACTAGGATGTGTACCCCGAGTATGCGCTGTTCAAATGGCAAGTGTCTTCACATTTTCAAACTCTCCCTCTCTGAGTCTGTAATACCAATATGTTTCAAGCAGACCACCATAGTCCCTGTGCCCAAGTACACCAAGGTAACATGCCTAAATGACTACCGACCCATAGCACTCACATCTGTAGCCATGAAGTGCTTTGAAAGGCTGGTCATAGCTCACATCAACACCATTATCCCAGAAACCCTAGACTCCCTCCAATTTGCATACCGCCTCAACAGATCCAAAAATGAGGCAATCTCTATTGCACTCCAGACTGCCCTTTCACACCTGGACAAAAGAAACACCTATTTGAGAATGTCATTCATTCACTACAGCTCAGCATTCAACACCATAGTGCCCTCAAATCTCATCACTAAACTAAGGACCCTGAGACTAAACACCTCCCTCTGCAACTGGATCCTGGACTTCCTGACGGGCCACCCCCAGGTGGTAAAGGTAGGTAACAACACATCCACCACGCTGATCCTTAACACGGGGGCCCCTCAGGGGTGTGTGCTCAGTCCCCCCTGTACTCCCTGTTCACTCATGACTGCATGGCCAGGCATGACTCCAAAACCATTGTTAAGTTTGCCAATGATCACCAACAATGATGAGACAGGATATAAGGAGGAGGTCAGAGACCTAGCTGTGTGGTGCCAGGACAACAACTTCTCCCTCAACGTGATCAAGACTAAGGAGATGATTGTGAACTGCAGGAAAAGGAGGACCGAGCATGCCACCATTCTAATTGACGGGGCTTTAGTGGAGCAGGCTGAGAGCTTCAAGTTCCTTGGCGTCCACATCGCCAACAAACTAACATGGTCCAAGCATACCAAGACAGTTGTGAAGAGGGCACACCAAACCTATTCCCCCTCAGGAGACTGAAAAGATTTGGCATGGGTCCTCAGATCCTCAAAAGGATTTATACAGCTGCACCATCGAGAGCATCCTGACTGGTTGCATCACTGCCTGCTATTACAACTGCTTGGCCTCCGACCGCAAGGCACTACAGAGGGTAGTGTGTACTGCCCAGTACATCGCTGGGGCCAAACTTCTTGCCATTCAGAATCTCTATACCAGGCGGTGTCAGAGGAAGGCCCTAAAAATTGTCGAAGACTCCAGCCACCCTTGTCATAGACTGTTCTCTCTGCTACAGCACAGCAAGCGGTACCAGAGGGCCAAGTCTAGGTCCAAGAGGCTTCTAAACAGCTTCTACCCTCAAGCCTTAAGACTACTGAACATCTATACAAATGGCTACCCAGACTACTTGCTTTGCCCCCCTCTTTTATGCCCCTGTTACTCTCTGTTATTATCTATGCATAGTCACTTTAATAACTCTACCCACATGTATATATTACCTCAACTAACCGGTGCCCCCGAACATTGACTCTGTACCGGTACCCCCTGTATATAGTCTCGCTATTGTTATTTTACTGCTGTTTTCACGCCCTGACCTTAGAGATCCTTATTATTCTCTATGTTTGGTTAGGTCAGTGTATGACTCGGGTGGGAAAGTCTGTTTTCTATTTCTTTGTATTGGCCGAGTGTGGTTCCCAATCAGAGGCAGCTGTCTATGGTTGTCTCTGATTGGGGATCCTATATAAGTTGTCATTTTCCGTTTGGGTTTTGTGGGATCTTGTTTTCTGTTTAGTGTCTTAGCCAGACAGAACTGTGCGCTTTCGTTTTTTGTCTTTGTTATTTTGTTTGGTGTCATCAATAAAATTACGATGTACGCCTACCACGCTGCCCCTTGGTCTCCTTCTCCCAACGAGAGCCGTAACAGCTGCTCTTTAATTATTTTACTTTATTTGTTATTTTTTTGTGTATTTTTCTTAACTGCATTGTTGGCTTGTAAGTAAGCATTTCACTGTAAGGTCAACTGCTGTTGTATTAGGCACATGTGACAAATACAATTTGATTTGATCTACAGCATTTCTTAATATTGTGCATTTCCTTGGGCTTTGATGCCTCATGATTGACTATTGTTCTGTTCAGGTAGACTGTGATTTTGCTGTGATCTGATAGGAGTGTTAGTGGACTGACCGTGAACCATCTGAGAGACTCTGGGTTGAGGTCAGTGATAAAGTAATCTACAGTACTACTGCCAACGGATGAGCTGTAGTTGTACCTACCATAGGAGTTTCCTCTAAGACTACCATTGACTATGTACAGACCCAGCTTGTGACAGAGCTGCAGGAGTTGTGAACAATTTTTGTTGGTTGTTTTGTCATAGTTGTGTCTAGGGGGGCATATTTGGGAGGGAATATTGTCACCTCCATGTAGGTGTTTATCTCCCGTGTGCTGAGTGTGTCAGTTTCTTGTCCAGTTCTGGCATTTAGGTCATCATAGACTGGGACATTCCCTAGGCCTGGAAATGGTTGATCTCCCCCTCTAGGATGGAGAAGCTGTCATTGTTAAAGTATAGAGATTCTATTGGGGGGATATACAGTGCCTTGCGAAAGTATTCGGTCCCCTTGAACTTTGCGAACTTTTGCCACATTTCAGGCTTCAAACATAAAGATATAAAACTGTATTTTTTTGTGAAGAATCAACAACAAGTGGGACACAATCATGAAGTGGAACAACATTTATTGGATATTTCAAACTTTTTTAACAAAACAAAAACTGAAAAATTGGGCATGCAAAATTATTCAGCCCCCTTAAGTTAATACTTTGTAGCGCCACCTTTTGCTGTGATTACAGCTGTAAGTCACTTGGGGTATGTCTCTATCAGTTTTGCACATCGAGAGACTGAATTTTTTTCCCATTCCTCCTTGCAAAACAGCTCGAGCTCAGTGAGGTTGGATGGAGAGCATTTGTGAACAGCAGTTTTCAGTTCTTTCCACAGATTCTCGATTGGATTCAGGTCTGGACTTTGACTTGGCCATTCTAACACCTGGATATGTTTATTTTTGAACCATTCCATTGTAGATTTTGCTTTATGTTTTGGATCATTGTCTTGTTGGAAGACAAATCTCCGTCCCAGTCTCAGGTCTTTTGTAGACTCCTTCAGGTTTTCTTCCAGAATGGTCCTGTTTTTGGCTCCATCCATCTTCCCATCAATTTTAACCATCTTCCCTGTCCCTGCTGAAGAAAAGCAGGCCCAAACCATGATGCTGCCACCACCATGTTTGACAGTGGGTATGGTGTGTTCAGGGTGATGAGCTGTGTTGCTTTTATGCCAAACATAACGTTTTGCATTGTTGCCAAAAAGTTCAATTTTGGTTTCATCTGACCAGAGCACCGTCTTCCACATGTTTGGTGTGTCTCCCAGGTGGTTTGTGGCAAACTTTAAACGACACTTTTTATGGATATCTTTAAGAAATGGCTTTCTTCTTGCCACTCTTCCATAAAGGCCAGATTTGTGCAATATATGACTGATTGTTGTCCTATGGACAGAGTCTCCCACCTCAGCTGTAGATCTCTGCAGTTCATCAAGAGTGATCATGGGCCTCTTGGCTGCATCTCTGATCAGTCTTCTCCTTGTATGAGCTGAAAGTTTAGAGGGATGGCCAGGTCTTGCTAGATTTGCAGTGGTCTGATACTCCTTCCATTTCAATATTATCGCTTGCACAGTGCCCCTTGGGATGTTTAAAGCTTGGGAAATCTTTTAGTATCCAAATCCGGCTTTAAACTTCTTCACAACAGTATCTCGGACCTGCCTGGTGTGTTCCTTGTTCTTCATGATGCTCTCTGCGCTTTTAACGGACCTCTGAGACTATCACAGTGCAGGTGCATTTATACGGAGACTTGATTACACACAGGTGGATTGTATTTATCATCATTAGTCATTTAGGTCAACATTGGATCATTCAGAGATCCTCACTGAACTTCTGGAGAGTTTGCTGCACTGAAAGTAAAGGGGCTGAATAATTTTGCATGTCCAATTTTTCAGTTTTTGATTTGTTAAAAAGGTTTGAAATATCCAATAAATGTCGTTCCACTTCATGATTGTGTCCCACTTGTTGTTGATTCTTCACAAAAAATACAGTTTTATATCTTTATGTTTGAAGCCTGAAATGTGGCAAAAGGTCGCAAAGTTCAAGGGGGCCAAATACTTTCGCAAGGCACTGTAGGTAGCACACATGAGGACATTTCCCTCTGTTGGGATAATTTCCTTATTCATTTCTAGCCAGATGTAAAATGTTCCTGGTTTGCCTAATTTAATAGAGTTGGTTAGGTCTTCTACCAAATTAACATACCCCTGAGTCTCTTCCCTGTTTCACACCTGGTAGTTTGGTGGATGGTAATCAGTAGTTCCGTCTCCTCTATACCATGCTTTTTATAGAATGACAATGTCTGTATTTCCAATTTCTTTGATGAAGTCTGGGATCCTGCTCTTTAGGCCAAAGGCAGATGACCTCAGTCCTTGTATATTCCAGGATGACATAGTAAAAGCTTTGTGTTCCATAGTGTCTAGTGTTGTTTTTGTGTGGTTTAGGCCCGGCCCATTACAGTAGGTGTGAGCAGAGCATCTGATACATACCTCATAAGTCGCAAGATGGGGCTTTGGAGGGTGCATTAGAGGGGTTTGGGCCTCTTGCTCTTCTCACGGCCTGGCATATGTGCGGCTGTCATGTTGAGGTCCTTGCTGCAGAGGCCATGGGGGTGGCAGAAGGGGCATAGGTCTGATCAAGGGGGGGGGCCTATATAGGATGTGGCCAGGGTTTGTATGGGGTGGTCTCAGCTGGTTGGGGTATGGGTGTAAGTCCCTTTGGCATGGGTTCTCTCGGTGCAGGTCCTTCTGGAGGGCGTCTCACTCCACACACACACTGCTGTTCTGAATGCTGGAAGGAAGCCCAGGACAGTGTTTTTACTGTGGAGGGGGTGAGCTCTGGGCAGAAGTTTCTGTCTCCATTCTGTGACTTCCTCCTGGCATCACTGCAGCACACACTCAGCCTGTGTTGATGGAGATGTCTGCACACCAAGTGTTACAGCTGCCTCCGCAGGAGAAGGAAGGATCAAGAACAAGACCTCCTGAAGACCACAGACAGCTCTAAATCACTTGTTCAGAGTCTGTGTACATGTTGACTGAGGTGTCTGATTCACTGTCCTTCTACGTTGTCTGGTGTGTTGAAAGAGGGGACTCATGACTTACATGGGGTGTAATTTCAGGGAGTCACTCAATCTGGGCCAGGCCTCTACAACCCTTTTCCTGGAGAGCTACTATCTTGTAGGTTTTCACTCCAACCCTGATCTAGCACGCCTGATTCTAATATTTAGCTGGTTGATAAACTGTACCAGGTTAATTACAACTGGGTTTGGAGCAAAAACCTACAGGACTGTAACTCTCCAGGAGCAGGATTGGAGACCCTTGATCTGGGCTATCCCTGCCCTGCTGTGTCTATACACCCACAATAACCTCTGCTAAATATGTATATGTGACCAATAAAATTGTACTTGATTTACAGTACATAGCCAGCCCACATGCAGCAATGCTGCCTCAGTCCCCAGGTAGGACTGGCTATGCTCCAAAAATGCACCCGCTCTGTCAGGAGGAGAGTATTTATGTCTCAGCATTGGCACAAGCGTGAAGAAGAGGATGAAAGATGCTTATTATTTCAGTGGCAGTCTGTGGAGAGTAACTCTCCCTGTGTGGACATTCGGATCAGTGGTTATTTTATTCAAACTTGGCTGATGTCTCAGCCTTCTGGCTGACTGTATATCATCAGGACACACTTTCAATCCTCTTTCGATACGCTGTGATTTTCGTAGCAGGTGAGGATAGCAATTTCGCTAACTCTAACCCTTTTCCTAACCTTAACCTCAGTCTCCTAACCTGCTACGTTAATTCTGCTAACCTGCTGCGTAAGTTCGCTTAACCTGTTACGAAAAAGTGTATAAAAAATATTTTCTTGTAAATCATCACTCTACCCCAGACTTGACCTTTACAGCCTGTCATCTTGTTCTCATATCCTCCCTGAGCTCCCAAGAAAAGAGAGACATAGTGTGACTTGTCATACTGGTCAACTGTCAATAAGCTTGTCACATAGGTGCTATGAGGAAGAAGTCCCGTGGGCCATTTTCCCGAAACCTGACTGTCACAGCATTCCTCAGTTTAGTGTTTGACACACTTGTTTGCCCCCTGTGTAAGCTGGACAGAGGGGCTTCTGTGTGTCAGCAAAAGCAAGCACCACCCAAGCAATGTAACAGCATGGTGATAATCTGCTGCCATCAAAATTATTTGAGAGGTTATTGTTCCTTCCTCTTTCCACTCAGGAAATACCAGATGCCTCATTTATTATTTATAGTCACTGAGAGTTAACTAAATATGTCACACACTCTAGCAAGAGGGTATGATGCTGTCATGGTGATGAAGAAATATCCCACATATTGTATCCCTTTTGGTGTGTCTCCTTACTCCCCTATGGGATTATGACTTTGTTATACACGGTCCGGCTGGCAAACACACATACCTCCTACACATTCATCATTCCAATTCTCACAAATTGTAACTTCACATAGCCTAATATCTGCTGATAGTTGAGCATGTACACACTCAGAAAGTACTTGTATTTATGATCTATTACTGTATTGTAGCTATATTAGTAATAGAATTGTGGACTTGAATCCGATGACTTGGATTTGAATCGAGTCTCACAAATATTATAACATGATACTCGACCCCCCCCCCCCCCCGCTTCTCCTTCACCCAAATCCAGATAGCAGATGTCCTGAAAGAGATTCTGGGTCCCTACAAATCAGCTGGGCTTCACAATCTGGACCCTCTCTTCCTAAAATTATCTGCCGCCATTGTCGCAACCCCTATTACCAGTCTGTTCCACCTCTCTTTTGTATCGTCTGAGATTCCTAAAGATTGGAAAGCTGCCACGGTCATACCACCTCTTCAAAGGGGGAGACACACTCTAGACCCAAACTGTTACAGACCTATATCCATCCTGCCATGCCTTTCTAAAGTCTTTGAAAGCCAAGTTAATAAACAGATCACAGACCATCTCGAATCCCACAGTACCTTCTCCGCTATGCAATCCGGTTTCCGAGCTGGTCACGGGTGTACCTCAGCCACGCTCAAGGTCCTAAACGATACCATCACCACCATCATCGACCTGGCCAAGGCTTTCGACTCTGTCAATCACCATATTCTTATCGGCAGACTCAACAGCCTTGGTTTCTCTAACGACTGCCTCGCCTGGTTCACTAACTACTTCTCAGACAGAGTTCAGTGTCTCAAATCAGAGGGCCTGTTGTCCGGACCTCTGGCAGTCTCTATGGGGGTGCCACAGGGTTCAATTCTCAGGTCGACTCTTTTCTTTGTCTATATCAACGATGTCACGCTTGCTGCGGGTGATTCCCTGATCCACCTCTACTCAGACGACACCATTCTGTATACATCTGGCCCTTCTTTGGACACAGTGTTAACAAACCTCCAAACGAGCTTCAATGCCATACAACACTCCTTCCATGGCCTCCAACTGCTCTTAAACGCTAGTAAAACTAAATGCATGCTCTTCAACCGATCGCTGCCCGCACCCACTAGCATCACTACTCTGGACGCTTCTGACTTAGAATATGTGGACAACTACAAATACCTAGGTGTCTGGCTAGACTGTAAACTCTCCTTCCAGACTCATATTAAACATCTCCAATCCAAAATTAAATCTAGAACCGACTTCCTATTTCTCAACAAAGCCTCCTTCACTCATGCTGCTAAACATACCCTCGTAAAACTGACTATCCTGCCGATCCTCGACTTTGGCGATGTCATTTACAAAATAGCCTCCAACATTCTACTCAGCAAATTGGATGCAGTCTATCACAGTGCCATCTGTTTTGTCACCAAAGCCCCATATACCACCCACCACTGCGAACTGAATGCTCTTTTCGGCTCGTCCTCGCTACATATTCGCTGCCAAACCCACTGGCTCCAGGTCATCTATAAGTCTTTGCTAGGTATTTTATTGTAAAGTGGCTGTTCCACTGGATGTCATAAGGTGAATTCACCAATTTGTAAGTCGCTCTGGATAAGAGCATCTGCCAAATCACTTAAATGTAAATGTAAATGGTAAAGCTCCGCCTTATCTCAGCTCAATGGTCACCATAGCAACACCCGTAGCACGCGCTCCGCAGGTAGATTTTACTGGTCACCCCCAAAGCCAACACCTACTTTGGCCGCCTTCCTTCCAGTTATCTACTGCCAATGACTGGAACAAATTTCAAAAATCGCTGAAGTTGGAGACTTATATCTCCCTCACTAATTTCAAGCATCGGCTGTCAGAGCAGCTTACTGATCGCTGCAGCTGTACACAGCCCGTCTGTAAATAGCCCATCCAATCTACTACCTATCTTTTCCCCATATTTGTTTTTTCTGCTCTTCTGCACACCAGTATTTCTACTTGCACATCCTCATCTGCACATCTATCACTCCACTCCACACATCTATCACTCCACTCAATTGTAATTACTTTTCCACTATGGCCTATATATTGCCTTACCTCCTTACTTAATTTGCACACACTGTATACAGATTTTCTATTGTGTTATTGACTGTACGTTTGTTTATCCCATGTTGTAACTCTGTGTTGTTTTTTTCGCTTTGCTTTATCTTGGCCAGGTTGCAGTTGTAAATGAGAATGTGTTCTCAACTGGCCTACCTGGTTAAATAAAGTGTATTTCAATACCATATATTTCAGTAGAAATACCCCTTCTGCTTTCACTAGTATTCTTCAACTTTGGGACGCGTCTCCAGTCTAGATGACTCAACAAATGATGAAGCATATATTATGCTGATTAAATTGCTATACCATGTGCAAGGAAAAATGGACCGAGCTCCAGTCAATGTCCTGGACACCAATACATATGAATTAAAACCCTGGAACAAAATCATATTTTCCCTCTTAAGTAGTATATCATGCTGTAAACATATTCAACTTGTTTGTTCTCTAAATTGTGACTGGCCCATCCAGAAAGAAAAAAGTGTCCATGTACATGCCATAGAGACTGTGAAACAGGAAATTGTATATGATGCAAAACATTTACTGCAATACTGCTGGATTAGTCAAAGTGTGCCCTATTCCCTGAACCCATCTGCTGAACAAAACCCCAGTGTCTGAACTTGCAGGGGCAGGGGGCTGACACACACTATAGTAAATACCTGGGCTCTCATCCTTTTTTCAGTATTGAAGTAAAATATTGAAGTAGGCAGAGACACACATGGGCGCGCATGACGAACACACACACACAGAGAGACTGACTGTGAGCACACCTTTGTTCTGGATCTCCACAGAGTGTGATGTCAGAGGTCAGGAAGGATAGTGAATGGGAGGTGTGTGTGAGCACAGGAATGGGGCCATTCCTCTCCAGTATAAATACGGGATCCTGGTGGGGACAGTGTTAGAAAAGTGAGGCATACACCTTCAGGGCTGTTTGAAAAGGCACAAGAGGAGTCAAACTTATCATAAAAGGAGGTAACACGGCAGAGAAGAAAAGGAGGAGATATTCACAACAAATACTGGAAAATGGCTGACCAACACGGTGAGTGATTTATCATTATCACACTGCTTTTTCAACCCATTGATAGTGCTCTCTGAAGTAGAGGAGACAAATATTACTTGCAGTTTCCATATCTGTGAAAAATGTGCTACCATATAAATAAAATGTGCTGCCGTATGAATTCACAGCAGTGTGTCGAGATCCATCCCTCATTCTAATTTAAGCAATGCATACCAGGAGAGTACGAGACCAATATAGGCGTGTATGCACTATTCATAAAAATATGAGGATGGGCAGATGTGCTATCTGAAAGTTTATCCTGAAATGTATACATTTCTAAATTTATACCGAATATACAGTAGATCAGTGTTTCTCCTAGTGGAAAAAGTTGGTCTGTCTCTGTGTGTGTTATAAGTACATGGCACACAAGATTTCCTGCCAAAATAGATTAGCAAAAATGTATTGTGTTCCAGGTGTATTCATGGGAATGGACCTGCGTTGCCAGGTGAACAACCATGCCCATCGTACAGGGGAAATGGACCTGGAAAGGCTGCTGGTTCGTAGGGGGCAGCCCTTCTCTCTCGCTCTGCAGTGCTCCACACCCCTGCCCCCTAACCACAAACTAGCCATGATCCTGCATCTGGGTGAGCAACTCAATGCCAAGGACCATAAGCTTGAGTCAGCTATAGATTGGACACTATTGCACAGTGGGAGGAGGAGTCAGTTATGATTGACAGATATAAAACGAAAATGGTCTGGTAAAATAGCTTTGACTGACTGTATATGAGTTTTTGTTTGTTTGCGTGTTTAGGTAAAGAGAGTGAGGTGGTGGTGAAGGTTTTGGATGCCCGTGCTGGCCGTGACAAGTGGTGGTTCCGCCAGCAGAGGGCTCAGAATGAGGTGCTGCTGACGGTCCACAGTCCAGCAGACACCCCTGTGGGAATCTACAGCGTGACATTGCTGCTCCTCTCCCCTGACGGACACATCCTGGAGCAGACCACACCAGAGACCTTCTACCTGCTCTTCAATCCCTGGTGCAAAGGTGAGCTGGCCCTGTTTTATTTGCTCTTTTGGTGAGGGGAACCAATAAGGGCTCAGGAAGGTGTCATCGGTATTCATTACTTTTGCACTCTTTGGAGGTCAGAGTCAGGGGACTCAACTTCTACTTCTGTGTGTTTGTCTCAGTCTGTCTCCCCCTGTGTTTACTTTTAAATAAGTTTGAGCTCACATGTAATTATTCGAAGGGATAGATTAATGTCAAAGTTGGTGAAGAGATTTCTGATATGAAAGCTGTCAGTTATGTGATACAATATCAAATCAATATGATTGCTGTTGCCCCATATGTTTTCTCACTCAGTCTTTCCTCTGCTGGGTCTTTGTTTTTCTCCCCCCCAGCTGACTCTGTGTACCTCCCTGATGAGGAGCTGCTAGAGGAATACATCCTGAATGAAAATGGCCTCCTTTACCAGGGCTCCTGGGACCAGATCTCCTCACTGCCCTGGAACTTTGGACAGGTAGCAAACAGCACACCTCTGAAGGATGGACAGCTAACCCACCTGAGACAAAAATTGATGTATAGAACGCAAATCTTTTGATCACAACCCATCGATCCACTGAGAACAAGAACTCAGTGTTGTGTTGCCTAAATCACTGTTCTAGCTGAGGCGTTTTCAAACAGAAAGATAAACAACAGGGCATGTGGGAGGGTGTTGGCAGCCAGTAGTTTCTGGCGAGTCTGATGGCTTGATGGTGGCCTGTGTGAATTGTCACAGTGCCTCAGCTGGCTGAAGAAATGTCTTTGGTGGATGTAAGGCATTTCTACCCTGGCTATGTGAAAATCCAGGGTTTGTCTCATTTCAGAGAGAGAGAGACATAGTCACATAGACATTGAGAGACAGACAGCCTGCATGGCTGATTGTCTCCATCTAGTGAGGAGGAAAGTACATATTCACAGTCACTGGTTTGAGATGTGCATACCTCATAATGAGCTCAATGTGTTCTCATAATATTTTAACATATCATTTTTCATAGTTTGAACAAGATGTGGTGGATATCTGTTTTGAAATCCTGAACAATTCACCTGCTGCACTGAAAAACCCAGAGATTGACACAGCCAACCGAGCAGATCCAGTGTACGTGAGCAGGACAATTACTGCAATGGTAAGGTTCACCATATAAAGTAATTATTTCTACATCTAGGGGAATAGATGGCGCCGGAGAAGAAGGCTGACATTTTACGTGTTTTTTGTTCATTTTTTTGCGTTTGTAACTGATTTTTTAAACTTATTTTGTACATTATATTTCTGCTACCATCTCATATCAGAACTGTGATTTCTCACCATGAACTGGCAGAATAATTTTTTCCTTTAACAAGTCCGACGTGAATGGTATACTGCTTTTCCGGGAACAGGCACAGATCCCCGTCATTTGCGTTATGGTGGAGAAAAATGGGCGGGAGGGCGGGCTGCCTTCTGAGAATTCGTAGGAGGTCGAATAAACCCCCTCTGCCTTCCATTCTGCTAGCAAACGTGCAATCTTTGGAAAATAAAATGTATGACCTACGCAGAAGATTAAACTGCAATATCCTATGCTTCACGGAGTCGTGGCTGAACGACAACATTATCAACATACAGCTGGCTGGTTATACTCTGTATCGGCAGGATAGAACAGCGGCGTCTGGTAAGACAAGGGGTGGCGGACTAAAGATACATAAGCTGTAGACCACAATATTTACCAAGAGAGTTTTCTGTATTTTTCGTAGCTATCTACATACCACCACAGACTGAGGCTGGCAGTAAGAGCGCACTCAATGAGCTGTATTCCACCATAAGCAAACAGGAAAACGCTCACCCAGAGGCGGCGCTCCTAGTGGCCGGGGACTTTAATGCATGGAAACTTAAATAGGACTCACCAAATTTCTATCAGCATGTTAAATGTGCAACCAGAAGGAAAAAAACTCTGGACCACCTTTAGTCCACACACAGAGACGCACACAAAGCTCTTCCCCGCCCTCCATTTGGCAAATCTTACCATAATTCTATCCTCCTGATTCCTGCTTACAAGCAAAAATTAAAGCAGGAAGCACCAGTGACTCGATCAGTAAAAAAATGGTCAGATGAAGCAGACGCTAAGCTACAAGACTGTTTTGCTATCACAGACTGGAATATGTTCCGGGATTCTTCCGATGGCATTGAGGAGCACACCACATCAGTCATTGGCTTCATCAATAAGTGCATCGATGACGTCATCCCCACAGTGACCACTTCATAGCCATGAAGTGCTTTGAAAGGCTGGTCGTGGCTCACATCAACAACATTATCCCAGAAACCTTCTCCAATTTGCATACAGCCCTAACAAATCCACAGATGATGCAATCTCTAATGCACTCCACACTGCCCTTTCACACCTGGAAAAAGAGTACACCTATGTGAGAATGCTGTTCATTGACTACAGCTCAGCATTCAACACCATAGTGCCCTCAAAGTTCATCACTAAGCTATGGACCCTGGGACAAAACACCATCCTTTGCAACTGGATCGTGGACTTCCTGACGGGCTGCCCCCAGGTGGTCCTCAACACAGGGGCTCATCAGGGGTGTGTGCTCAGTCCCCTCCCATATTCCCTGTTCACTCAAGACTGCACAGCCAGGCATGACTACAACACCATCATTAAGTTTGCCGATGACACAACAGTGGTAGGCCTGATCACCGACAACGACGAGACCGCATATAGGGAGGTGGTCAGAGACCTGGCCGTGTGGTGCCAGGACAACAAACTCTCCCTCAACGTGATCAAGACTAAGGAGAAGATTGTGGACTGCAGGAGAAAGAGGACCAAGCACACCCCCATTCTCATCGTAGTGGAGCAGGTTGAGAGATTCAAGTTCCTTGGTGTCCACATCACCAACAAACTAACATGGTCCAAGCACACCAGGTTCTACTAAGGCTCTAAAAATGCCAAAGACTCCAGCCACCCTAGTCATAGACTGTTCTCTCTGCTACTGCACGGCAAGCGGTTCCGGAGGGCCAAGTCTAGGTCCAAGAGGCTTCTAAACAGCTTCTACCCCCAAGCCATAAGACTACTGAATATCTAATCAAATGGCTACCCAGTCTACTTGCATTGCCCCCCACCCCCTTTTTACACAGCTGCTGCTCTCTGTTGTTATCATCTATGCATAGTCACTGTAATAACTCTACCTACATGTACATATTACCTCAATCAATCTAACCGGTGCCCCCGCATATTGACTCTGTACGGGTAATCCCCTGTATATAGTCTCGCTATTGTTATTTTACTGCTGCTCTTTAATTACTTGTTACTTTTATTTCTTATTTGTACTGCATTGTTGGTTAGGGGCTCGTAAGTAAGCATTTCACTGTGAGGTCTACACCTGTTGTATTCAGCGCATGTGACTAATAACATTTGATTTGATTTAGTTAATAATCTCACAGTAATTAACTTACTTCCTCTACATCTGTGCAGGTGAACGCTAATGATGACCGTGGCGTGGTGTTGGGTCGCTGGGACGGGAAGTATGACGATGGGGTGTCGCCCACACGCTGGACCGGCAGTGTGGCCATCCTCAGGCGATGGCGCGAGGCCGGGGCACAGAGGGTGCGATACGGACAGTGCTGGGTGTTCTCAGGTGTAGCCTGCACAGGTGAGGCACACATACAGCACCCTGAGACAGGATGGCTCTCTTCTTTTCAACTACAAATTTCCAACACTCCCTGGCTCTATATTTTCTTTGACGTTTCATTAGGGCTCCAGTAATATTCAGCTCTGTAATTCTTGACAGACTATATGCTATTTGTTCCTTCCGTTCACCCATCCCACAGTTCTTCGCTGTCTGGGCATACCTACTCGCCCTGTTACAAACTACTCCTCTGCCCATGACACTGACGGAAACCTGAATGTGGACTATCTGTACGATGAGCAGCTGGAGAGTGTGTCTGAAGGCAGGAAGGACATGATCTGGTAAAGCTCAAAAGCTACATTTCTGTCTCGACAAAGTCAGCACATTCATCCGTTTTTTTTATAGTGGCCTCCCTCACATCAATACTGTAAATGCTTTGTGTGTGTAGGAACTACCATTGCTGGGTAGAGTCCTGGATGGACAGGGAGGACCTTCCTAAAGGCTATGATGGGTGGCAGGCTCTGGATCCCACCCCACAGGAGAGGAGTGATGGTACGGCCCCACTTGATATTCATGATCAGTCTGTCTCACTAAGGAAAAGCTCCTTTAAAACTTTGTTATTGGGTTCTTCATAACCTCACTCTCTTCAAATCCCCCACTATCGTTCCCTTGTCTCTTAGGGGTGTACTGTTGTGGGCCCTGTCCAGTCAAGGCGGTGAGGGACGGTGATATGGGGATGAAGTATGATGCAGCCTTCGTGTTCTCTGAGGTGAACGCAGACCTGGTTACCTGGATCGTCTACCCAGATGGCCAACGCTCACAGGTTTCCCTCAACCAGAAAACTGTGGGCCGAAACATCAGCACCAAGAGTGTGTATGGAGACTACAGAGAGGACATCACTAAACATTACAAATACCCTGAAGGTATTCACTTCCTTTCGTTAAGCACAAATATTCACACCTGCTTAAATATTAGCACAGATGGGAACCTGAACAGAAAGAGTACAGTACCGTTATACACAACAAATACCTCAAGGGAACGGTGTTACTATATATACACGCATACCATAAAAACACACATTTTATATAACAGTATGACATCCTCCTTTCTTTCTACCAGGTTCAGTGAAGGAGCGTGAGGTGTATGAGAAGGCAGGACGTCGGATAACGCAGCTGAATGGGGCAGCAGGGCAGCTGGAGCTGAAGATCAAACATGCCCAGGCCATCCTGGGGACAGACTTTGATGTGATAGTGGAGGTGCACAACGTGGGTGGTGAGGACACCCCAGCCCAGCTTACTGTGACCTCCAACGCAGTCACCTACAACAGCCTTCACCGGGGGGAGTGCCAGAGGAGGACTGCCAGCCTGACCGTGCCAGCCCAGAAAGGTGGGCCTCCGCTTGTCACATACACCATATAGGGGCCGTAGGCGAGAGGAAACAAGACTCAGAACTGGTGTCAGTCCCTGTGTTAGATTTGTTTTTTTACTTGCACTGGGTGAGTCTGACCTACAACATCCCTGTGTTTCTTGTATTTTTAGGAACCGAGTAAACAGAGCAAAAAATACCACACCGAAGTGAAAAGAATACAATAACATACTTTTTCCTCTCATCCCTATTATGCTCACAGCTCATAAGGAAGTGATGCGTCTACGGTACGATCACTATGGGGCTTGTGTGTCTGAGCATAACCTGATCAGGGTCACAGCACTGCTCCAGGCCAGCAGCCAGCCCGATGTCATTCTGCAAGAGGTCAACATCCCACTAAGCATGCCACAGCTCCATGTCAAGGTACTAGGCTATACTGTATATAACTGTAAATAGCTGGTGAATAATTGCTTGATGAATTGCGTGCTACTGTTTGCACTTTGCACAATTGTCAAGTTTGGCCATTTCTGCAGGGAAAGCAGTTGAAATATGCTGTAGGGGCTTGTTTTAGATATACTGAAATAATCCTCTGATGATGCCTGCACTGTCCATTTTCTTGCTTCAGGTAGTGGGAGATGCAGTTGTATCTCGGAAATTAATTGCACACATCAGCTTCACCAATCCCCTGCCTATCACCCTGAGAGACGGAGTGTTCACAGTAGAGGGGGCAGGTCTGACTGCACCACGGGAGCTCCAAGCACCGTAAGTATCTCTGTGTGTTGTATGTGAGGGGACACTTTCTTCATTGACTGTCAGCATGTTTGCCAATAAGTGTGTTCAGAGAGAATGTTACATCAGTATTACAGCCATGTTATTACTGTAAGTATAGAGGTGTAAAGTGCTATTTAAGCATAGAGGGGCGGCAGGGTAGCCTAGTGGTTAGAGCGTTGGACTAGTAACCGAAATGTTACAAGTTCGAATCCCTGAGCTGACAAGGTACAAATCTGTCGTTCTGCCCCTGAACAGGCAGTTAACCCACTGTTCCTAGGCCGTCATTGAAAATAAGAATTTGTTCTTAACTGACTTGCTTAGTTAAATAAAGGTTAAAAAAAATATATAATAATTGGAAGTTGACTCATCTAAGGTTTTGCTTAAATAGCTATGATTGTGGGTTTATCCATGAGCAATGAGTGAGACATGGCAGAATGAGTTTGAACAATAGTCTACTTACTATATGTAGACCTGACACTCTTTAAAGCCATGGGCTCTTTAAAGATCCCACACCCTGTGCAGCAGCAGATTTAGGACAGCAGCTCAGAGAGCTCTCAGCTGCCATGGTAAATTCCTCAGCAAGGACATACTCTTGCAATGTGGTCAGACTATAAAGAACAAGATCTGCTTTTCTCTCACTCCACCGCCCCCAAAGACAAAGAGAGAGAGAGAGCCAGACATACCCTCCTTTTGTCAGGCCAAAGATGACTAACCTACCAGCCCAGCATGGCTCTCCCGGACGACAAGCCAAATGTTACCACACACAACCTCCAACAGGAGACGCCAATGTAAACATAAACCCTCAGACTAAACACAGGATTATTTCTCTGCCCGTCATTGACGTGAGGCTGGGGTACATTGAACATTCTTTGAATGTTCAGACTGTGATTTATTATTAAATCATGATCCAGACTGTTTTGCTAAGAAAGAACCTAACAAAAAACATCATTCTTGCTGGATGAACCTAGCCTACCTCATCTTTTGGTCAGTCATCTCATATTGTTCAAGTGTGATTTAAAAAAAACATGCTATGGCACACTGTCATAGCAGCACATAGCAGCACGTAGTGTGGTAGCAAATAGTGTAGTAGCACATATCAGCACATAGTGTAGTAACACAGTGTAGTAGCACATAGTGTAGTAGAACTTACTGTAGTAGCACATAGTGGAACAGCACATAACAGCACATAGTAACACAGTGTAGGAGCACATAGTGTAGCAGCACATAGTAACACATAGTGTAGTAACACATAGTGTAGCAGCACATAGTAACACATAGTGTAGTAACACACAGTGTAGCAGCACAGTGTAGTAACACACAGTGTAGTCGCACAGTGTAGCAGCACATAGTGTAGCAGCACATAGTGTAGCAGCACATAGTTAACAGCGCACAGCAGCACATAGTGTAGCAGCACATAGTGTAGCAGCGCATAGAGTAGCAGCGCATAGTGTAGCAGCACAGTGTAGCAGCACATAGCAGCACATAGTGTAGCAGCACATAGTGTAGCAGCACATAGTATAGCAGCACATAGTGTAGCAGCGCATAGTGTAGCAGCTCATAGTGTAGCAGCACATAGTATAGCAGCGCATAGTGTAGCAGCTCATAGTGTAGCAGCACATAGTGTAGCAGCTCATAGTGTAGCAGCACATAGTGTAGCACCGCATAGTGTAGCAGCGCATAGTGTAGCAGCACATAGTAACGCATAGTGTAGCAGCACATAGTAACACATACTGTAGTAGCACATAGTAACACATAGTGTAGTAGCACATAGTAACACATAGTGTTGTAGCACATAGTAATACATACTGTAGTAGCACATAGTAACACATACTGTAGTAGCACATAGTGTGGTAGCACATAGTAACACATAGTGTAGTAGCACATAGTAACACAGTGTAGTAGCACATAGTAGCACATAGTGTAGTAGCAAATAGTAACACATAGTGTAGGAGCACCATCACTCATTCATATCTTTATGTACATATTCTTTATCCCCTTACACTGTGTATAAGATCTTAGTTTTGGAATTGTTAGTTAGATTACTTGTTGGTTATTACTGCATTGTCGGAACTGGAAGCACAAGCATTTCGCTACACTCGCATTAACATTTGCTAACCATGTGTATGTGACAAATAAAATTTGATTTGATTTGAGCACATAGTAACACGTAGTGCAGGAACACATAGTAGCACATAGCAGCACATGCTGAAGTAGCACATATTGTAGCACAGTCTAGTAGCACATAGTATAGCAGCACATAGTAACACATAGTGTAGTAGCACATAACAGCACATAGTGTAGCAGCACATAGTGTAGCAGCACATAGTGTAGCAGCACATAGTGTAGCAGCACATAGCAGCACATAGTGTAGAAGCACATAGTGTAGCAGCACATAGTGTAGAAGCACATAGGAGCACATAGTAACGCATAGTGTAGCAGCACATAGTGTAGCAGCACATAGAAACACATACTGTAGTAGCACATAGTAAGACATACTACAGTAGCACATACTATAGTAACACATAGTAGCACATAGTGTAGGAGCACAAAGTAGCACATAGTAACACACAGTGTAGTAGCACATAGCAGCACATAGCAACACAGTGTAGTAGCACATAGTAACACAGTGTGGTAGCACATAATAGCACATAGTATTGCAGCACATAGTAACACAGTGTAGTAGCACATAGTAGCACATAGTAACACATACTGTAGTGGCACATAGTGTAGTAGCACATAGTAACACATAGTGTAGCAGCACATACTGTAGTAGCACATAGTAACACATAGTGTAGTAGCACATAGCAGCACATAGTAACACATACTGTTGTAGCACATAGTGTAGTAGCACATAGCAGCACATAGTAACACATAGTGTAGCAGCACATAGTAATACATACTGTAGTAGCACATAGTGTAGTAGCACATAGCAGCACATATTGTAGTAACACACAGTGTAGTAGCACATAGTAACACATAGTGTAGTAGCACATAGCAGCACATACTGTAGTAGCACATAGTAGCACATAGTAACACATATTGTAGTAGCACATAGTGTAGTAGCACATAGTAACATATAGTGTAGTAGCATATAGTAACACATAGTATAGTAGCACATACTATAGCAGCAAATAGCAGCACATACTGTAGTAGCACATACTGTAGCAGCGCATAGCAGCTCATAGTGTAGCAGCACATAGTGTAGCAGCACATAGTGTAGTAGCACATAGTAACACATAGTGTAGTAGCACATAGCAGCACATACTGTAGTAGCACATAGTAGCACATAGTAACACATATTGTAGTAGCACATAGTGTAGTAGCACATAGTAACACATAGTGTAGTAGCATATAGTAACACATAGTGTAGTAGCACATACTATAGCAGCAAATAGCAGCACATACTGTAGTAGCACATACTGTAGCAGCGCATAGCAGCTCATAGTGTAGCAGCACATAGTGTAGCAGCACATAGTGTAGCAGCACATAGTGTAGCAGCACGTAGCAGCACATAGTGTAGAAACACATAGTGTAGAAACACATAGTAACGCATAGTGTAGCAGCACATAGGAGCACATAGTAACGCATAGTGTAGCAGCACATAGAAACACATACTGTAGTAGCACATAGTAACACATAGTGTAGTAGCACATAGTAACACATACTGTAGTAGCACATAGTAACACATAGTGTAGTAGCACATAGTAACACATAATGTTGTAGCACATAGTAACACATAGTGTTGTAGCACATAGGAGCACATAGTAACGCATAGTGTAGCAGCACATAGTGTAGAAGCACATAGTGTAGCAGCACATAGTGTAGAAGCACATAGGAGCACATAGTAACGCATAGTGTAGCAGCACATAGTGTAGCAGCACATAGAAACACATACTGTAGTAGCACATAGTAAGACATACTACAGTAGCACATACTATAGTAACACATAGTAGCACATAGTGTAGGAGCACAAAGTAGCACATAGTAACACACAGTGTAGTAGCACATAGCAGCACATAGCAACACAGTGTAGTAGCACATAGTAACACAGTGTGGTAGCACATAATAGCACATAGTATTGCAGCACATAGTAACACAGTGTAGTAGCACATAGTAGCACATAGTAACACATACTGTAGTGGCACATAGTGTAGTAGCACATAGTAACACATAGTGTAGCAGCACATACTGTAGTAGCACATAGTAACACATAGTGTAGTAGCACATAGCAGCACATAGTAACACATACTGTTGTAGCACATAGTGTAGTAGCACATAGCAGCACATAGTAACACATAGTGTAGCAGCACATAGTAATACATACTGTAGTAGCACATAGTGTAGTAGCACATAGCAGCACATATTGTAGTAACACACAGTGTAGTAGCACATAGTAACACATAGTGTAGTAGCACATAGCAGCACATACTGTAGTAGCACATAGTAGCACATAGTAACACATATTGTAGTAGCACATAGTGTAGTAGCACATAGTAACATATAGTGTAGTAGCATATAGTAACACATAGTGTAGTAGCACATAGTAGCACATACTATAGCAGCAAATAGCAGCACATACTGTAGTAGCACATACTGTAGCAGCGCATAGCAGCTCATAGTGTAGCAGCACATAGTGTAGCAGCACATAGTGTAGTAGCACATAGTAACACATAGTGTAGTAGCACATAGCAGCACATACTGTAGTAGCACATAGTAGCACATAGTAACACATATTGTAGTAGCACATAGTGTAGTAGCACATAGTAACACATAGTGTAGTAGCATATAGTAACACATAGTGTAGTAGCACATACTATAGCAGCAAATAGCAGCACATACTGTAGTAGCACATACTGTAGCAGCGCATAGCAGCTCATAGTGTAGCAGCACATAGTGTAGCAGCACATAGTGTAGCAGCACATAGTGTAGCAGCACATAGTGTAGCAGCGCATAGCAGCACATAGTGTAGCAGCACATAGTGTAGAAACACATAGTAACGCATAGTGTAGCAGCACATAGGAGCACATAGTAACGCATAGTGTAGCAGCACATAGAAACACATACTGTAGTAGCACATAGTAACACATAGTGTAGTAGCACATAGTAACACATACTGTAGTAGCACATAGTAACACATAGTGTAGTAGCACATAGTAACACATAATGTTGTAGCACATAGTAACACATAGTGTTGTAGCACATAGTAACACATACTGTAGTAGCACATAGTAACACATAGTGTAGTAGCACACAGCAGCACATTGTAACACGTAGTGCAGGAGCACATAGTAGCACATAGCAGCACATGCTGAAGTAGCACATATTGTAGCACAGTCTAGCAGCACATAGTGTAGAAGCACATAGCAGCACATAGTGTAGCAGCACATAGGAGCACATAGTAACGCATAGTGTAGCAGCACATAGTGTAGCAGCACATAGAAACACATACTGTAGTAGCACATAGTAAGACATACTGTAGTAGCACATACTATAGTAACACATAGTAGCACATAGTGTAGGAGCACAAAATAGCACATAGTAACACACAGTGTAGTAGCACATAGCAGCACACAGTAACACAGTGTAGTAGCACATATTAACACAGTGTGGTAGCACATAATAGCACATAGTATTGCAGCACATAGTAACACAGTGTAGTAGCACATAGTAACACATACTGTAGTAGCACATAGTGTAGTAGCACATAGTAACACATAGTGTAGCAGCACATAGTAACACATAGTGTAGTAGCACATAGCAGCACATAGTAACACATACTGTAGTAGCACATAGTGTAGTAGCACATAGCAGCACATAGTAACACATAGTGTAGCAGCACATAGTAACACATACTGTAGTAGCACATAGTGTAGTAGCACATAGCAGCATATAGTAACACATATTGTAGTAACACACAGTGTAGTAGCACATAGTAACACATATTGTAGTAGCACATAGTAACACATAGTGTAGTAGCACATAGCAGCACATACTGTAGTAGCACATAGTAGCACATAGTAACACATACTGTAGCAGCACAATGCAGCGCATACTGTAGTAGCACATAGTAGCACATACTATAGCAGCAAATAGCAGCACATACTGTAGTAGCACATACTGTAGCAGCACATAGTGTAGTAGCACATAGCAGCACATAGTGTAGTAGCACATAGCAGCACATACTGTAGTAGCACATAGTAGCACATACTGTAGTAGCACATAGCAGCACATACTGTAGTAGCACATAGCAGCACATGGTCACAACTTGGTCATTTCTGGCAGCAAACCAGATTGAACTATTTACTGTGTGTGTGGTCTTTCCCAGAAATACACTGCAAAAACGTTGATATTACAGAGTCTGAAGACACTTGTCAGACTCCAGTCACCCAAGGCTCCAGTCACCCGTTATAGTTTGTTTTCTCTGATACCGCATGGCAAGTGGTACCGGAGTGCCAAGTCAACAGCTTCTACCCCCAAGCCATTAGACTGCTGAACAATTCATAAAAATCGCCACCGGATGATTTACATTGATCCCCCACCACTGCTGCTACTAAAAGTAATTTCCTCACCATCTTAAATAAGCATGTCCCTTTAAAAAAATCCAGTGGCGGTCTGCATTAGCATCGAATAGTCCCCACGATATGCAACTTTTCAGGGAAGTCAGGAACCAATACATGCAGTCAGTCAGGAAAGCAAAGGCTAGCTTTTTCAAACAGAAATTTGCATCCTGTAGCTCTAACTCCAAAAAGTTTTGGGACACTGTAAAGTCCATGGAGAACAAGAGCACCTCCTCCCAGATGCCCACTGCACTGAGGCTAGGAAACACTGTCACCACTGAGAAATCCACGATAATCGAGAATTTCAAAAAGCATTTCTCTACAGCTGGCCATGCTTTCCTCCTGGCTACCCCAACCCCGGCCAACAGCTCCGCACCCCCGCAGCTACTTGCCCAAGCCTCTCCAGCTTCTCCTTCACCCAAATCCAGATAGCAGATGTCCTAAAAGAGCTGCAAAACCTGGACAAATCAGCTGGGCTTCACAATCTGGACCCTCTCTTTCTAAAATGATCCGCCGCAATTGTTGCAACCCCCATTACCAGTCTGTTCAACCTCTCTTTCGTATCGTCCGAGATCCCTAAAGATTGGAAAGCTGCCGCGGTCATACCTCTCTTCAAATTGGGTGACATTCTAGACCCAAACTGTTACAGACCTATATCCATCCTGCTCTGCCTTTCTAAAGTCTTTGAAAGCCAAGTTAATAAACAGATCATTGACCCTTTCGAATCCTTTGGCCACCTTTCCTTCCAGTTCTCTGCTGCCAATGACTGGAACTATTTGCAAAAATCACTGCAGTTGGAGACTTATATCTCCCTCACTAACATTAAACATCAGCTATCTGAGCAGCTAACCGATCGCTGCAGCTGTACACAGCCCATCTGTAAATAGCCCATCCAATCTACCTACCTCATCCCCATATTGTTTTTATTTACTTTTTTGCTCATTTGCACACCTAGTATTTATACTTGCACATTATCACTCCAGTGTTTATTTGCTAAATTGTAATTACTTTGCCACTATGGCCTATTTATTGCCTTACCTCCTCTCACCATTTGCACACAATGTATATAGACTTTTTTCTATTGTTATTGACTGTACGTTTGTTTATTCCATGTGTAACTGTGTTGTTTGTGTCGCACTGCTTTGATTTATTTGGGCCAGGTCGCAGTTGTAAATGGCCTACCTGGTTAAATAAAATAAAAAATACTTGCTGTTTGTTTGTTACCTATGCATAGTCACTTCGCCCCCACCTACATGTACAGATCACCTCAACTGGCCTGTACCCTGACTCAGTACTGGTGCCCCCTGTATATAGTCTCGTTATTGTTATTGTGTTACTTATTACTTTTTATTTTAGTCTACTTGGTAAATGCTTTCTTATTCTTGAACTGCACTGTTGGTTAAGGGCTTGTAAGTAAGCATTTCACTGTAAAATCTGTACTTGTTGTATTCGGTGCATGTGGAAAATAGTTTGATTTGAACCACAATTTACATTCGAGGATCATACCAAGGCTGAGTTAAGAGAACCATGCTTTATTTTCTCCTACAGAGGCAACATTGGCCCAGGTGAAGATGTGAAGGTCAAGTTGTCCTTCAAGCCCACCCGTGCTGGCCTGAGAAAACTGATGGTTGATTTTGATGCAGACAGACTGAGGGATGTTAAGGGGATTGCCACTTTGATTGTGCGAGACAGATTAACTGTGAATTAAGAACGTATATATTTCATAGGTATATTTTTTATATGTAAACATATCCCTGTGAATGCAATATAAAAGTGAGGTGCAAAATAACGGGATGGTTTTTCATATTATTCTCTTCTTTTTTTTTTACCTTGTGCAAAGTAGTTAAGATTAGCAAAGAAAGGTGGGCCTCTAAATCCAAAAGTATTGTTAGAGTCCAAAGACTATTTGTGAGAAAAAAGTAACTGTACTCTTACAGTATTTACAGGATATAACACACTATTTAGAAGCGCATATTGCCTAGGACCAAGAAGCATGGAGGCAGCCTTTAGTTATTATGCCCCCAGCCTCTGGAATAGCCTGCCAGAGAACCTGAGGGGGCCAAAACTGTGGATATATATTTTAAAGAGATCATAAAACATATTTTTTGCTTTGCCTTAGGGTGCTTTTTAGTTTGTGTCATTCCTTTGTTTTTTTAACTTGTTTGTTGTGTAGTAAATGTGTTTATTTTCATAGTTACATTTTTTTTAAATCCTGTAAAGCACATTGCGTTGCATTCAAAGTCTGGAATGTGGCATATAGATAAGGCTTGATTTGATGATATTGTACACCGCTGTGGCTTAGATATGCATTCTGTTCTTAATAATTTCATACTTGTGAAACATGTCTTACCTTAATAAATGATTTATTTTTTAAATCTATGCATGGAGTCTGACATGTCAAAACAGTAAAAATTGACAAATGTTATGACTGACTTCTTATTTTTACAAAACATATTTTTTCATCTAACCTAGGCAGTCAATAGTGCAGTTCTAGCACACAATCATGGCTTGATATGCATTCCCAGTCATACACTCGTGTCCCCCATGGACCTGCTCATACATAAAGCATCCTCCATTCAGGCATCTAATGCATCATTTTCCACCTTAACTAGCTTTAATGGTGAGAAGTGGATCAAAAAAGGGGGAAATATGCGTTCTTTCTTTATGAAACACCTTTTTCAGACCAATCCACGTTCAGCCAAAAGGTGTGCAACATCGTAATTTGTACAATAATCAGAAAATGGCTGTGGTAAAAGGCCTTGTCGCCATTAAAGCTAGTTGAGAAAAATGATGCCTTCACAGCCTGAATGGAGGATGTTTTATGTACGAGCCAGTCCACAGGGGACACAGGTGTATTACCAGGAATGCACATCAAGCCTAGACGATCATCATGCAACACATTTCAGTCTCTCAGCTCTCTGATGGTGGTGCTTTTCTTCGTACTGCCTTGGACAGTGCTTGCTGAATGACAGGGTAGAGTTTGAAACACCCCTCAATGCATGTGCGCACACCCCCAGTCAGGGTGTCCTCGCCCATCTCGCCATCCGATTGTAGTCCAGAAATCTGGTTCAGACTGGGCAGAAATGCAACTGTCAGGCTTCCCAAATTCTCCCTGGATCCTGAGGCCAAGTTGTATCCATTTTCCTCCAGAAAGGTAGGGTCGATAAGGTATGTGGCACCTTCCTGACGGATTGAGCATCCAAGAACCAGATCGTACATCTCTATACCTGCGTCCGCCAGCGCCATTGACGCACAGGTGACTGCATGTGCCAGGACGGCGCCGTCGTTTTCAAGGACCATTACATTTACTTCAATCTGAGAGCGAGGATACTTCTGCAAGCACACTCCTGGCCTCAGGCTCTCCAACAGCATCAGTGACAGATCCTTTTCATCACTACCTTGAATCCACGAGCCTCTCTCTCGACAAGAGAATGGGGCAAATCTCATGTCAGTAATCAGTCTTCCGGATTTCATATCGGTCTCATCCTTGCGCTCAGTCTCTCTGGGTCCATACACACAGCAGATGAGCTTCGTGTTCCCAGCTTCAATGTAAGCTGAACCTTTGGCTTGACTTATCAGCCCACATCGGACAAAAACTGAACGAACATCCACTTGACCACGCTGCCTGCCATCTACCCTGGCGTCGTTGGAAGCGGTGGACTTCTTCACCGCGTTTTTACACAGAAAGAGAGATGGACTTTGAGACACTTCTGGGCCACGTACCCTTTTTGTATCAGTCGGCATGGTCGGGGAATAGTTCTTCCAAAAATGCTACTTACTTGGGCCGCGTGCTGTATTTGTCCAAATACTAGTTATTGCTAACTGCTTTTTCTGTTCTGGTTGCTCGACGACTGTATGCTCGATTAGATCACATGGTACCGTGTGTGCGTCACCAAATATCTTCCCCGGCCATCACATTGTGCTTGTAGTTCCTCCTCACTTGTCACTTGCTGGACTGGAGTACAGAAATTAAACAAAAATAAATTCCATAGTGTATAGAATACAGTACATGCATTCTAATAATACATCAGGAAATATACATTATTTATTTCCAATCTACATATTGCTCTATAAGAGAAAATAAATAGACATTTCTATTGCATCAGCCATCGATAGCAGTTCGCGCAAGTGCGGTCGCAGGTTTGGCAATGATTGACAGTAAATTATAGCCAATAGAAACTGAGTACCAATGCAGTGACTATTCTGTCAAACCAATAGTGGCAGTGTAAATGCGGGAACACTGCATTTCACTTTGATTGTGCCAGCGTGGGGTGTCGGTGCGAGCGGTGACAGAAATAAAATAAAGATAAACTTTGTGAGTATGGGAAATGTTTAATTGATAGGAATACAGTTAATGGTGCCTGTCATTGTTAGAATGGTTAAAACAGCGGATTTATGTCTAATATAGCTACTTAATTCGTTCGAATGTCGCGTACAGCTGACGTTTTCATTAATGACTTGAGAAATGAGAATGGCAATTATTCATACACCGTTGGATTATGCTTTAATATGGTATTAACTAGCTGGGTTTAAAGTTATCCCCATTAACTAACTCTATTTAGCTAGTTACCTATATGGGCTGGCTAGCTAGCTAACCATTAAGAACAAATGTATTGCTAGTCAACGAATTTGCAAAGGGAGATGTGGAATGACTCAAATGTAACCGCCTCATTTTAGCATCGGTCAGGGCAGGTTACAATTGCAGGATTAGCTTGCTGTAAAAAAAAATAAACAAGACCGTGCGGGCGGTCGTTAACTCGGTTGTCAGGACCGGGACTAGCTCAAACTCTAGGCGGCGTTTTGCCTTCTCCCTACAGTTTTCAGCATTAGCTTTGCCCACGACTGGCTGGTATGAACTACAACCCGACGCTACGTTAAGGTTTAGTATTGTCAATCATCGCCAATGACACAGCTTTCGAAGCATATGGCCCTTTTCATCAGCAATAAGTAATCCTTCAATTAAAAAAGATAAACATACTGTAGCAGTTTTGCACAGGTCAATACAGCTATGGATGACTCCATCTGACGAAACTAAACTTCCGCTATACACTTCTCGACTTAAAGCCGGTGTACACTACACGATTTTGGCCACGATTGAGCTGTCCCAGACACTTGAGATCGAAGACAAAATACCGATGTAGATCGCGGCCGTCAATGACAGTCTTTTAATGTAATCGAGTCCAATACGCAATCTGAGGGCTATGGTTCTCGTCTTTGAGCAGTCAGACGTCCCTATATTTTAAACAAGTTTAATGTTATTTATTTATGTAATATATTTTTAAAGTCTTACTGAACGTTTAAGGTGGCTTTGAGCGACAGTTTGTAGCTGCGTTCAATCGAATCACGTCATTATTTCGCGGGAGGGCGTGGCTTCGACCATGTGAAAAATCTTGTAGTGTGTGCCACAGCGTTTAGTGTGCCCACCGCTATGTTGGCCACACACACAAAAGCTACTGGAAAGACGGTCGTTTAATGTAAGAGGCTTAGCGATGTTAGGATTTTGAAAGTCGTGCAGTGTCCACCAGTCTTTGCACACAGGTGTTAGGAGCATGTAAGATAGCTAATTAGCACAGGTGGTCACCTCTTGGCTTCCATCTGTTTTCTCTAAACAAGCACTGTAACATGGAGATATGGCATTGTGGGAATCAATTTAACCTTTAAAAAAAAGTGTTATTATTTTATTTCTGGCTGATATGAAAGAGAAGGTCCTTATGCTTTGGGGCTCTGAACAGAACTCCCCCATACAGAAGACTATTTCATCCAATTACTCTTATATGTAATGGATCTGAGAGTCATGATCAAGGGCTAGACCAGTACATGCCATTGGCTGTTAACCCCCAGAGGAGACACATGGAAGGTAATTTACACCAGCAGTGGAGTTTCCTGGATTTTCCAGGATTCCACCTCAGGAAATAGGACCTCTGTTACCTTTTAATTAAGCTGTGACATATGCTATATGTCCACACATGACTTGGTTTTACTTTAAAGTAAGGGCTATCTAAGTAATCAAGTAATCTTTGAAAGTTTAAGATTGACTGGCAAGTGTAAATTAGGATTACTGTATACAGCAAATGAAAATCCTACTTCAGGGGAGGGACAGGAAATTGCTTTAAAGGTAGTCATACAAAGAGGAGTGTTGTGTTCATGTGGGATCTTCTCCTGCCTTCCAGCCAGGCCTGCTATGAAGCTTCAACATTGGTGAAGATAATGGGTCTAAGGCCTAGACAGACCCTGGGGCCAAACTTGTCATAAACATGCTGCATATGCCTATCCAAGGATGTGGAAGGCAGCTGCAATTAGTGTTTTATAGGTCCAATCAGGGATGTGCTCTAAAGTAAACATGATTTTCACATGAATTTGGTTGTAGCTGATATTCAGTTTGCCCCCCAAAAAAGAAGCAAAACCCATGTTTCCATTTGCTTGCTATTCCAGTGGAAGCAAGGACACAGAATAATTTAATTGCAACTTTAGTTTGTTACCTACAGTATTCGGGCCTGCCTACCCATACCTTCTCCCTCACCGGCATTTCATGTGTTTGTTCCTAACTGTTTTTCCACTGTCTGTGTGATCGTCAGTCCTTTCAGAATGGACTCTTTGCTGCCTGCTGCTCAGATCCGTGAGAAGTTCATCGACTTCTTCCGTTGCCATGAACACCAGTATGTCCACTCATCCGCCACCATACCTTTGGATGACCCCACACTGCTCTTCGCTAATGCTGGCATGAACCAGGTACGCAGCAATACTGTCCCTTCCCCCATACTTCTCCCCTGGCATGAACCAGGTATGCAGCAATACTGTCCCTTCCCCCATGCTTCTCCCCTGGCATGAACCAGGTACGCAGCAATACTATCCCTTCCCCCATGCTTCTCCCCTGGCATGAACCAGGTACGCAGCAATACTGTCCCTTCCCCCATGCTTCTCCCCTGGCATGAACCAGGTACGCAGCAATACTATCCCTTCCCCATACTTCTCCCGTGGCATGAACCAGGTACGCAGCAATACTGTCCCTTCCCCCATGCTTCTCCCCTGGCATGAACCAGGTACGCAGCAATACTGTCCCTTCCCCCATGCTTCTCCCCTGGCATGAACCAGGTACGCAGCAATACTATCCCTTCCCCATACTTCTCCCTGCAGGTCTGTAGAGAGTGTGGCTCTATTGGCTAATTAAAGCCTCAACTCAGTGGATGTCTTAGCACAGTGGAATAATACCCTCTGGATGTGTATTGTTCTTAAAAAGATGTCTCCTAAACTCACACATTCTGTCCATATTTGAAGCTTTTTTCAGTTGCATGGAAAGAATAGACTTTGAAGTATACTCATCCCAATTTCACGCTATCTTTCTAACCCACCCTCTCTCTTTGTCTACCTATCCAACCTCCCCTTCCAGTTCAAACCTATCTTCCTGAACACCATTGATCCGTCCCACCCCATGGCCAGACTCAAGCGTGCAGCTAACACACAGAAGTGCATCCGCGCTGGGGGCAAGCACAATGACCTGGATGATGTGGGCAAGGACGTGTACCACCACACCTTCTTTGAGATGCTGGGCTCCTGGTCCTTCGGAGACTACTTTAAAGTAAGTCATGGAGACCGGATGTTAGATACGGTAGTAGTCATCTCATCTGTAATGACGTTGCAACATTTTAACAAGTCTCTCAAGATAGTGTTTGCGTGTTGGGAAGATTAATTGATTATGTATCTCTTATTTCCTTTCCTGCTGACTCCTCTCTCTGCAGCACCTTGCTTGTACGATGGCCCTGGAGCTGCTGACTAAGGAATTTGGGATTCCCATCGAGCGTCTGTACGTAACCTACTTCGGGGGTCATGAAGAAGCTGGGCTGGATCCAGATCTGGAGTGTAAACAGATATGGCTGGACCTCGGGTAAGTGAGTTTCAGGAGTAGGAAATTCTTGTCAGATCGAATAAGGCCATTATATATCCAAATCTACCTGAATGATAGAAATAGGCTGCACTCTTTCTATTCTTGTTATTGTGGTCAGTAACACTATGTGTTGGGTGATAATTCTCTCAGGGTACTGTTCCCTTTTCGAACCTCTAGACGCCACTTTGCTGGTTACAAAAACAGTCTTGTGAGAACAGTCATGTTCTCGCTCTGTGCTCGTGTTCCCTCCCAACCTGCTCCTACTGTAACCTCTCTCTTCTGAGTCTCACCTGGGAAGGATTTATTAGTTGGATTCCATTGCAGAACGTTTCGTAATGTGCAATGGAAACCATTTAGCATTTACTTTAGGAACCAAATTGAAGCAAACGGTACCAAACAGGGAGGGACCTTACATGAATTTATCCAATAGAACCTTTATTTTTTGTTGAAAAATATTTTTGAAGGGAATATGACTAATGAATACACCCCTGTTTTACCTGTGTCTCCTCCGTGGGTGACAGAATGGACGAGGCTCGTATTATACCCGGCAACATGAAGGATAACTTCTGGGAGATGGGGGACACAGGTCCTTGTGGGCCCTGCAGTGAGATCCACTTTGACCGCATCGGGGGGAGAGATGCAGCCCACCTGGTCAATATGGATGACCCCAATGTGCTGGAGATTTGGAACCTGGTGTTCATCCAGTATAACAGGTAATTAATTTATAAATAGCTGTAAAATATGTGACCGACTGACTTGATTGGGTCTCATGTAGCAAAATTTGAATGGTGATTTTTACATTGGATAAAAGTAGACTCAGAGCTAGAAAATGGTATATCATACACTATAGTTAAGGAACAATGGGAAAGTAATTCTGCTTTTTAAAGTTGATAAACTTGTTACTTTACTTTTGAGAAAATTAAATGTTTTGGTTCACCTACTGGAGAGCTCTTTGTCTATACCTATTTAGCAACGTTCCAGCTTCTTAAGCCTCGCCCATCTCTTTAAGGATTCACTTGTGAGTCCATGTGCTAAACAGTGAGTACTGTAGTGTACAACCAAAGATTTCAATACTAAACGCTGGTTTATACTACATCTATCGACACGTGTGTCTGCATACAGTTGTCGCAGTGACATCATAAACATTCTATTGTCATCCAACATCAAACTTGTCGTTATGAAAAAGTATAAACACAAAAACAACAGTCTGCATGACATCAGCAGCCTGGTGGTCCAAAATAGCTTAACTGGTGTATTTTAAAGCCAATAAACCCATCTGTTTTAAAACAAATTAGTATACAGTGAATTTGGGAAAGTATTCAGACCACTTGACTTTTTCCACATTTTGTTACATTACAGCCTTATTCTAAAATTGATTAAATAAATAAAAACATCTCAAAACTACACACACCATAATAAAAAAGTGAACCGGTTTTTAGATTTTTTTTGTGCAAATTTGTTAAAATAACATATCTTCTTTACTAACATGTTCAGGCCCTCTGCTATGAGACTCAAAATTGAGCTCTGGTGCATCCTGTTTCCATTGATCATCCTTGATGTTTCTGCAACTTGATTGGAGTCAACCTGTGGTAAATTCAATTGATTGGACTTAATTTGGAAAGGCACACACCTGTCTATATAAAGGTCACTTTGTTGACAGTGAATGTCAGAGCAAAAACCAAGCCATGAGGTCGGATTAATTGTCCGTAGAGCTTCGAGACAGGATTGTGTAGAGGCACAGATCTGGGGAAGGGTACTAAAAAATATCTGCAGCATTGAAGGTCCCCAAGAACATAGTGGCCTCCATTATTTTTAAATGGAAAAAGTTTGGAACCACCAAGACCCTTCCAAGAGCTGGCCGCCTGTCCAAACTGAGCAATCAGGGGAGAAGGGCCTTGGTCTGGGAGGTGACCTAGAGCCCGATGGTCACTCTGACAGAGCTCCAGAGTTCCTCTGTGGAGATGGGAGAACCTTCCAGAAGGATATCCATCTCTGTAGCACTCCACCAGTCAGACCTTTATGGTAGAGTGGACAGACGGAAGCCACTCCTCAGAAAAAGGCACATGACCAGCCCGCTTGGAGTTTACCAAAAGGCACCTAAAGGACTCTGACCATGAGAAACAAGATTCTCTGGTCTGATGAAACCAAGATGGAACTTCTTGGCCTGAATGCCAAGCGTCATGTCTGAAGGGAACCTGGCACCATCCCTAGGGTGAAGCATGGTTGCAGAAGCATCATGCTGTGGGATTGTTTTTCAGCGGCAGGGAGTGGTAGACTAGTCAGGATCGAGGGAAAGATGAACGGAGCAAAGAACAGAGAGATCCTGGATGAAAACCTGCTCCAGATAACTCAGGACCTCAGACCTCAGACAGGACAACGACCCTAAGCACACAGCCAAGGCAATGCAGGAGTGGCTTCGGGACAAGTCTCTGAATGTCCTTGAGTGGCCCAGCCAGATCCCGGACCTGAAAATAGCTGTGCAGCGACACTCCCCATCCAACCTGACAGAGGTTGAGAAGAATGGGAGTAACTCCCTAAATACAGGTGTGCCAAGATTGTGCCAAAGAACACTCAAGGTTATAATCGCAGCCAAAGGTGCTTCAACAAAGTACTGAGTGAAGGGTCTGAATATGTATGTAAATGTAATGTTTTATTTTTTTATACACTTGAAAAATTATAACAACCTGTTTTCGTTTTCGTCATTATGGGGAATTGTGTGGAGATCGAGGGAATTATTTTTAAATTAAAAAATTAAATCAATTTTAGAATAAGGCTGTAACGTAACAAAATGTGGAAGTCACTGGGTCTGAATTCTTTCCGAATGCACTGTATGTCAATCTAGCAAACCAGGCAACTTTCTGAACAATATTTTTGTTAAGCTAGCTAGTAACGTTAAGTTAGTTGACTAGCCAGTACTAATAATGACCATATCCTATAGCTGACAACGTCTTAACTTTACAGGAAAATGAACTCCCAACTAGAAGTCGACCGATTATGATTTTTCAAAGCCGATAACGATTAGTGGAGTACAAAAAAAGCTGATACCGATTAATTGGCCTATATATACACTATATCTACACACACACATTTTTGTAATAATGACAATTGCAACAATACTGAATGAACACTTATTTTAACTTAATATAATGCATATTATGGGTGTTTTTTAAGGTGATTCCACAGGTTGGTGGTATGTTTTGATTTAGCTGTTGCTGACCCCATGCTTACATCTTTATCACAAGTAAGTCACCTTGCTTTCCCTGGTGCCAATTCCATGTAATAGTCCCACACTGGTGCTCTGCTTTTCTCTGCCACCTGTAAAACACACACACACACACAGCTCTGAAGTGACAATGATACTGAAGAGTCTGCTTAGGAGACAAATACTCTCAACTGTTTGAATAAAAATAGAGTAAGTTACCTGTGATGAATGTTGAAAACAAAAACTGTCATTTCTATATGCAGGAAATCCTATTTTAATAAGGGGCATGGTAAGAATTGACTACCTTCTAGCAAAATCTGAAAAGTGGTTCCTTCATTCATTTATTCCATAGGATATTTTTAGATTCACTTAAAATAAGGCCTGTGTTTCGTGTAGGCTTACACCACCGTGCCAATTTTATAACTGTGTAGATATCCATAGGACAAGGTAACTCTGATCAATATTGACTAAATATATTTTTTTTTTTTGTAGAGTGGATTTATGAAAATATGTTGACAAATGTTACCTTATCCTAGTGAGATTTACACGGGTATCAAAACGCCGAGGCGGTTTAAGCCTGCACGAAACACAGACCTTATTTGAAGTAGATCAAGACATTCTCTATGGAAGACATGAACGGTAAAATAACGAAGGAACCCCTTTCAAGTTCAGCCGCAAGTTATTACAGGAATTATAACGCGTTGACTATTTCTCTCTAAACCAAATACCTTTGACTATTACGAGCCTGCTGCTGCCTACCACCCCTCAGCCAGACTGCTCTATAAAATCATAGACTTAACTATAAGAAACACACAGAAATACGAGCCTTAGGTCAAATCCGGAAACAATCACCTCAAACAAAACGTTTATTCCGTTCCGTATTTTATCTAACAGGTGGCATCCATGAGTCTAAATGTTCCTGTTACATTGCACAACCTTCAATGTTATGTCATAATTACGTAAAATTCTGTCAAATTAGTTCGCAAAGAGCCAGGCTGCCCAAACTGTTATATCAAAATGTAGCTACCTAGACTCTGTCACGGATTCCATGGTTGCCCTTAGTTTGAAGATGTAATCCGGAGACAGGTGTTTGTTTTTTTTCAAGGCAAAACCAACTAGGCATCTAATTTTACAATTGTATTCGTATTTAAGATGGCATACAAGTTTAAGGCACATGAAAGTTCCCATGTTCCAGAAGGCATTTCTGCCATACATTTTGATAAATCTTTTCACGTTCAAATGTATGTCCTGTAAAGTAGTGACACGCGACACGCCTAGTTTTCTGAAACGAATAAGAATATTGTGTTCAATTCAAGTCCTGTGTAATTCACATGCAGATGTGCGTAGATGCAGGATCTGGCTGAACCTGTTCCTCCCCCACCAGGGAGTCTGAGACAGAGCTGAAGCCCCTGCCTAAGAAGAGCATTGATACAGGCATGGGTCTGGAGCGTCTGGTCTCTGTGCTGCAGAATAAGATGTCCAACTACGACACAGACCTTTTCATCCCCTACTTCCAGGCCATCCAGAAGGCAAGCACCACTACCAAACACTATTTACCATTACTCTCTGGGTGTTCTGAATGACCTGTCTGACAGTACCATTGTGGTGGTTTTGAACAGGGTACAGGAGCCAGGGACTACACAGGAAAGGTTGGTGTTGAGGACGTAGATGGCATTGACATGGCCTACCGTGTCCTGGCTGACCACGCCCGCACCATCACCATCGCCCTCTCTGACGGTGGCAGGCCAGACAACACAGGAAGAGGGTGAGCCCTTTTAACTGTCTGGCTGACTGTCTTTGGCCTATGTTTGTGTTAACATCAATCTCTTAATGTGCACATTTTAACTTTCTCCCTCTGTGTTCAGATATGTGTTGAGGAGGATCCTGCGTCGTGCTGTGAGGTACTCTCACGAGAAGCTGGGTGCTCAAAAAGGCTTCTTTGCTACCCTAGTTGACGTGGTGGTAGAGTCCCTGGTAAGAAAGTCAACCCACTCTTCATGTTATTCACAATCTCTCCTTCTGTCTTTGTCCTTTCCTGTTTTCCTCTGCTGTCTCCTCGAAGGTGGAAAAATCTGTCATTCTGGCCTTGAGCAAGGCAGTTAACTCCCAACAACAACTGCTCCCAGGGTGGTTGACGTTGATTTTAGAGCAGCAACCCGCACCAACCTAATTGGGTTGGGTTAAATGGGTTGGGTTAAATGTGGAAGATACATTTCAGTTGTGCATCTGACTAGGTATCCCCTTTCCCTCTCCAGGGCGATGCCTTCCCTGAGTTGAAGAAAGACCCAGACATGGTAAAGGACATCATCAACGAGGAAGAGGAGCAGTTCCTCAAGACACTCAGCAGGGGGCGAAAGATCCTGGACAGAAAGATCCAGAGTCTGGGAGACAGCAAGACCATCCCTGGTACTGAAGGGCTACATTAGCAAATTGGATTAATTAGAAACATTTACCTTGTCAAAACAAAATGATTTTTTAAACCCCTTTTTCTCTTCTCTCCCTGTGAAGGTGACACTGCCTGGTTGCTGTATGACACATACGGTTTCCCCCTGGATCTCACTGCCCTAATTGCTGAGGAGAGGGGGATGATGGTGGATGTTGCTGCTTTTGAGGAGGAGAAGAAGGCTGCCCAGGTGAGAGTAGAGAGATGGTGACCAGTAGAAAAGATGGAGCCTTGGATTGGCATGGAGTTGATGTGGATTTTTGAATTTGCCTGTGGAGGTGGGAAATGTACTGCTTTGTGAATGTCTACAGACATGAGTGCTTTCCTCTGTCAGCATTTCTCAGTCAGTATTGCACTGTAAGTGACAAGTGCCTTGTTCTGCTTATTAGATAAATCGGTATTTACAATACATTACAGCTCCATTACTTGCAGTGTTAATTCATACTGAAAAGCTCCATTCCATGTTGAGTGAAGGGCTAAATCACTCCAATAAGGTCGTATGATATCAGGGCTAAACGTGCCATTTGGCTTCTATCTAAATAATGAGTATGTTTCCACATAATGAATGACTGATTCATCATTGGTGTAAAGTTAGTTGAAAGTTTATTCAATGTAAATAGAACAGGATTGGGCTGTCTCATCCATGTCCCTCCCACTCAGGTTAAGTCCCAGGGGAAGGGCTCTGGGGATGAGGACCACATCATGCTGGACATCTATGCCATCGAGGACCTTCGGAACAAAGGCATCGCTGCTACTGACGACGTACTCAAGTACAGCTACAGTGCTGACGACAGCGGCAAATATGGTGAGAGACGCAAATAAAATCAGCTCAGTTTTATTAACCAACTCAGAAAGATGGTTTGCTTGGTATTTATTCAAATCGCTTTCTTGCTTGTGTCTGTTTTAATCCCTGTATATTTCTCTGTGGTTGTCCCAGTGTTTGAGCAGGCTGTGAGCACGGTGCTGGCTCTGAGGAGGGAGCGTGCCTTTGTGGATGAGGTGACGACAGGGCAGGAGTGTGGGGTTCTGCTGGACAAGACTTCGTTCTATGCGGAGCAGGGAGGACAGAGCTTCGACGAGGGCTACATGCTGAGAGAGGACGACTCTGTAGATGATGTAAGGACCTATAGAGAGGACAGACCGGCCAGTTGTAAAGCCATATTAGACATGAATGTTGGCAGCAGGTAGCCTAGCGGTTAAGAGCGTTAGGCCAGTAGGTGGAAGGTCGCTGGTTCGAACCCCCACTCAGTGGAATGTCTGTCAATGTGCCCTTGAGCAAGGCACTTAATCCTAATTGCTCCTCTGCTTAATCCTAAAGTCCCTCTGCTAAATGACTGTAATGTAATTCTCTGTCTCCCTCTCACACCACATTTACTCCCTTCCTCAGAGGATGGAGTTCACAGTGAAGAACACTCAGGTTCGGGGTGGATACGTGCTGCATGTAGGGACGGTTTACGGCACTCTGAAGGTTGGAGATAACGTCATTCTGCATGTGGATGAGGTAATGCATCACTCAAAAGTACATTTTAATGACTCAATTTCATGATCTTTCCTTAACTGCCTTGATATTGAAAAGTTATTACATCTCTACTGTCCAACCCCCCCCTCCTCCCCAGGCTCGTCGTAGGCCCATCATGAGTAACCACACTGCCACCCACATCCTGAACTTTGCCCTGAGGGAGGTCCTGGGAGAGGCTGACCAGCGTGGCTCCCTGGTGGCTCCTGACCGCCTGCGCTTTGACTTCACCGCCAAAGGTGCTCTGAGCACAGAAGAGGTGCGACGCACAGAGGAGATTGCATGCACAATGATCCGCGATGCAAAGGTGAGAGGTCATAGGTCACTGAAAGTATGAGTAGGGGGTATGCTAATTTCTGTTTGATCAAGTGTTGTTTTTACACAGCTCTTTGGTTGCTGGTGTTACTGATCTAGGGCCTATTGTTCTATTTGAGTATTCCTTGACTGTTTCCTTGCCTTATTGCACCTTAACATTCTGTATCGTCTCCTGTTTTCTTTTATGCACTGTCACCCCAAGGTTCCTGTCATCCTTTTCTCCTCCTCACAGAATGCACTGTTTTCAAGCGTGTATTACCAAGTCACGACATCAGCTCTTTCTGTCTCTCTACAGCCTGTCTATGCCATGGATACCCCCTGGCAGCAGCTAAAGCCATCCAGGGTCTGCGTGCTGTGTTTGATGAGACCTACCCTGACCCGGTGCGCGTGGTGTCCATTGGCATCCCCGTGGCTGACCTCCTGGCTGACCCCAGCAGCACTGCCGGCTCCCTCACCTCCATCGAGTTCTGCGGAGGAACGTGAGTACACAGCTCCCCTTGCCGTTGCTTTACATAATAATAATATCTCATGATTCAGAAATACAGAGATGTTGTTTGAGAATTTACTGTGAGACTGTTGCTCGGTTGTATTCTGTACATTCTATCTGTAACTTCAGGCACTTGCGGAACTCTGGCCATGCTGCACCTTTTGTCATCGTGTCAGAGGAGGCCATCGCCAAGGGAATCCGCCGTATCGTCGCAGTGACAGGAGCAGAAGCACAGAAGGTGAGAGGACAGAAAGGTTCCCAACCATTACTGGATGCTTGACATTCGTGTTCTACATTATACTACAGGTTCTTAGTCAAATCACTGAGTGATGATGGGTATAGGTATCACTCTTTCATAACCGCTATTTACTCAATGGTAACTGACTAACTTGAATCCCGTATCCACCCTGCTCTGTTAAGGCCCACAGGAAAGCAGATGCTCTGAGACAGTCTCTGTCTGCGCTGGGGGACAAGGTGAAGGTTCAGACTGCCCCCAATAAAGATGTGCAGAAGGAAATCGCTGACATGACAGAGGTGAGAGCTGTCGCAGAACATCCAGCCCTTAATGAGCCGTGTCCGTCTGTGTGTTTACTTACTATGTCTCTGTTCTGTGTTGCAGTTTCTGGGCATGGCAGTGATCTCCCAGTGGCAGAAGGATAAGATGAGGGAAGCCCTGAAGGGCTTGAAGAAGACCATGGATGACCTGGACCGTGCCAGCAAGGCTGATGTCCAGAAAAGGGTATGAGAGAGGGGCCAGACATGGGGGTTTAGGGGGGGGGGCAAGAGAGAGGGGCCAGACATGGGGGTTGGTGGAGATTTCTTTTTTTCTTTTTTTAGGTATACTACATTTCATAGAAACTGATATACTATGTAGGCTGTGTAGTTGGGGAGTATGCAGGTCATTCTATATGAATGGTATTTTCCTCATGTTCTCTGGTTCAGCTGGTCTTTAATTGCTATATTCTCTCTGCTTCCCCTCCCCCAGGTTCTTGAAAAGACCAAGGAGATGATTGACAGCAGCCCTAACCAGCCGCTGGTAGTCATGGAGATGGAAAGCGGAGCCTCTGCCAAGGTAACAGCATCATTTTCGCTCCTCTACAGCCAACCCTACCACTGTGGGGAATTACATCACACCACGGCACAGATTATCCCTAAATCCGAATCAGACATTTGTCTAATTCCACTTCTATTTTCTAACTCTTTCACTGTGTATTTTTGTGTCCCAGGCTCTGAATGAGTCTCTGAAGCTGCTGAAGACCCAGTCCCCCCAGACTGCTGCTATGCTCTTCACCGTAGATAACGATGCTGGAAGGATCATCTGTTTATGCCAGGTGCCCCAGGTAAACCATGTGCTCAACCTGTGTGTTTACATCCATTCACAGATTAGCTCCTTATGTGTGCTTAATGCAATAACCTTACATTTTTGTTGGGACAGTATCTTATCTGTTGACTTTCTCCTCTACCAGGATGTGGCCAACCGGGGTCTGAAGGCCAGTGAGTGGGTGCAGGAGCTCTGCCCTCTGATGGATGGCAAAGGTGGTGGCAAGGATATGTCTGCCCAGGCAACTGGCAGGAACACACACTGCATAGAGGAGGCTTTGCAGATGGCCAACCAGTTTGCCCAACTTAAACTGAGTGAAAACGAATAGAGAGGAGGCTGGGGTGTGGTGAATGATTATGGGGAAAGATCCCACGATCCAACCCCACTGGAATGTTCCAGCTCTGTTCTCTGTGACTCTGAACTGGACGTTCCAGAAAATTGTATAGAAACATTCACCCATCCAAAGGTTAGAAAGGGAAGCAGATACAAGAGCCCCCTTTCTCTGAAAGATGCATCTGCAATTTTGAGGATAACATGGTTTTGATCCATGCACAATTTGATGGCTCCCTGCAAGATCTGTGGTCGAAGGATTAGGTGATCAAATGATTGATAGGTGTACAAAGATGCTACCCCCAACATCCTACCTGATCTGTCCTGATGTAGATAGTATTAGTCCTCCTTCCATCCTCTCCTCCCACTTTAACTAACGATGAAAATACTCAACGGTAAACTGCTTCAGTTCATTGCTTGTTTCTCTCTATTTCATTGGCCTCTTCCATGTCATTGTGTTTCACTTCCCCTCCCGGACTGTGGGGAGATGTGTTCTCTGCAGACTGTCTTCCCTGCCAGTTGTAATGTACATTCACAACAGCAACCGTGGCACCTACCAGCTGTGTAACAGTTTTATTGTCTGTCATCTCAATATGAATGTAGGCAATTAATAATGAATTTAAATAAATGGTGACATGACATTGTCAATTCTGTGAAATGCATTTTATTGCCACTTATGAACGTCACAACGCATTCATGCCTTGATGAATTCCATGTTGTGGAAGAAAAATACTGATAACACTTGATTTCTTAATTTCTCCTCCTACTATTTAAATCTGTCATCTCCTGTAGTTCATAGGTGATGATCAGATTACCTATTTATCTGGTCAGGCTGATGCTAGGTAACGATGTCCAGTGTTAGTACAGGGGCTGACGTGTTGTAAGTGCTCTTACTGCCCCACTGTAGAAAAGACCCAGAAATCCACAATTTTTTCATGTTGCTTTTATTTTCACAACAGCATGTGATTAAAAACAGTCCATCACACACTGAGGTTTTAAGTAGTAAGGAGAGAGTGCCTACAACCAATGACCGTCATAATACTAATGAGGATACTATTGGTAATAATGATCGTAACACTGATGGTACCATCAGTCTGTTGTCGGTATATATTGTTGTGCACGAGACCTCTAATGAAGAGCTGGAGATGAAACCATCAAAACACTGCAACAGCATAGATGCTTCATAAGAGACCATTCAGTTATCACTAGAAGCCACTCAAGCCAGACCCGATGAACTCAAATACATTCAAAACTATCCATTACGGAATAATACTATCAGGGACAGCAGAGTTGAAAGGGATTTCTCACCTTTTACACAGTCAGTTCCCCACAGTGTACACAGCAATCGAACAACATATTTGGGAACATACTGTATCCTTATGCACGTTGAGCTAAAACGTGGCATTCAGCTTCAATGTGCTAGCTTTGTTACAGTAGATATGGGTATTGTCCTGTTGTATAAACAGTTATTACAAAAGTAATTGAGAGTAACGGAATTAAAGTTATGTCCAATCATTAGAACAATGTCCATTGTGTTTGATTCTCTTTCAGTATGTATTGCACATTTTATTTCTGGCGTAGTCAGTAGGATCACCCAGGAAAGTGTTGGGTATACTTACTAAGAAACATTCCATGTAAAACACAGACATAAGGTGGAGACATGTTTTAACCACTAGACACAATGCCATCGGCTGTCATATTGAACACGATACCTCAGCAGATACGAATCACAGACACAATGGCAAAACACTGATTGAGGAGAGCAAATGAATACAACCATAGTCATCAACTTTACCCATTTCTAGTCACAGATAAAAGAGTTTATTTTCTTTCATCTCTAGATAATGAGTTGTTTAAAAAGCAACAGCATAACGGAAGCCTCTACGTGGCTCCAAGAGAAAGGCAGAGTGAATCATATGGGTCCAGAAGGCACAGCTCTCAGCCAGGCAAGACCAGAGGGGGTGGGTATAATATAAGGTGTAGTGTCTAAGTCAGAGAAGACATTTGAAGCCCTCAGAATGTGTATGTGTGTAAGAGACATGGCTGACACGCTGTTATGATCACAATAGCAGTACCCATAGTAGAAGGGGCTTTGGGTTTGTGTGAATGTCCTGTGCAGACTAAATCAAGCTTAAGGTAGCACACGTGTACCGAGGTTTATGGTGCACTACAGGAAAGGTATGTCCAACACTGGGACAAGGCACGCAAGCATGGATGTGTGTGTGTGTTGTCACATTGCTGTACATTTCTGATATGTGTCTATTTTGTTATGAGAGGGGTCTAACTGAAAATCGCACTTTGACAACACTAAGTAAATCACACAATTTTGTTTACAGCACTCTCTCTCACACACACTAGTAAGGAGTGAGGGCTTATAAAAACTCACTGGCACTCCGTAGATGTCCTTAAAGTATGTGTGTCAGGTGGAGACACATACCTGAAACAAAACAAAAATTCCACACAGACATGAGTATGTGTAGGAATCAGTTACAGTGATCTGCCCAACTCAATGTCAGAGTGTCATATAAGAACTCCATGATGTGCAAAGGATAGATATAATACAAGTATATCATATAGTACATAATGGTATATACCATATTTAAGATATCATCATAGGATTACACAACAGCAGAAATCCTTAACTGAATGTCACATTGCCAAACTGGCTAATAACTACTGCAGCCAGGACTAAAGACAGTTTTTACATTTAACTAAACTAGCACACGCCCTTATCCAGAGCTACTTACAAAAGCAATAGGGTTAAGTGTGTTGCTCAAGAGCACAGACAGATTTCTAACTGAGTCAGCTCAGGGATTTGAACCAGCAACCTTTCAGTTACTGGCCGACACTCTTAATTGCTAGACTACCTGCCTAGACTACCCGCTAAGCTCCCTACCGTTTTAGAGTTCCTAAACTCTGATCTGAAAATATAGTGCCATTTTTTACTAGCAGTCGGGTTAGTTATGTTGTGCCATATTACTTTCCATTACCAAGTGGCCATCATTAGACACAGAGGAGGCAGCCTTCAGTTTGTCTTATGGACATATAATGTATGGGCCTCAGAGTGATGCAGTATCCCTTAACAGGCAACAGGAGGCAGCAGGTCATTTTAGTGTGAGCTCTTTGTACTCAGTCCTATACTTAGTGGTATTAGCTCTAAATGACCAAGAACATTGTGTGAACGGTGTATGCGTGGAAGAGTGTGTGTGTATGTTAATGAGTGAGTAGTGTTAGTCTTATCGCGATATGTCTGCTTGTGTTGTTGTTGACCATGTGTAAGCCTCTCCCCGATCCACCTAATTAGCAGGATGATTAGTCACTTAAAATGGCTAAAACAAATCAAACGGTTAATACGGTATATGTGGTCAAATCCCTGTGGGCCGTACATACCTTCAACATGATAGTCATATAATTACAACAACAAGCCTCTGGGCTTCCAACCACGTAAACTTCAACTACCTAGTACTCCCAGCTCCGAGGGGCAAGGGGGCTTTAACAGCAGCTATACAGGTGGGTGTGAACACGGCAGGGGTAGATCAGTGTCCGTCACTTGTTGCCATGACATTTAGGTGGTGGCTACAGAGTGGGAGGGGGGCTGAGTCTCTAGGTGTGAGACCCCTAAGGCGTGTGATGACTCAACCCCCTGCGGATGAGCAGGAGGTGGGATTGTGGATGGGACTGGTTCACAGGTCCATACAGTGGCTAGGCCAGACTTCTCCGCCCCCACTACATTATTCCTATTGTTCTGACCGTTCATTTCTCATCAGGGCTGAGGGCTATGGAGGTAGGCCTGTTGGGGGCAGAGTGTGTAGTCACATGTAGTTCCACTCACAACCATCAGCATCTTACCCTCCTGCACAATGGGAACAGGGTCATCAGGCAACATATGATCTAGTGTTATGGAACCCTCTCTATGCAAATCACAAAGAAACAGATAACTAAGCACATAAATATGGTGGTGATGGTTACTCTAGTGTTCCTGTAAGCCAGCCCACCACACCTCCAGCCTTCACTTTCCTGGGAAAACTGTGATTTTTCCGGCCTTCGCCAGCGAGTCGATGATCTGGGCCTCGTAGTCTGCGTCATGTACCCCTGTTTTCCGGAACTCTCCAGAGTAGCGGTTCTGCTCCCAATAATGGTGCCAGTTGCCTCGACTGTCAGCGCCAAAGCCAAAAACATTCACCTGGAAAACAAGACCAAGGTTTTCAAACATTACAGATAGGCCAACAAATCCTGTTCATGTCAATCCTAACAGACCGAGACGCGTGTGTGTGTGTGTGTGTGTGTGTGTGTGTGTGTGTGTGTGTGTGTGTGTGTGTGTGTGTGTGTGTGTGTGTGTGTGTGTGTGTGTGTGTGTGTGTGTGTGTGTGTGTGTGTGTGTGTGTGTGTGTGTGTGTGTGTGTGTCTCTCACTTCGTCACACACGTGCAGAGCGAAGAACAGAACCAGCATGCCTGTGGAGGGGTAGCGTCCGTGGTGCCTGGTCCAGCGGTCATGGATGTACTTGAAGAAGGCTGGGTTAAAAATCTGAACCTGTGGAGATAAACAGTTTGTAAAGAGTTGACTTACCATTTATTAATAATTCTTTCCTACATTTGTAAATGTCAATAAGAAATCACTAAATAGCCATTTACACATTTGTAATTATTTATTCATGATTTATATGATAATGAATAAGGTGTTTGATCATAGTATGTCCAATTTTTTTAAATTATTAATAATTTTCTAATAATGTACCAGTTATAAAGGAGTTATTGTCAATTCATAAGATTATTTATAAGGTATTTATCTATATATATATATCATGAATGGGATATTTATAAATTGTGAAATGAATGCATTTGTAAATGTCATTACATACACTTAATTCTTCAGTTGTTGATGAATGTAGAGCCTTAAGAAACATTTAGTAACTATATATACTTTATAAACATTTAATATTTCTTGTTACTCCCCAAAAGCTGGCTACATTAGTAGACAATACCTAAAGCTCCACCAACGGCTAGAAATAACCTAAAACATGATATGGTCAAATAAAAAGTATGCAATACAAGGTAGAACATCTATTTAAATTAAAAACAGAGCATCTACAGAATCGCATTCATTTCTTCCTTGAACAATTTCAGTTATATATTTCCCAAGGTTCACAACTGCAGCAATTAACAACGACCTGATAAATCACAAGTGATCATCAACCATCGGCAACTTGCACTTGACCCAAAAGCATATGTGCAGTGCCATATGGCCGTTTAACACTGAAATAGCCGGGCCTCGATTAATAAAAATAGCTGGTAATGACGCAGCCCTGGGGCAGCTACATTTTAACAGAGCCATTTTCTTCCTTCGTTTAGGCAGGTCTAAAGAAACATTAGGATATTAAGACTTTTGCACATTTTTGGTTGACTGAGTGAAGGAAATGCTGTAAATTACGAGGACTCGATGTATTGTGAAAGATGAGACGTTGAGGATTGTAAATTCTGCTTTGATATCATACAAGCAAGCCAAACACCCGTCCAAACGGGCACTTCACAAAAGGGTTCTTCAGTTATAATTATGTTCTGTTGAAAAGTACCATTGACTGACACATATAAGAGATCGGAGAGATTCTGATGATAGACGTAGTACCTTGTCTTTGTCCACCCGTAGAAACTGCTTCACAGGGGCGTAGGTAGAGAGAGAGAGAGAGAGAGAGAGAGAGAGAGAGAGAGAGAGAGAGAGATGAAACACTATTTTATCCTTTACTTTCTAAATTGCTTTTAAGTGATTGAATGATTCACAGATGGCACATTCCCGTGTTTCCACAGAGAGAGTGCTCTGTTGATGATGTGCTCTGACCTGGACTGGGAGGAGAGAGCGAGCGAGAGAGGAGAGAGCGAGCGAGAGAGAGAGAGCGAAGAGAGAGCGAAAAGAGAGCAAAGAGAGAGCGAAGAGAGAGAGAGCGAAGAGAGAGAGAGCGAAGAGAGAGCGAGAGAGAGAGAGTGGCACTGTGCTTGTGAAGGTGTGAAGCAGCAGGTCACTTTGAACATGTGAACAAAATCTGCTAGTGTGAAAACGTGTGTGTGTTAAAGCAATATAAATGGAGCTGGATTGAGTTTGTGTTTGTGTGTGTGTGTGTGTTCGTGTGTGTGTGTGTGTGTTGTGTGTGTGTGTGTGTGTGTGTGTGTGTGTGTGTGTCCATGCGTAAATGCATGTGTGTGTGAGCATTGCTCTTACAAGCGGATCTGTCCAGTGGAGAGTGCGCTGGTGATCCACAGCAGGTCCAGGGTCTTGAAGGGCACCAGGACGAAGCTGACATTGGCTGCCAGGTTCTTGGCACTCTCTGGGTACATGAAGTGGTGAGTGGTGTGGCTGCCTGCATCCTCCTCATAGCCCACCGTGGGAGCCAGGTTGATCCTGAAGGACACAGACAGGACAGACACAGGGAATTAGACCATGCTGGAAGTAACTCCAAAGACAGACAGACAGACAGACAGACAGACAGACAGACAGACAGACAGACTAGTTGCTGGTTGGGCCCACGCAGGCAGGCTTCAGAAGGCAGCAAATGGCTGCTGATCCCTGGATGCTGTGCTGAGTTTAATTACTGTTATTTATCCTCCCACACACATTCTACTGTCATTAAAAACACTCTCTCTTTCCCCTCTCTCATATGCAAACCCACTGCCATGTTTAGATATTGTCACTGATTGTCTCCATCCCTGTCCATGGATTGCATATGTGTTATGTGTGTGTGCAATTGTATAGTGGACTGTATGCATGGCTGTGCATGTGTAATGTTTGTGTGAGTATATGCTATGTTTGTGTCTGTCGGTCTGTGTGTGTTTGCAGACAGACAGGGAGAGGGATTAGCTCAGTAGGATTTAGTGCATTACCGTTATAATCTATATGTTTTGCTGCCTTTATCTTCTTAAGACACAAAGCTGCAGCCGAGGGAGAGCTGCTGGTCACATGACCAATTATCCAGCCAATGAGGAGGGAAGATTTCATCAAACATAATCAGACTCAAGACATCAGCAGAACCCATTGTTGAGGACACCCTACGCCCCCTCCCCACCCACCATAAGGGTACACAATGTTCTGCAGAGATACGAAAGCTTACAATCGTAGTATTATACACGGTATAATACAACTTAATTAAAAGCTAATAAACAGATTTAGAAAACAAGCATCTTCTTTCTCTCCCACCCTCTCTCCTTCCCTTCCTCACCTCATGATGTAGTTGTGGCCGTCTATGTTGGGCCCATACCCAGCCCCACGCATGTTGCCTGAGTTCCCCACCACTGCACAGCGCAGGCAGCGGGCGGGGTCCCAAGAGCCGTAGGGGGAGCGGCCTGGGATCACCTGGAACAGCCGCAGCAACACCTGCTGGATAGTGTGGGGCTTGAACTGAGGCTGCAGCATCTACATGCAGGGGGCGACAGAGAGGCAGCACGGTCAGGAGAGCAGGCAGGGGCAGTACCATAGACTCATATGGGAGGACAGGCCACTGAGACTGGCTGAGGAGAGGGGGATGGGATGGGAGAAGAAGAGGTGGTTCTGAGGGCAGAAAAGGACACTCTTTCCTCCACCAGGATGTCAAAATAGGGCAGAGGGGGAGGGTGTAGTAGTGATTCATGAAAAAAAGAATAGGAAACTGAATATTTAAATGAACGTGAAAAGAGGTGAGATGTTTTGGGGGGAAATGGATGAGAGAGGACATCTATGTATAAACACTGAAGGTGAAAATAAGAGGCTGTTGTTCAACACCTGGCTATCTGAGCGCCACCCAACAAAGAAACAGAATAGTTCCATCAGACTATTGGCACCTCCTTCAAATACCTCTCCCTCTCCCACCAGCAACCCTGTTTCTCTCTCTCGCATAGCTGCTCCCCCCTGCCACCTCCTCCCCAATTCTCAGTTTCCCCTACATGACCCTCTCACTGTCTCTCTCTTTTCCTCTCTCCCCATTGCTCCCCCTCTATCCTTTCCTCTATCTCTCTTGCTCCTTCTCTCATCTCTCTCCCTCTCCTCGATGCCAACGCCTGGCACTGCACAGCGGATTTCTGCAGGGTCACTAATTCTTGGCAGATGTTTAGTGGGCATTTCTGCTGCCAGACAGTGTCTTTCCTGCTCTGCTCCTGCTCTGCTCCTCTCAGGCTTCATTGTAGAGAAACTATGACTATACTCTTCATTGCACCTCTCCCTTATACCAGGTATATACACTGAGTGGCGCAGCAGTCTAAGGCCTGTCCCTGGTTTGAATCCAGGCTGTATCACAGGCTGTATCACTGCCTAGAAGGCCAGCATCCTGGAATCACCTCTTCACAGTTGACATTGAGACTGGTGTTTTGCGGGTACTATATAATGAAGCTGCCATTTGAAGACTTGTGAGGTGTCTGTTTCTCAAACTAGATAATCTAATGTACTTGTCCTCTTGCTCAGTTGTGCACCGGGGCCTCCCACTCCTCTTTCTATTCTGGTTAGTGCCAGTTTGCGCTGTTCTGTGAAGGGAGTAGTAAACAGCGTTGTACGAGATATTCAGTTTCTTGGCAATTTCTCGCACGGAATAGCCTTAATTTCTCAGAACAAGAATAGACTGACGAGTTTCAGAAGAAAGTTATTTGTTTCTGGCCATTTTGAGCCTGTAATCGAACCCACAAATGCTGATGCTACAGATACTAAACTAGTCTAAAGAAGGCCAGTTTTATTGCTTCTTTAACAACAGTTTTCAGCTGTGCTAACATAATTGCAAAATGGTTTTCTAATGATCAATTAGCCTTTTAAATTATAAACTTGGATTAGCTAAGCGATGGTTGCTGATAATGGGCCTCTGTGCGCCTATGTAGATATTCCATTAAAGAAATCTGCCGTTTCCAGCTACAATAATCATTTACAACATTGACAACGTCTACACTGTATTTCTGATCAATTTGATGATGGACACAAATGGACAAAAAAATGTGCTTTTCTTTCAAAAACAAGGACATTTCTAAGTGACCCCAAACCTTTGAACTGTAGTGTATGTTATTTACCTTTGTGTAGCATAAGATCAATCAATCAATGTGCATGCAAAGAACACATTGAAACAAACCATTTCTTTTAAATACCCACAATAGAGCATGTTGGGAAATATGACAGATGGTCAAGGTTTTTGCGAGTTTGTGCTGATTGTACTGTACCTTTATATCCAAAATATTGGGTAGAAAAGTGGGCCATTATACTAGATTATCAACACATGTACCCTAAAAGGCACCGAATATAGATTATATGTGTATGTCTGAAGGTACATTATGTGTATTTTGATATTTTTGTACCCCCGAGAACAATACTGTACTCTAATTGTACCCTTTTTTTGAGTGTAAGGGGCCAGCACTCTGCTCAAAGACTAGCCAATTCCATAAGAGATATGTTCCTAAAACAATATCTTCAAACCAACACAAAAGACTTTTGATTTTACAGGAGATGCATTAATCCTAATCTATGCACTCCTTCACCTTTCACTACCTCATTAGTTCCTCCTCTCTCTAACCTCGTTTACTTTACACTGTTTCGGCACTGGCCGGTCTACTTCTGTTTACAATCTCACCTAATTATCTAGTTGGGATATATATAAAGCCAGCAGCTCAAGGACGTGACGCTAAATAGGCTAAACCTCTGAACTCCCACCTCCTCTACGTTAGTGTTAGAAATAACAACCTCTTTTATCCAAGTGATCACATAGGCTTGATTTCCTGACAGTAATTCAAACAGAACTTCCAAGGACATTTACAGCTCTGTCTTCTTTTAATATGATTGGCAGAGCTGCTCTCATTCTTTCCATGGAGACCAGGAGAATGAAAGAGGATGGGTAAAATGGAGTAAAAATAGGTGGTGTTCAGCTGGATCACTTACCACCCACCAATAGTAGACATCTGAAGGCAGCTGGATGTTGTCCCGTGTCCACACGGGGGAAATGTCCGGGTCGTAGTTCTCATCAAACCAGTCCGACACCCCAGGGTCTCCCACACAGCGGGGGCAGGCACATGTCTTCTCCTGCTGGGTGCCCTCTAGAGGGCTTAGCTGGTGGACACCAGCGTAGTTGGGCACTAGTTTAACTCGGCGAGACTCCTCCCATCCGGGTGGGTCCAGGTAGGGCAGGCCGACGCCCCCCCTCAGGGAGATGGAGAAGAAGAGGGAGGTGAGAAAGACCAGGCCCAGGGAGCCCAGCAGCACCCACACCCTCAGTGAGCACCGCATACCCCCCGCTCCACCGTCGCTAGACCCCGGCCGACACCCCCGCTCCACGCTGGCCCCGCCTGTCAACCAGGGCCTCAGCTTCCCTGACTTCTGGCCCCTCGCCCCCCCAGGGCCGCCCCAAACCCAGCCCCAACCCCAGCGCCCCTCCCGGTGCTGGGTGACGGACGGCACCCGGCCCCCCCACTGCCATGCACCGCTCCCTGCCACTGTCCCCACCCTACTGGCCTCAGCTCCACTCAGCGTGCAGGCTGGCTCACGCTGGCTCAGAGAGAACACTCTTCCAGTCCGTCAAACAGAGAGAGGGAGAGCCGCTGCACCACAGTGTGTCTCTCAGTGTCTCACACTAAACAGTTTCTTCCAGAGTTGTGTGTTGCTCCCTTCACTCTCTGTCTCTCCACACGTGGCTGCCGCTCTTCACACCTTCCACCCAGCCCCGACTTTCCACACACAGCACTGCTCAAGTCCTGGATGGGAGCTCCAGCAGAGTGTCTGCACATAAAAAACTGACGAACTCAACACAAATTGTACACTGTTAGTCTGAGAACCTGTCAGAGCCTATCACGCTCCGTTAACCTTGGTTAGCAGTCGTATCCACCTACAGTGATATCCATGGTAAAAGTCAGGTACTGAGTCATTAGTGTCATCTCAGAGTAGCAGAGCTACTCAGGACCTTGGGTTCAGCTCTGAAACATAGGGTCTGGAGCCCTGTAGTCTAGTTCTCATTGAGGCTGTGAGTGGTGTGTGTCCCTGTGTTGGCAGACTGAGCATCTACCAGCCCTTCTAATGCCCTGGGTCCAGGCTCTCTGTCTAAATTCCAGTGGTTTTCAGCCAGAGTAAAAACAGAATACAGTAAAACCCCCAAAGTAATCAAAGCATTCTGACCATAATGACAAAGGGGACTGACCCAGAATCTTAAGAAAAGTAGATGGTGACCTTAAAACAGCTTACCAATGAATGATCTCCAAGGAACCGTGAGGCAATGAGTGACTGGATTGAAAAAAAGATAAACCAATCAAAATCAAAAACTCCCATCACTCCATCTGGCGCTGATCGTCAAACAGGACAGCAGGGAAGCGAGGGGGGCTCAGTAGCTGTCCAGCAGTGGAGATTATTTGTGTATATGTGTATGTGTGTGAGGCTGGGCCACTGCCTGCCAGTAGCAGGAGCAGTAGGGTTTAATTGAATTCTGCGGTGTGGTGTTGGTGGAAGTACAGATTGTGTCAGGATAATGTGCCCTGACCTGCTGTTCTGCCTAATCTGTAATCTCGATGCTGCGGTCGCCTGCCCACCACAGTGCCCGCTCTCTGCCAGCCAGATGCCAACCTTCTGCCCAGTGGCCCTCCAGTGCCCTTCAGAGTGGTTTAGTCCTGCTGTTAGCCAGTCCTTGGCTGTATGTGTGTCCACCTCTCGATCCCTGACACAAAGACAGCCTCACAGGGAAACAGAGGACCAGATAGACACCGTGGCCCCTGTAACTCCTATATCTCCTGCTCCCTATCTACTTGTTTCCAGATCCCTGTCCCCCTGAGACACCAACACACTGTTGTACAGGAAGCAGTAGACCCCTGGAGAGAGGAGATAAAATAAGTGAGGGTGTGAATCAATAGTGCATTTATAACACACAGGCATTGTGGTGATTCCCAGGAATATAGATACTGACATTTACCTTGGTATTTGACTTTATGACAGTATTTGATTTTAAAGCTTTAGTGTCGTTCAAGGTATTGTGTCTGCTGTGAAGAAAGCCACGCCTGAGCCCCTCTCGGCCTTTACTCTTTCCCTTGGTCTTTATACACAAACACACAAAACGAAGTAGAATTTGTCCTCACAGTATAGCAGATTCTCCATCTCCCATATTCCCCTGCTTCAGCCTAAAACCGCTTTCCATCTCTACTGCTTATGCTCTTTGACTTCCTCTTTCCTCCCAAACACCTCATTTCCCTCTCATTCTCAGGCTTGTCTCTGAGGACAGAACAGAGGATGTGCTTCTATCTTTGGGCCTCTCCTAGGAGCGTATAGATGAAAAGAGAATGTCTCTACAGTATGGCTGAGGCACTCTGCTGCCAAAGACCAGAGACGACATGTAGAAAGAAAGAGATAATAACCAAATAATGTTCCACAGTGACTCGACCATAATATGCTGGCAATTATGCAACCACAATACAATACAGAGCAACAGTGTAGGTAATATCTTGGGCAAATCCATTTGAATTCAATCCCTTTTTGATTTGAACTAAATGTTCCATAGTAGGGTCAATTGAGCCATTTTTTAATAATTTTAAAATTATCTCCCTTGGTTTAGATACAAGCAACACAAAAAATGTATATGAATTGGTGAAAATCATATTTTCCCCCACAACTTGCTTACATTTGAGTCATTTAGCAGACACTTTTATCCAGAGTGAGAGTGAGGGAGACCTATTGAAATCATAGAAATATAGATAATAGAATAGACATGACCGTTTAAGTTGACATTCAAAGGTGGGTGGACCGGCAGCCATCTTTTTGGTAGTAATTATAATTAAAATGTCAATTTAATTTGAATGGTGTACCAACTAAATTGCAGTGTCTGAAGGGATAGGTCCATTCTATTAATTATATTTCTATGATTGAATTTACACCAACCCTGTACTCCAGAGTACGTTGTGTCTGAACTGATGGCGGCACAACACAACACCTCAGTAAAGTAGAGTCTACGCGTTTTTAGATCATTTACGTTTAAAGTTAAAAAAAATATATATATACAACAGCTTGACAACCCTGTTTGTAAGTGTTTAAATGACATTAAACTCAACCTTTTTTATTTTCCAGTGATGAAGACATGCATGTCCCATGGTATGGCGGGGTATGACAAACGGGTCAACTTTCGGACCACTTCTTCCATGGGCAAACATGTATGGCAGGTTTTGTTTAAATCAAACGGGATGCTGTCAAATAGTGATTGATTTCAAATGGATTTACCCCCTTACATAGACATATGGTTGTGCAGTAACACCTGTTGTAATTACAATGTTTGAGCTATTGGTAAAAGGTGTATCAGTGTCTGTACTCTGTTCTCTGTTAACATGGCACTATGGCTTTCACCAAAGAGGAGACTCCAGGTTTCCATGACTACCAGAATAATAGACTGGACAGCTTCTTTGTGCGGTCAGCAGAGATGTGTGTAACGCTCACTGAATCAAATTTACAGAAAGACAAGGAAAAACTAAGAGACAGAAAGGACGTATGAGCAACAAACACTTCATAGTTTACAAGTGGACCAGCCTGGGCTTACCAAAATGCTTCCCAAAACAATAGCATACAGCCCACACTAATACTCAGGAAGAAGAGATCAGTAAAGTACACGCTGGCAGTGGAACAGCCTAGCTCCACTGAACTAAACAGGTGGCTATGGCAGGCTGCTGGGTACTGCTGCCTCAGCTTCAGATTCAATTATAGGCACTGTGATTCCATGTGGGCGTAGTGCTAAAAGCTCCAATGATGCCTTGCATTGTTCGCAATTAGAAAAAATATATATCTTAGATTACATATTCACCAGCAAGCATCGCATTTGTTCCTTAAAGCTGTGGAGCCTACTGAAGGATCCTTGAGAACAGGGACATCAAAAAGAGCAAGAAAGAGAGAAGGAGAGGGAGAGAGATTGAAAGGAGCGTGGAAGTTGGAGGGAGATTCAGGAGAGAGGATTGAGACTTGAGTGATTGCTACCTGTAGAGAGATATGCTATATCTATCTTCATGTGACAGGAAGATACAGCACAAGCAACAACCACAGGCTTGGCTCTGGTCTCACTCACTGCTCCTGTATGATGCAGTGGTCATGGTGCATGTCAAGTCTGCGAGTGACCGCACCCTCAGTCGTCTCTTCCGTTAACCCACACAGTGCATGCGCACACACACAAAGTAAGACTCTTTGTTCCATCTCTGTCCTGATTTTGTACATGGGGTTGTGGGGATCTGGGGGTGTGAGGTGCCTCTGTTGCCCTGGAAACATTGACTCACAGCTGGCTGCCATGGCATTGTAGCAAAAAGAAGTGATGAAAAAAATACTTCAACAGTAGACGTTGTATCATGACACAAGGCGAGGCCCAGATGCAGACAAAGGAGGCAAATGGTTGGAGTCTTACAAAGTTTATTAATCCAAACGGAATAGGCAAGAGAATGACAGACCTAGCCACAGTGACAGACCTAGCCACGGTAACAGACCTAGCCACGGTGACAGACCTAGCCACGGTGACAGACCTAGCCACAGTGACAGACCTAGCCACGGTAACAGACCTAGCCACGGTGACAGACCTAGCCACGGTGACGGACCTAGCCACGGTGACGGACCTAGCCACGGTAACAGACCTAGCCACGGTAACAGACCTAGCCACGGTAACAGACCTAGCCACGGTGACAGACCTAGCCACGGTGACAGACCTAGCCACGGTGACAGACCTAGCCACGGTGACAGACCTAGCCACGGTGACAGACCTAGCCACGGTGACAGACCTAGCCACGGTGACAGACCTAGCCACGGTGACAGACCTAGCCACACGGTGACAGACCTAGCCACGGTGACAGACAGACCTAGGTGACAGACCAGCCACGGTGACAGACCTAGCCACGGTGACAGACCTAGCCACGGTGACAGACCTAGCCACGGTGACAGACCTAGCCACGGTGACAGAACAGACAGACCTAGCCACGGTGACAGACCTAGCCACGGTGACAGACCGGTGACAGCCACGGTGACAGACCTAGCCCACAGCCACGGTAACAGACCTAGCCACGGTGACAGACCTACGGTGACAGACTTAGCCACGGTGACAGACCTAGCCACGGTGACAGACCTAGCCACGGTAACAGACCTAGCCACGGTAACAGACCTAGCCACGGTGACAGACCTAGCCACGGTGACAGACCTAGCCACGGTGACAGACCTAGCCACGGTAACAGACCTAGCCACGGTGACAGACCTAGCCACGGTAACAGACCTAGCCACGGTAACAGACCTAGCCACGGTGACAGACCTAGCCACGGTGACAGACCTAGCCACGGTAACAGACCTAGCCACGGTGACAGACCTAGCCACGGTGACAGACCTAGCCACGGTAACAGACCTAGCCACGGTGACAGACCTAGCCACGGTGACAGACCTAGCCACGGTGACAGACCTAGCCACGGTAACAGACCTAGCCACAGTGACGGACTTAGCCACGGTGAGAGCTCCAGAGGAGTATTATGCTGTCTCTTAGGTTTTTGTATGACCCTCGCTATGGCATTGTTACGGAGCCTCCGTGCTGATTCAGAGACCCTCTGCTGTCAGAATACTGCTGTCCTCTATCACAAACCACCAGCTCAACTGTATGAAGCAGTAACAGTGCTCAGATAATACAGAGTAGATGAGACAGTATGTGAGAGAGTGAGAAGAAATATAATTTGTCTGTGTATACATGAGTTCTTATTGGTGGAATATGGCACAGTAGGCATATTTCATAATTAGCTGTTTTATCATGGATATGCTATATTTCATACCACTTAAAACTGACTTTAGACTTCAGATTTTTAAACTCTATAAATGTTCTCTGTAGCCCTGATGTCCTCTCCTCTTCCCTCCACAGTGCTTACTGTTCAATAAGTCCTAGCTTGGAGGTCTGTTCTCTGAGGACTGACCAGCTACTGCTGAGTGTGTGAGTCAGCTCAGCTCCCTGCTCTGTTCAAGGCCATAACACTGTAATGCAGCCTGGCTACTGTCAGAGGAGAGGCCACTTAGCAGGACAATGGATACCACCAGATAGCCAGTGTACTGATTCACTTTATTAAATACCAACAATGTAAAATTACCTACTTAATTTCCAGATTCTCCACGTATTATCATAATTTTATCAAATTCAACCAATGGTGACTGCGGGTGCTCGATGAGCAATAATGCAAGGCAGACATTCCATTGTTAAGGATCATTGGTATTTCATTGTTGTTGAATTAGGGTTGTGATATTTTTAGCTGGCCTTGACAAAATTGCAGAAACAAATGCATGGCAATAAAGCACAGCTGAATAGAGGATGAACAGAGAATAAATTGAGGCTTCACACAGAGGGCTCTTAAAGGTCAAGTACCCCTCCCTCCCTTGCTGTCCTGTCCCTCCTCCCACATCGTCCCTCCTAACTCTCTCTCTCTCTCTCTCTCTCTCTCAACAGAGTGGCCCCTTTAACCTTCTCATTGTCGATCCTCACTCCATATCACATTTCTCAATCATTTCACTGTGTCACATTCTGTCCCTTTGCCATATTCAATTCCTTTCTATCTTCATTACTCAATACAGCAATCTAATATTGCTCCTTCATCGCTCTCTCCCTCTACCTCTCTTCCTGCCCGTTTGTGACCATTGAAGGTTCTCACAGACTCCCAGGTCTGGGGCCCGTTGCCAGGGCCCGCCGCGGAGCCCATCCATCCAGTGGAAAGCAGGGGTGACAGAGTCCTGGAACGCAGCCTCAGCTAGTCTGGGCTGGTCTGACACAGTTAACCCCTAGCTGGCTCACTCACTACCACTTAGGATACAGTGGGCATGTTATGAGCATGGCCTACCTGAAAAAAAGCTCAGTTATACTGGGTTAGCCTAAAACGGGAGGTATATGCAAATGCAATGAATATTGTAAAACCCAAGAGACTAAACATGTACAATTACCCAATGAAAATGAAAACAGTGGTAGGCTACAAGATGGGGTGGATAGGATATCAAGGTCTGAAGTTCCTCTGTAAATAAAAGGTGTGTGTGTGTGTGGGAGAAATGGGATATTAGATTCATGAAGCGTCTCTACTCCTGCCAGGCTTGAGCACACATCAAATTTCCCAGGTGAGGACAAACTTGTTACTGACAGGATCAAAAGCCTGACTGCACAAAGCCATCACATTTTCTGTAAGCTGATGTGATGGCTGTCTCTGCAAGGAGACTATCCCATCTGTTAGGAATCCAGAGCCAGTTACGGCAGTAGCTGAGCGTGAAAACACACACACACACACACACACACACACACACACACACACACACTGGAAGCATTTTGTTTTTCAAAGACGGGCATGGGTATAAAATAAATAAAGTTTGCCACTTTCTGCTTCAAAAAGGGGTTTCCTAAAGTGGAATAAGGAGGGATGTCCTAGTCCAACTACGTGTTGTTACAGATAGCTATGCAACCCGGATTGCCTTGTACCGCATGTTGTCTCAATGAGCCCGACGTCAACATATCTACCTCTCTATCGGACATCAGTCTGCATGACAACCTGCCTAATTGCAGCACACTTACAGAGGTCCTTGTGCACAAAGATGTTACAGTAGGTTACTTCGCAATTGAATCATTGTGTGAATAACCTATTTTAGGTTGTGATGGAGGATGCTCCGTACAGTAACCTACTTAGAACTCTCACCGGACACATTTTAACAGCACTCTGTATGGCCTCAGAAGTGAGTAACCTAGTTACAGCTGTGTCTATAGGACTTCTGCTGGCACTTTCAATTCTCTGGGCAGCATATTATTAACCTAGTAAAAGATCAAATTGATGAATGTTGTTGAGCTCAATTGGAAAATACTTCAGAGTGGACTATATAAGTCTACATGTACAAAAATGTTTTAAAAAATCCTCAACGGTGCAACAGAAAATCCTGTCCCACTGGGCACAGGCGTAAGTTCAACGTCTAGTTTTGATTTGCATTTGGTCGAGTTGTCAACTAACGTGAAATCCTCTCCAAAATTCACCATGTCATATTGATTTAGGTTCAAATTTGGGTGAAAAAAATATGAAATTCTCTTACTTTGATTACTTTAAAAAAATGCAATTCAGTTTTCCATGTTCATTCAACGTCATCACATGAATCAACGTTTCCACATGACGTGGAAATGTTGATTCAACCAGTTTTTGCCCAGTGGGGTAACACTTTAATTAAGGTACACTTTAATTGTAAAGGGGTTTGTAAAGGGGATTGTAAAGGGGTTTATTATAGTGAGCTAAATATTAGTTAATATATATACTGCACAAAAATATAAAAACATAACATGCAACAATTTAAAAGATTTTACTGAGTTACAGTTATTTTAAGGAAATCATTCAATTGAAATAAATTCATTAGACCTTAATCTATGGATTTCACATGACAGGGAATACAGATTGGCCTTAAAATAAAGGTAGGGGTGTGGATCAGAAAGCCAGTCAGTATCTGGTGTGACCACCGTTTGCCTCATGCAGTGTGACACATCTCTTTCTCATAGAGTTGATCATGGCTGTTGACTGCGGCCTGTGAAATGTTGTCCCACTCCTCTTCAATGGCTGGTCGAAAGTTGCAGGATATTAGCCAGAACTGGAACACGCTGTCGTACATTTTGATCCAGAGCATCCCAAACATGCTCAATATGTGACATGTCTAGTGAGTATGCAGGCCTTGGAAGAACTGGGACAATTTCAGCTTCTAGGAATTATGTACAGATCCTTGCGACACGGGCTGTGCATTATCATGCTGAAACATGAGGTGATGGAGGCGGATGAATGGTACAACAATGGGCCTCAGGATCTCATTCAAATTACCATCGATAAAATGCAATTGTATTTGTTGTCCATAGCTTATGCCTGCCCATACCATAACCCCACCGCCACCATGGGGCACTCTGTTCACAATGTTGATATCAGCAAACCGCTTGCCCACACGACGCCATACACGTGGTCTGCGGTTGTGAGGCCGATTGGACATACTGCCAAATTCTCTAAAGCAATGTTGGATGCGGCTTATGGTAGATAATTAACATTAAATTCTCTGGAAACAGCTCTGGTGGACATTCCTGCAGTCTGCATGCCAATTGCACACTCCCTCAAAGCCTGAGGCATCTGTGGCATTGTGTTGTGTTACAAGAGTCCATATTTTAGAGTGGCCTTTATTTGTCCCCAGCACAAGGTGCACCTGTGTAATGATCATGCTGTTTAATCAGCTTCTTGATATGCCACACCTGTCAGGTGGATGGATTATCTCGCCAAAGGAGAAATGTTCACTAACAGGGAGGTAAACAAATTTGTGCATAACATTTGAGAGAAATTATATTTTTGTGCGTATGGAACATTTCTAGGATCTTTTATTTCAGCTTATGAAACATGGGACCAACAGTTTACATGTTACGTTTATATGTTTGTTCAGTGTAATTTATAAATAAACAAATAGTTACAGTATGATTAAATTGTGTGATTGTCATTTTGGTGCTTGTCAAATAAGGTTTATACATGGCTGCACAGTTAGTAGTCCTTTATGGTAAGTTAGCTGAATGCTCTATAGGTCCTGGGCAGTATCACTGACAGTGTAGTCCCAGAACTGGATATTGAATTTGAGCCGAGACCTCAGCACCATATGGGTCAATGAGCACAGGCTCAAACTGACACATTTAGTCTCTTATCTATTCCAACAAACCATGGGCTGAATGACTCCTAAATTCTGTCGGGGCCATAATTAATTAGGCTGAAGAAAATGCATGTTCGATAAAACCAACAATTATTCACATCTCAATAACACATTTCTACACACAGCTTACTGCTACTATGTTTATTAATTATGTGTGTGTGTGCTAATTACAACGTAACTGTTATTTGATGTAAACATTATTTGAGTGAGTAAAAAAACGACTGAAATGAAACAGTGACAATACCAAATATAGTAAACAGGGTATGGCAAATAGCCAATGATTGACACAATCTGGACCATTGAGCCGGATGCCCGTGAGCCTCCGCTCTGACATTAGAAGAATTTTGCGACAGGGATTTGTATTTCAAAGCTCCTCACGGAATGTTTAGGCTATACATACATTCCTAGAGTGTTAAGTGGAAATCCAATTCACTAAGCTATACTTCACCTGCCACAACACCTATGGCTATTAAGGCTATGATGCTCTCTGCGCTTTTAACGGACCTCTGAGTCTATCACAGTGCAGGTGCATTTATACGGAGACTTGATTACACACAGGTGGATTGTATTTATCATCATTAGTCATTTAGGTCAACATTGGATCATTCAGAGATCCTCACTGAACTTCTGGGGAGAGTTTGCTGCACTGAAAGTAAAGGGGCTGAATAATTTTGCACGCCCAATTTTTCAGTTTTTGATTTGTTAAAAAACGTTTGAAATATCCAATAAATGTCGTTCCACTTCATGATTGTGTCCCACTTGTTGTTGATTCTTCACAAAAAAATACAGTTTTATATCTTTATGTTTGAAGTCTGAAATGTGGCAAAAGGTCGCAAAGTTCAAGGGGGCCGAATACTTTCGCAAGGCACTGTAAATCTGAAGTAAAAACATTTATGCTCAGGTTTATTGAATATTAGGGATATCAACACCCTATAAAATAAACTCAGCAAAAAAAGGAAACGTCCCTTTTTCAGGACCCTGTCTTTCAAAGATAATTAGTAAAAATCCAAATAACTTCATAGATCTCCATTGTAAAGGTTTTAAACACGGTTTCCCATGCTTGTTCAATGAACCATAAACAATTAATGAACATGCACCTGTGGAACGGTCGTTAAGACAAACAGCTTTCAGACGGTAGGCAATTAAGGTCACAGTTATGAAAACTTAGGACACTAAAGAGGCCTACTGACTCTGAAAAACACAAAAAGAAAGATTCCCAGGGTCCCTGCTCATCTGCGTGAACGTGTCTTAGGCATGCTGCAAGGAGGCATGAGGACTGTAGATGTGGCCAGAACAATAAATTGCAATGTCCGTACTGCGAGACACCTAAGACAGCACTACAGGGAGACAGGACGGACAGCTGATCGTCCTCGCAGTGGCAGACCACGTGTAACAACACCTGCACAGGATCAGTACATCCGAGCATCACACCTGCGGGACAAGTACAGGATGGCAACAACAACTGACCGAGTTACACCAGGAGCGCACAATCCCTCCATCAGTGCTCAGGCTGTCCGCAATAGGCTGAGAGAGGCTGGACTGAGGGCTTGTAGGCCTGTTGTAAGGCAGGTCCTCACTAGACATCACCGGCAACAATTTCGCTTATGGGCACAAACCCAACGTCGCTGGACCAGACAGGACTGGCAAAAAGTGCTCTTCACTGACGAGTCGAGGTTTTGTCTCACCAGGGGTGGTGGTCGGATTATCGTTAATTGTCGAAGGAATGAGCGTTACACCGAGGCCTGTACTCTGAAGCAGGATCGATTTGCAGGTGGAGGGTCTGTCTTGGTCTGTGGCGGTGTGTCACAGCATCATCGGACTGAGCTTGTTGTCATTGCAGGCAATCTCAACGCTGTGCGTTACAGGGAAGACATCCTCCTCCCTCATGTGGTACCCTTCCTGCAGGCTCATCCTGACATGACCCTCCAGCATGACAATGCCACCAGCCATACTGCTCATTCTGTGAGTGATTTCCTGCAAGACAGGAATGTCAGTGTTCCGCCATGGCCAGCGAAGAGCCCTGATCTCAATCCCATTGAGCAAGTCTGGGACCTGTTGGATCGGAGGGTGAGGGCTAGGGCCATTCCCACCAGAAATGTCTGGGAACTCGCAGGTGCCTTGGTGGAAGATATTTAAATATTTACACATGTTAAGTTTGCTGAAGATGAACGCAGTTGACAGTGAGAGGACGTTTCTTTTTTTGCTAAGTTTATTTGGAAACGAATGGTATGGGGTATAAATATACACTATAGACTACAATATTATGCAAAGTTAGTATTGACAATATTGAACAATATTTATTTATTTCCATTTACATTCTGTATAGAGAGGATGCGTTTTGTGCTACTGTACCCTTTAAGCCCACCTGAGATAAATGTCATACCCCTCGACTTTTTCGACATTTTGTTATGTTACAGTCTGAATTTTTAAATTGAGAGTTTTTGTTACTGGTCTACACACAATACCCCATAATGTCAAAGTGGAATAACGTTTTTCAATATGTTATTTTTACTAATTAATTAAAAATTAAATGTTAAAATGTCTTCAGTCAATAAGTATTCAACCCCCTTTGTTATGGCAAGCCTAAATCAGTTCAGGAGTAAATATGTGCTTAACAAGTAACATAATTAGCTGCATGGACTGCCTCTGTGTGCAATAACAGTGTTAAACATTATTTTTTAAATTACTACCACATCTGTACCCCACACATAGAATTATCTGTAAAGTCTCTCAGTTAAGCAGTGAATTTCAAACACAGATTCAACCACAAAGACCGGGGAGGTTTTCCAATGCCTCACAAAGGGCACATATTGGTAAAGCAGACATTGAATATCCCTTTGAGAATAGTGAAGTTATAAATTGAACTTTGGATGGTGTATCAATACACCCAGTCACTACAACGATATAGATGTCTATCCTAACTCAGTTGTCGGAGAGGAAGAAAGCCTGTATGAAAATATGGTAAGCAAATATACTAGAGTTGCATACCAAGAAGAGACAGTGAATGATCCTGAGTGGCCAAGTTACAGTTTTGACTAAAATCTATGGCAAAACCTGAAAATGGTTGTCTAGCAATGACCAACAAAAAATTTGACTGAGCTTGAAGTATTTTGAAAATAATAATTGGGCAAATGATGCACAATCCAGGTGTGGGAGCTCTTAGAGACTTACCCAGAAAGACTCAAAGCTGTAATTGCTGCCAAAGCTGCTTCTACAAAGTATTGACTCAGGGGTGTGTAAAGGAGATATTTCTGTATTTCATTTTCAATAAATTTGATAACATTTCTAAAAACAAGTTATGCTGCCACTGTATTGACTGTGACATGTGGTACGATTGCTAGCATGAAAAACCCATATTTTCAATTGTCAAGAAATAGTGATGAATACCCATATTTGTATTTTTTATTTATTTAACAAGGCAAGTCAGTTAAGAACAAATTCTTATTTTCCATGACTGCTTAGGATCAGCAGGTTAACTGCCTGTTCAGGGTCAGAACAACAGATTTGTACCTTGTCAGCTTGGAGATTTGAACTTGCAACCTTGCAGTTACTAGTCCACCACTCTAACCACTAGGCTACCCTTCCGCATATATCAACACATTAATCTATTAGTTCTACATTATGATCACTTATCTAAGAAGGTACAATTTGAGAGTCGCCTCCACACCAACGTTCTTTTGAAACTTTGAAATTGGCCACAAATAGGAACTTACACATAACTGTCAATAACTTAATAACAAAACATCTTATTGACCTATAATAATAACTGGTATGGATACCACAACCACATTGAAACATTAAATAGCAGAACATTAAATAGAGAACGCCCCCATCCACATCGACGGGGCTACAGTGGAGTGGGTTGAGAGCTTCAAGTTCCTCTGGGTGAAAATCACTAAGGACTTAAAATGGTCCATACATGCGCACAGTTGTGAAAAAGGCGTGACAGCGCCTCTTACCCCTCAAGAAGTTGAAAAAGTTTGGCAATGGACTTCAAATCCTCAAAAGGTTCTACAGCTTCACCATTAAGAGCTTCTTGACTGGTTGCATCATTGCTTGGTATGGCAACAGCACCGCCCTCGATTGTATGGCGCGACAGATCATGGTTTGGACAGCCCAGGACATCACTGGGGCCGAGCTCCCTGCCATCCAGGACATCACTGGGGCTGAGCTCCCTGCCATCCAGGACATCACTGGGGCCGAGCTCCCTGCCATCCAGGACATCACTGGGGCCGAGCTCCCTGCCATCCAGGACATCACTGGGGCCGAGCTCCGTGCCATCCAGGACATCACTGGAGCCCAGCTCCGTGCCATCCAGAACATCACTGGGGCCGAGCTCCGTGCCCTCCAGGATATCACTGGGGCCGAGCTCCGTGCCATCCAGGATATCACTGGGGCCGAGCTCTGTGCCATCCAGGAGATCACTGGGGCCGAGCTCTGTGCCATCCAGGACATCACTGGAGCCGAGCTCCGTGCCATCCAGAACATCACTGGGGCCGAGCTCCGTGCCATCCAGGACATCACTGGAGCCGAGCTCCGTGCCATCCAGAACATCACTGAGGCCGAGCTCCGTGCCATCCAGGAGATCACTGGGGCCGAGCTCTGTGCCATCCAGGATATTACTGGGGCCGAGCTCCCTGCCATCCAGGACATCTATATCCCCAAGCAGCAAGACCGCTAAATAACTAACAAAATGACTAGACTAACTGTATTTGATTTTTAAAATCATGCACACTGACAGGCCTCACCAAACTCCAACACACACATAACATGCACACACATGTATACTGACTCAACACACATGCACACACACACTCACATACAATCTTCATTTATGCTTCTACTACTCTGTTAATCATACATCCTGATGCCTAGTCATCTTACCCATATACATATGCAAATCACTCCAGTATTCCTGCACATTGCAAATATGCTATTATTTGTATTTCTTGTGTGTTTTTGTTCTGCCTTATGTTATTTTTTAGTGCAAACTTGATATTGATTACTGCATTGTTGGGTTTAGAGCTTGCAAAAATGCATTTCACTGTACTTGTGCACATGACATACTAAATTTAAACTTGAAGCTCACATGCATGATTCTAAATGAAGAAGTGAATTTGAAATGGACAATACAAACATGTAGGCCTAATATGTCGCGTGCCCATAAACTTTTTCAATTCTTGGTGCAACAAAGTAACCAAGCCTGAGCCTCCACTCTTGACCTAAACCCAGTTGAGATGCACGCATCATAGGTTATTACTGTTAATTGCAGTGTCCCTACAACCCCTCACCCGAGCACTTGCCCTCCATCCTTCATGGCACTGCTGTATCTTAGCAACACTGGCAGATCGATGGGGCAGTTCAGAAATTGAACAACACCCTGTTTAAAACTGAGAGCTGAGAACAAGATACAAAGAAACGAGATATCCTACATTGGGGACCACCAAACCGATGCATTAAACGGCAATAGACTATATCCCCAAAATCTCGTAATTATTTCACAAATCTAGGCTTTTAATTCAACCCAACACATCCTAATGAATAGTCTAATGAAAATGTAATTCAAGCAGTATTCTTGAAAGACTTACCTTGTAAATCTGATTTCGCCAGCTTCTAAACCTCGAAAGCCATCACCAATCTGTGCTGCCCCCCCCCCAAAAAAATATATTCTAATTTAATTTGTCGTATGCATCTAACGATAGGCTATGTGTTTGCCTCTATGTACTCACGTTGTCGGAATGTAAATTAGTTTCCACTCTAAGCTACAATGAATGTATCAAAGTGAGAGAGGAAACCGTCTGACGAGCATTAGGCAAATTTCATCATATGTCGTATTCAGCCTGTGCAGTGACGAATCCAGATGTGAGCCTATATTGTGAAATGTAGTCTAGGTAAAATACAAAATATTTTGAGGCAGTTTCTTTTCCTGATAAAAACACATCCCTGCCTTAAATTCGACAGGTAGGGCAGTGTTTCAGCGAGGAAGGATCCAGTTTCTCAGCTCAAACCCCGATGGCTGTGGCAGCTCCCGAAAAATAGAGATCCGCATTCCACTAGTATTCTGCCAGCAGCACAAACGAAATCGTCACTTTGCATGATGATGACGAATCATTAAAAATAAAAGCCCACATTTTTAAACATTGCAATGTGAATAACTCACAAAAAAACATATTACATTCGATGTCCATTTGTGTTGTGCTTATAAGTAAATGCAACAAGGAATTTATAGAAGTAATTAAAAATATGCTTTAAAAAAAATTATGTTAGGAACACTATCGAAAAATACAATGTTCAGACTGGTATGTTCCCAATATTGGGCTGTGCCGAGGTTAAAGTGGAGTTGGGAATACTAGAAATAGCACCATATATAGATTCTACAGACCCTACTGAGTAATCCCAACCCCACTTTTACCTCAGCTAATATTAAAAAAATATTCTCTATAAGCCAATATGTAGTTCATACAGTGCAGTGGGCTCCCGAGTGGCTTTAGCTGTCTAAGAGGCATCACCACAGACCATGGTTCGATTCCAGGCTGTATCACAACTGGCCGTGATTGGGAGTCCCACAGTGTGGTGCACAATTGGCCCAGTGTGGATTGGGTTTGGCCGGGGTAGGCCGTCATTGTAAATAAGAATTTCTTCTTATCTGACTTGCCTAGTTAAATAAATAAAATGAAATAGTGCCTTGCAATAAATGGAGTGGGTGGATCAAGGAGTCAACAGCACTCTGTATTAAACCCATTGGTCAGCACATGATAACATTTTAAGTTTTGCAGACTCTACTGAGTAATTCCAATTACATATATTTGCTTTTTTTTTTAAACCCACTGGGCACAGACATCAGTTCAACGTCTAGTTTTGATTTAAATTTGGCTGAGTTGTCAATTAACATGCATGCAATTTGAAATAAACAACAAATTTCACCATGTCATTGGATTTAGGCTAAACATTGGGTGGGAAAATTACAAAATTCCCTTACGTTGATGACGTTGAATTGTTTTTTTTTTGTGGAAACTATGTAGATTCTACCTGTTTTTGCCCATGTAGCGGATTTGAAATAGCTAGCTAGTTAGCGGTGGTGCGCGCTAAATAGCGATTCAATCGGTGACGTCACTTGCTCTGAGACCTTGAAGTAGTGGATCCCCTTGCTCTGCAAGGGCCGTGGCTTTTGTGGAGCGATGGGTAACGATGCTTCGTGGGTGACGGTTGTTGATGTGTGCAGAGGTTCACGCCCGGGTATGGGCGAGGGGACGGTCTAAAGTTATACTGTTACACCCAGTGGGAAGAGGATTTCTTTAATTATAAACTGGGTGCTTCGAGCACTGAATGCTGATTGGCTGACAGCCATGTTATATCAGACTGTATACCACGGGTAAGACAAAACATTTATTTTTACTGCTCTAATTACGTTGGTAACCAGTTTATAATAACAATAAGGCACCTCGAAGGTTTGTGGTATATGGCCAATATACCACGGCTAAGGGCTGTATACAGGCACTCCGCGTTGTGTCATACATACAACAGCCCTTAGCCGTGGTATATTGGCCATATACCACACCTCCTTGTGCCTTATTGCTTAAATATAGCCTACACAATGGGCGTTTTGGAGTGGAATGCCGACTGTTTTGGAGTGAAAGTAGCCGACTGTAGACTGAAATCGACAAGTAAAGTTGGGGAAGGTACATATGCACTGACAGCAAGTCAGACAACTTCTGCTGTTTCTAGGAAACACAACAATGGCCTTTGTCATTGCCAATGAAAATTATGCTGTCAAAATTCCACTTCTCCTACATGATGCTGAACATGATCAACATGGAAGAAACCTGGTTAGTCACAAGACCTGTTTAGTATTTTAGTGATGGTTTTCTCATAATATAACCAGGAAGTGATTGAGTGCATAGGCTACTAGAATGAGAACATAGGAGGTGTTTTGGCAGCATATGGGATATGCTCTGTTGTTTGCCATTACTTCATGCCCTTGTGTACCTTCCTCATTATCATTTGTGATTGTACAACATGAAATTGTAACAGATGTGATTAAATGGAGTCAAAGATTCTTACTGTATGGTAAATGATTGTATGTCAACATCACTACAGCCTGGAGTGTATTTATTTAATTCTAAACCTTTATTTTGCTTTTGTCAGTAAGGATGTAAAGAACAGAATTTGATTTAATCACATGAAGGACAAAATACTCACTGTACAGAAAATGATTAGTGTCACGACTCCGACCGAAGGTGGCTCCCCTTCCCGTTCGGGTGGCGCTCGGTGGTCGTCGTCGCCGGCCTACTAGCTGCCACTGATTATTTCCTCCCCCTCCTTATGTGTTTATTGAGTGCACCTGTTTTGAGTTGGGTATAATATTAGTGAGGCTTTATTAGTCAGCCGGCCTGCCTGGTTCCTTGTGCGGGATTAATTATTGTGACCTTCTGTTTTGTGTAACTTGTGTGCACGTCTGTGGGTTACGGGTTTCCCATTTCGTGGGTTTTCTGGACAGTTTAAGTCCCCGTTTGGGGCGTTTGTTTGTTTATACGCCCTGTGTTTCCGTGGGGTTGGCTTATGTTCGCCGTTTTTTGTGCATTAAAATAGCACTCCCCTGATCTCCCTGCTTCCTGTCCCTGACTTCTCACCCACTACACTCAGAACGTTACAGAATCCCGCACCCTGAGGAATGGAGTCAGCAGGAGCAACAGCCAATCCCCTCCCATCGATGGAGGAAAGGGTTCTACATCATACCACCGTTCTCCATCGGATCGGAACGGCTATGGATCAGGTGATGGAGAGAATGGACCGATGGGAGAGAAGTGGTCTCCTCTCTCCACCTTCGGCTTCCCCCCCCTCAAGACTCCCCATCTCCCGACTCCAGCACCGTCTTACGCTCCCGAGGGTCTATGATGGAGCGGCGGCGGGGTACCAGGGGTTCTTACTCCAGCTGGAACTGTACCTGGCCACCATCAGACCCACTCCCTCGGGAGCGGAGAGGGTGAGTGTCCTCATCTCCTGCCTCACAGGTCGTGCTCTGGAGTGGGCGAACGCCGTCTGGAATGGCCCAGACTCAGTGAAGGTGCACTGCCCTGAGTTTTCCCACCGCTTCCGCGCCGTGTTTGACCACCCTCCAGATGGCCGAGCGGCGGGAGAACGACTATTCCATCTCAGGCAGGAGAAGAGGAGCACCCAGGATTACGCGTTGGAGTTTCAGACCTTGGCAGCAGGATCTGGGTGGAAGGACAGGGCCCTTATCGACCACTACCGGTGAAGTCTCTGGGAGGACGTCCGCAGGGAGCTAGCGTGTCGGGACACCGCTCTTTCCCTGGATGAGCTGATTGACATGTCCATCCGACTGGACAATCTGCTGGCTGCCCGCGGGCGTTCGGAGAGGGTCCTGTGTGTTCCACCACCCAGCACCTCCACTCCCGTTCCGATGGAGTTGGGAGGGGCTTTGCCGAGGGGTACCGGAGGAGGAGGCTCCCTCTGCACCAGCTGTGGTCGGAGAGGACACACGGCCGATCGGTGCTGGGGGGGTCCGTCTGGGAGTCGAGATGGCAGGCGGAACATTTCTCGATCACCCCAGGTGAGTCAGCACCAAACTCACCCAGAACCCCCTGTTGGTCACATGTTTGTCTTGATTTCTTAAGTTTTTCCCCTCTTCCCAGCATAGGGCGCTAGTCGATTCAGGCGCAGCTGGGAACTTTATGGATCGCGGACTCGCTATTAAATTAGGTGTTCCAATTGTGCCGATAGATTCTCCCTTTCCTGGTGTTGTGAGGGAGTTTGTTCCACCATTGGGGGGCCCTAGATAGCCGTACTTCCTCATTAGGGTCAGGGGTGGTCAGGGGAGACCACGGTTCCACTGGACATGGTAACTGGAAGCCAGTGGGAATCATAGGGAGCGTTGAACATCAGTCTCTATATTATTGATTCGCCTGCGTTTCCAGTGATGCTAGGGATTCCCTGGCTGGCCCGGCACAATCCTAAAATTTCATGGAGACAGGGGGTTCTCCAGGGGTGGTCAGAGGAGTGTTCTGGAAGGTGTCTGGGAGTTTCCGTCGGTGCCACGTCGGTGGAGAGTCCAGACCAGGGTCCCACAGTGTGCATTCCCCTGATATGTATGCCAGACATTTGATGCGATTCGCCACCTGGTTTAGGGGGAAAAAAGATGGCGACATAAATTACCATCACATGACGAGCCAAGTGACGGGAAGGGATTGTGCCGAACAGATCTGGGGGACACCAGTGGTGAAACGCTGGCGCTTCCCAAGAGTCACGTGTACCCATTGTCCCAAGAGGAGATCTGATGGTTCACAGTGGCTATAGAGACATATATCACAGAGTCTCTGGGACAGTCTCAGGGTAGTCATTGACTGATTTGGATCCTCCATCTCACCCGTCTCCTCAAGTTTCTGGTCTTTTTGTGAAGAAAAAGGAGGGAGGTTTGCGTCTGTGTATTGATTATAGAGGTCTAAATGCCATCACAGTGAGGTTCAGCTACCCACTACGAGATTTCATCTCATTGCTATGGCAGTGGAATCATTTCAGGGAAGGTGGCAAAGAGCTTCCTAGGGTTAGAGACAGTTCTTCACAAAATTGGATCTCAGGAGAGTCAAAGGATGCAGAAAGGGAAGAGAGGAGGGTTGAGGAGGCAGAATCAGGAGATAGGTTGGAGAAGGTATAGCCTGGTGCGTATTATAAGGGAGACGAGGGGGGTGGAAAGTGGAAAGTACGCATTTAGTACCACATGGGGCCAATATGAATACTGCGTCATGCCGATAAATATGGGTTAAAGAATGCTCCAGAATTCCGATTTTCCAATCCTTTGTAGACAAGATTCTCAGGGACCTGGACACGGGCAGGGAGTGGTTGTTTATATCGATGACATTCTGATCTAGTTGTCAGCCACTCAGTCCAGACCAGGGTCCCACAGTGTGCATGTGTCATTCTTTTAGTAAAAAGATGGGACTAAATTACCATACCGGGAAGGGATTGTGCGATAGAAGGTGCTTCCCAAGAGTAGACTGCTGGGAGCATGACCTGGGACTACGTCAAGGCTGAGAAGTGTGTGTTCTCCAAAGTGAGCCGTCTCCTTTCTGGGTTATCGCATTTCCACCTTGGGGGTGGAGATGGAGGGGGACCGCAGTAAGACCGTGCGTAATTGGCCGACTCCGACCACGGTAAATGAGGTGCAGCGGTTTTTGGGAATTGCCAACTACTACCGGAGGTTTATCCGGGGTTTTGGCCAGATAGCGGCTCCAATTACCTCACTGCTGAAGGGGGGCCCTGTGCGGTTGCGGTGGTCAGCAGAGGCGGACAGAGCTTTAAAACAAGTTGAAGGCGCTGTTCAAGGATGCACCCGTGTTGGCGCATCCGGACCCCTCTCTAGCATTCATAGTGGAGGTGGACTCGTCCGAGGCTGGGGTGGGTGCCGTGCTATCACAGCGCTGGGGTACACCACCAAAACTCCGCCCCTGCGCTTTCTTCTCGAGGAAGCTCAGCCCAGCGGAGCGTAACTATGATGTGGGGGACCGGGAGTTGTTAGCGGTGGTCAGGGCTCTGAAGGTGTGGAGACACTGGCTTGAGGGGGCTAAGCACCCCTTTCTCATCTGGACCGACCACCAAAATCTGGAGTATATTCGGGCAGCTAGGAGACTGAACCCGCATCAGGCAAGGTGGGCCATATTTATCACCTGATTCCGGTTCACTTTATCGTATAGACCGGGCTCCCAGAACGTGAAGGCGGACGCACTGTCCTGCCTTTACGACACGGAGGATAGGTCCACCGAACCTACTCCCATCCTTCCCGCCTCAAGGCTGATAGCACCAGTGGTATGGGAGGTGGACTCGGACATCGAGCGGGCGTTACGGGCCTCCTCAGTGCCCGGCAGGGCGGAAGTACGTGCCGCTTGGTGTTCGGGACCAACTGATTCGGTGGGCTCACGTCCTACCCTCCTCGGGTCACCCTGGGGTGAGGAGGACAGTGGGGAGCCTTTGGGAGAGGTATTGGTGGCCTACCTTGGCTAGGGACATTAAGGTTTATGTCTCCTCCTGTTCGGTATGCGCCCAGAGTAAGGCTCCTAGGCACCTTCCTAGAGGGAAGTTACAACCCCTCCCCGTTCCACAATGGCCATGGTCACATCTATCTGTAGATTTCCTGACCGATCTTCCCCCGGAGGACATCGTTTCTGATCGGGGCCCCAGTTCACGTCCCGAGTATGGAGGGCGTTCATGGAGCGTCTGGGGGTCTCGGTCAGCCTGACCTCCGGTTATCACCCCGAAAGTAATGGGCAGGTGGAGAGAGTAGACCAGGAGGTGGGTAGGTTTCTGCGGTCGGACTGCCAGGACCGGCCAGGGGAGTGGGCGAGATACATCCCCTGGGCCGAAATGGCCCAGAACTCACTACGCCACTCCTCTACTAATGTGTCCCCCTTTCAGTGTGTGTTGGGGTACCAGCCGGTCCTGGCACCGTGGCATCCGAGCCAGACCAAGGCTCCTGCGGTGGAGGAATGGGTGCAGCGCTCCAAAGAGACCTGGAGGGCCGTCCAGGAATCCCTTTAACAAGCTAGTGGACGGCAGAAAAGGAGTGCTGACCGCCACCGCAGTGAGGCCCCCGTGTTTGTACCAGGGGACAGGGTCTGGCTCTCGACCCGAAACCTGCCCCTCCGCTTGCCCTGCCGGAAGCTTGGGCCGCCATGTGTAGGGCCTTTCAAAGTCCTGAGGAGAATAAACGAGGTGTGTTATCAATTACAACTCCCTTCCTATTATCATATTAACCCCTCGTTTCATGTGTCTCTCCTCAGGCCGGTGGTAGCTGGTCCCCTACAGGACGGTGAGGTGCCGGAGGTCCCTCCTCCCCCTCTGGACATCGAGGGGTCCCCGGCGTATACGATACGGGCCATTCTGGACTCGAGACGTGGGGTGAGGGGCCTGCAGTACCTCGTGGACTGTGAGGGGTACGGTCCGGAGGAGAGGTGCTGGTTACCGGTGGGGGACATTTTGGATCCGTCAATGTTGAGGGATTTCCATCGCCTCCATCCGGATCGCCCTGCGCCTCGTCCTCCGGGTCGACCTCGAGGCCGGTGTCGGCGCGCTGCGGGAGCCGCGCGTCAGGGGGGGGTACTGTCATGACTCCGACCGAAGGTGGCTCCCCTTCCCGTTTGGGTGGCGCTTGGCGGTCATCGTCGCCGGCCTACTAGCTGCCACTGATTATTTCCTCCCCCTCTTTATGTGTTTATTGAGTGCACCTGTTTTGAGTTGGGTATAATATTAGTGAGGCTTTATTAGTCAGCCGGCCCGCCTGGTTCCTTGTGCGCGATTAATTATTGTGACCTTCTGTTTTGTGTAACTTGTGTTTTCCCATTTCGTGGGTTTTTCTGGACAGTTTAAGTCCCCCTGTTTGGGGCGTTTCTTTGTTTATACGCCCTGTGTTTCCGTGGGGTTGGCTTATGTTCGCCGTTTTTTGTGCATTAAAATAGCACTCCCCTGAACTCTCTGCTTCCTGCGCCTGACTTCTCACCCACTACACTCAGAACATTACAATTAGATTATACATGTACATTAGTTCTCATAAATTACTGGGTAAACACTATGAAAAGTATTAGATTATGCATGTGCATCAGTTCACATAAATTACTGGGTAAACACTATGAAAAGGATTAGTGTCACGACTTCCGCCGAAGTCGGCTCCTCTCCTTGTTCCGGCGGCGTTCAGCGGTCGACGTCACAGGCTTTCTAGCCATCGCCGCTCCATTTTTCATGTATCCATTTGTTTTGTCTTGTTCCCTGCACACCTGGTTTTCATTCCCCAATCAATCTACATGTATTTATTCCTCTGTTCCCCATCATGTCTTTGTGTAAGATCATTTGTGTTACGTGTGTATTGTTGTCGCGCCAGATTGGCTTGTTTTTTTCCACGTTATTTTTCACAAAGATGTTTATTGTTTAACATAATTCTTGTGACTCTTTTGCACATTTTACACTTTTGCCTAAATAAAGTGTGCACCTGTTCCCAAATCTTTGCTTTCCTGCACCTGACTTCGCTACCAGTATGCACAATCTGACAATTAGATTATACATATACATCAGTTCACATAAGTTACTGGGTAAACACTATGACAAGCAATATGCCAAACAGTCAAATGCACTTGGTATTGACCCCACAACTGGTGTCTGGGGTACATGCTCATTAAGGGCCAAATTCCCAGACACAGATTAAGCCTCTAAAATTGCCAGTGTAGAAATCCCCTACAATAACTCATGTGTAGCCTACAATGTGTACAGTCATGGCCAAAAGTTGTGAGAATGACACAAATATTAATTTTCACAAAGTTTGCTGCCTCAGTTTGTATGATTGCAATTTGCATATACTCTAGAATGTTATGAAGAGTGACCAGATGAATTGCAATTAATTGCAAAGTCCCTCTTTGCCATGCAAATGAACTGAATCCCCCAAAACTATTTCCACTGCATTTCAGCCCTGCTACAAAAGGACCAACTGACATCATGTCAGTGATTCTCTCATTAACACAGATGTGAGAGTTGACGAGGCCAGGGCTGGAGATCACTCTGTCATGCTGATTGAGTTCGAATAACAGACTGGAAGCTTCAAAAGGAGGGTGGTGCTTGGAATCGTTGTTCTTTCTCTGTCAACCATGGTTGCCTGCAAGGAAACACGTGCCATCATCATTGCTTTAAACAAAAAGGGCTTCACAGGCAAGGATATTGCTGCCAGTAAGATTGCACCAAAATCAACCATTTATCGAATCATCAAGAACTTAAAGGAGAGCGGTTTGATTGTTGTGAAGAAGGCTTCAGGGCACCCAAGAAAGTCCAGCAAGCGCCAGGACCGTCTCCCAAAGTTGATTCAGCTGCGGGATCGGGGCACCACTAGTACAGAGCTTGCTCAGGAATGGCAGCAGGCAGGTGTGAGTGCATCTGCACGCACAGTGAGGTGAAGACTTTTGGAGGATGTCCTGGTGTCAAGAAGGGCAGCAAAGAAGCCACTTCTCTCCAGGAAAAATATCAGGGACAGACTGATATTCTGCAAAAGGTACAGGGATTGGACTGCTGAGGACTGGGGTAAAGTCATTTTCTCTGATGAATTGCCTTTTCGAATGTTTGGGGCATCTGGAAAAAAGCTTGTCTGGAGAAGACAAGGTGAGCGCTACCATCAGTCCTGTGTCATGCCAACATTAAAGCATCCTGAGACCATTCATGTGTGGGGTTGCTTCTCAGCCAAGGGAGTGAGTTCACTCACAATTGTTTCTAAGAACACAGCCATGAATAAAGAATGGTTCCAAAACATCCTCCAAGAGCAACTTCTCCCAACCATCCAGGAACAGTTTGGTGACAAACAATGCCTTTTCCAGCACGATGGAGCACCTTGCCATAAGGCAAAAGTAATAACTAAGTGGCTCTGGGAACAAAACATTGATATTTTGGGTCCATGGCCAGGAAACTCCCCGGAGCTTAATCCCATTGAGAACTTGAGGTCAATCCTCAAGAGGCGGGTGGACAAACAACAACCCACATATTCTGACAAACTCCAAGCATTGATTATGCAAGAATGGGCTGCCATCAGTCAGGATGTGGCCCAGAAGTTAATGACAGCATGCCAGGGCAGATTGCAGAGGTCTTGAAAAAGAAGGGTCAACACTGCAAATATTTACTCTTTGCATCAACTTCATGTAATTGGCAATGAAAGCCTTTGACATGTTTGTAATTATACTTCAGTATTCTATAGTAACATCTGACAAAAATATCTAAAGACACTGAAGCAGCAAATTAATATTTGTGTCACATGTAGGCCTATGTACCTTCAGAAAGTATTCATACCCATTGACTTATTTAACATTTTGTTGTGTTACAGCCTGAATTCAAAACTGATTACACTTATATTTTTTTCTCACCCATCTTCACACAATACCCCATAATTACAAAATTAAGATGTGTTTTTAGAAATGTTTGCAAATTCATTGAAAATGAAATCTAGAAATATCTAATTTACATACTTTAAGTATTCATACCCCTGAGTCAATACTTTGTAGAACAACCTTAGGCAGTGATTACAGCTGTGAGTCTTTTTGGGTAAGTCTCTAAGAGCTTTCCACACCTGGATTGCTCGACAACCATTTTCAGGTCTTGTCATAGATTTTCAATATTTAAGTCAAAACTGTAACTCGGCCACTCACTATGAAGCTAAGCAGGGTTGTTCCTGGTCGGTCCCTGGATGGGAGACCAGATGCTGCTGGAAATGGGGTTGAAGGGTCAGTCTTTTGGATAGGATGTTAAACGGTTGTCCTGACTCCTTGTGGTCACTAAAGATCCCATGGCACCTATCGTAAGAGCAGGGGTGTTAACCCTGGCGTCCTGGCTAAATTCCCAATCTGGCCCTCATACCATCATGGGACACCTAATCATCCCCAGCTTCCAATTGGCCCCCTCCTCTCCCCTGTAACTAATCCCCAGGTTGTTGCTGTTAATGATGTGTTCTCAGTCAACCTACCTGGTGAAATAAGGGTTAATAAAATAAAAAGCAACATTCACTGTCTTCTTGGCTAGTTGCTTTGCCACATTTTTTTGCAATATTACTGAAGTGCTTTGTTATAAACAGGATGCATGTTTTGAAATGTTTTTTAAATTCTGTACAGGCTTCCTTCTTTTCATTCTGTCAATTTGTACCTACAATGTTGTCGATCCATCCTCAGTTTTCATCCATCACAGCCATTAAACTCTGTAACTGTTTTATAGTCACCATTGGCCTCATGGTGAAATTCCTCTCTGGCAACTGAGGTAGTAAGGAAGCCTGTCTCTTTGTAGTGACTGTGTGTATTGATACACCATCCAAAGTGTAATTAATACCATGCCAAAACCATGCTCAAAGGGATATTTTTATCCATCTACCAAAATGTGTCCTTCTTTGCGAGCCATTGGAAAACCTCCCTGGTCTTTTTGGTTGAATCTGTTTGAAATGAACTGCTTGGTTGAGGGACCTTACAGATAATTGTAATGGTTTTCTTCTGGGGAAAGAGAGGCGGACCAAAACGCAGCGTGGTTACTGGTAAACATCTTTAATAAAGATGAACAATGAACAACCTACAAAACAAGAAATGTGAAAAAAACTAAACAGCCCTATCTGGTGCCTTGCATACTACGCCAAATGAACTGCTCTCTCTCTTTACACTCCCCCAATTCTATTAACCCCTTCTCGAGTGTCTCCTCATCTCCCATCCGTTCACTCTCCTCCATTCTGTGCAATAACTCTTCGACCCTCTCAGACTCAGCCCTTAGCTTCGCCGATAGATCCAATAACATCCATGGCTCCTTACGGTAAACAGGGGGAGTTAGCCCAGGTCTGGCTCCTGACTCTGCCACACTCTTCCTGTGCCTTCCCCCAAGAAATTTTTTTGGGTGCCTCTCGGGCTTCCAGCCGCTCTGCTGTGCTAGCTCCTCATAATGCTGCCTCTCTGCTTTCGCTGCCTCCAGCTCGGCTTTGGGGCGGCAATATTCCCCTGGCTCTGCCCAGGGTCCTTTCACGTCAAGGATCTCCTCCCAAGTCCATTCTTCGAAATAGTGCAGCCTCTCCCACTGCTGCTGCTGCTGCTGCTTCTCCTGCTGCTGCTTTTGCTGCTGCTGCTTTTGCTGCTGCTGCTTTTGCTGCTGCTGCTGCTTCTCCTGCTGCTGCTTTTGCTGCTGCCTCTGTTTACCATGCCGCTTGGTCCTTGGTTGGTGGGTGATTCTGTAATGGTTTTCTTCTGGGGAAAGAGAGGCAGACCAAAATGCAGCGTGGTTAGTTTTGTGCATCTTTAATAAAGATGAAAGTACAACAATCTACAAAACAAGAACCGTGAAAAACCAAAACAGTCCTATCTGGTGCCACAAACACAAAGACAGGAACAATCACCCACAAAACCCAACACAAAACAGGCTACCTAAATATGGTTCCCAATCAGAGACAATGACTAACACCTGCCTCTGATTGAGAACCATATCAGGCCAAACATAGAAATAGACAAACCAGACACACAACATAGAATGCCCACCCAGCTCGCGTCCTGACCAACACTAAAACAATGAAAACACACACGAACGATGCTCAGAACGTGACAATAATTGTATGTGTGGGGTACAGAGATGAGGTATAGTCATTCAACAATAATTTGAAATACAATTATTGAACACAGTGCGTCCATGCAATTTATTATGTGACTTGTTAAGAACATTTTTACTCCTGAACTTATTTAGGCTTTCCATAACAAAGGGGTTGAGTACTTCTTGACTCAAGAAATTTCAGCTTTTAATTTTTAATTTGTTTGTTAAAAGATAATAACAAATAATAATTCCACTTGGACATTGTTGGGTATTTTGTGTAGGCCAGTGACAAAACAATATCAATTTAATCAATTTAAACATAATAATTTTGCACGCCCAATTTTTCAGTTTTTGATTTGTTAAAAAAGTTTGAAATATCCAATAAATGTCATTCCACTTCATGATTGTGTCCCACTTGTTGTTGATTCTTCACAAAAAAATACAGTTTTATATCTTTATGTTTGAAGCCTGAAATGTGGCAAAAGGTCGCAAAAGTTCAAGGGGGCCGAATACTTTCGCAAGGCACTGTACCTGCTGAAATGTGTGCTACGGGTGGGTGTTGTTATCGTGACCAGTGAACTGAGATAAGGCGGAGCTTTACCTAGCATAGACTTATAGATGACCTGGAGCCAATGGGTCTGGCGACGAATATGTCGCGAGGGCCAGCCGACTAGAGCATACAGGTCGCAGTGGTGGGTGGTATAAGGTGATTTGGTAACAAAACGGGTGGCACTGTCATAGACTGCATCCAGTTTGCTGAGTAGAGTATTGGAAGTTATTTTGTAGATGACATCGCCGAAGTCGAGGATTGGTAGGATAGTAGGTTTTACTAGGGTAAGTTTGGCGGCATGAGTGAAGGATGCTTTGTTGCGAAATAGAAAGCCGATTCTAGATTTGATTTTGGAATGGAGATGTTAAATATGAGTCTGGAAGGAGAGTTTAAAGTCTAGCCAGACACCTAGGTATTTATTGTTGTCCACATATTCTAGTTCAGAACCAGAATGGTGATGCTCGTCGGGCGGGCGGGTGCGGGCAGCGAACGGTTGAAAAGCATGCATTTGGTTTTACTAGCGTTTAGGAGCCGTTGAAGGCCACGGAAGAAGTGTTCTATGGCATTGAAGCTCGTTTGGAGGTTAGTTAGAACAGTGTCCAAGGAAGGGCCAGAAGTATACAGAATGGTGTCATCTACGTAGAGGTGGATCAGGGAATCAGCCACAGCAAGAGCAACATCATTGATATATACAGAGAAAAGAGAATTGAACCCTGTGGTATCCCCATAGAGACTGGCACAGGTCCGGACAACAGGCCCTCCGATTTGACACACTGAACTCTGTCTGCAAAGTAGTTGGTGAACCAGGCGAGGCAGTCATTAGAGAAACCAAGGCCATTGAGTCTGCCGATAAGGATACGGTGACTGACAGAGTTGAAAGCCTTGGCCAGGTCGATGAAGACGGCTGCACAGTACTATCTTTTATCGATGGCGGTTATGATGTTGTTTAGGACCTTGCGCGTGGCTGAGGTGCACCCGTGACCGGCTCGGAAGCTGGATTGCACAGCGGAGAAGGTACGGTGGGATTCGAAATGATCAGTGATGTGTTTATTAACTTGGCTTTTGAAGACTTTAGAGAGGCAGGGCAGGATAGATATAGGTCTATAGCAGTTTGGGTCTAGAGTGTAACCTCCTTTGAAGAGGGGGATGACCGCGGCAGCTTTCCAATCTTTAGGGATCTCGGACGATACGAAAGAAAGGTTGAACAGGCTGGTAATAGGGGTTGCAACAATGGCGGTGGATAGTTTTAGAAAGAGAGGGTCCAGATTGTCTAGCCCAGCTGATTTGCACGGGTACAGGTTTTGCAGCTCTTTCAGAACATCTGTTATCTGGATTTGGGTGAAGGAGAAACTGGGGAGGCTTGGGCGAGTAGCTGCGCCGGGGGGGCAGTTGGCCGAGGTTTGGAATTAGCCAGGAGGAAAGCATGGCCAGCCGTAGAGAAATTCTTATTGAAATGTTCAATTATCATGGATTTATCGGAGGTGGGCGTGTTACCTAGCCTCAGTGCTGTGGGCAGCTGGGAGGAGGTGCTCTTGTTCCCCATGGACTTTACAGTGTCCCGAAACCTTTTGGAGTTAGAGCTACAGGATGCAAATTTCTGCTTTCCTTTGCGTTCCTGACTGACTGCGTGTATTTGTTCCTGACTTTCCTGAACAGTTGCATATCGCTGGGACTATTTGATGCTATTGCAGTACTCCACAGGATGTTTTCGTGCTGATCAATGGCAGTCAAGGGCTATATCTGTTCTTAGTCCTGCATTTGTTGAAAGGGGCATGCTTATCTAAGATGGTGAAATTACTTTTAAAGAACGACCAGGCTTCCTCGACTGACAGGATGAGGTCAATATCCTTCCAGGATACCCGGGCCAGGTCGATTAGAAAAGCCTGCTCGCAGAAGTGTTTTGGGGAGTGTTTGACAGTGTTGAGGGGTGGTCGTTTGACTGCGGACCCATAGCGGGTACAGGCAATGATCGCTGAGATCCTTATTGAAATTAGCAGAGGTGTATTTGGAGGGCAAGTTGGTCAGGATAATGTCTATGAGGGTGCCCATGTTTACGGATTTAGGGTTGTACTTGGTGGGTTCCTTGATGATTTGTGTGAGATTGAGGGCATCTCTTTTAAGCATATCCCAGTTTAGGTCACCTAACAGAACGAACTCTGAAGCTAGATGGGGGGCGATAAATTCATATATGGTGTCCAAGGCACAGCTGGGAGCGGAGGGGGATCGATAGCAGGCTGTAACAGTGAGAGACTTATTTCTGAAGAGATGTATTTTTAAAATTAGAAGTTCGAACTGTTTGGGTATAGACCTGGAAAGTATGACACCAAGCTCTACTACTGCCGCCACCGCCCATTGCCGCTTCGTGGCTCCAGCAGCCGAAGTATCCAGTCCTGAGATCCTTGTCGAGCTCTGCCCCTTTGTTGTTGATTTCAAATCTGTACAACACATTTGGTGGCCGCTGTTAAAACGTTAGTGAGGAGGAACTGCAGACATTTCCAGTCGCTTGCAATCAAAAGTTATCACATGATTGTAGTAAAGTCATGCAGTCGACATGTAGTTATGAGGACACAGGGCGAGACCCAGATGCAGACATGGGAGGAAGATGGTTTGAGTCTCTGATATTTATTAGTATCCAATGGGGAGGCAAGAGAATGGTTGTGGACAGGCAAAAGATCATAACAAGGTCAGAGTCCAGGAGGTACAGAGTGGCAGGCAGGCTTGAGGTAAAGACAGGCGAGGGTCAGAACCAGGAGGACTAGGAAAAACAGAGAAAAGGAAAAAACGAGCACGGAGTAACACGCTAGTTGACTGGACAAAACAAGACGAACTGGCACAGACAGACAGAAAACACAGGTATAAATACCCAGGGGAAAATGGGTGACACCTGGAGGGGGTGGAGACAAGCACAAGGACAGGTGAAACTCAGGGTGTGACAGTAGTCTCAAGTCAACATACCAGTATTGGTGTAAACTAAAACTTTCTAAAGAAATGCTGGTATAAATAATACAATAATAAATGTATGGGGTCTCCCTAGTGGTGTAGTGGTCTAAGGCACTCCACAGTACTAGCTATGCCACTAGAAATCCTGGTTCAAGTCCAGTCTGTTGCAGCTGGCCGTGACCGGGAGAACCATGGGGTGGAGCACAATTGGCCGAGCATCATCCAGGTTAGGGGAGGGTTTGGCCAGCAGGGATGTCCTTGTCCCATCGCGCTCTAACAACTCTTATGGCAGGCCGGGCACATGCATGTTAACATGGTTGCCAGGTCTATGGTGTTTCCTCTGACACATTGGTGTGGCTGGCTTCTGGGTTAAGCAGGCATTGTGTCAAGAAGCAGTGCAGCTTGGTTGGTTTGGTTTGGGTTGTGTTTCAGAGGATGCACAGCTCTCTACCTTCACCTCTCCTGAGTCCATACTAGAGTTGCAGCGATGAGACAAGAATGTAAATATGAATTGGATACCACGAAATTGGAGAAAAAAGGGTTAACAAAAAAAATGAATAAAAGTAGGTGAAATTATCATTATATTTTTTACAAAGGTGGAAAAACGATTGTAAAAAAATGTACAATTATATTCCCAGTTTAGCAGGTCTTTGCCGGGGGTCTTTTATTTTGAAATATAAAATATAATACCCTGCTGCTAGGAGAATGGTAATACACATTTCTCAAAATCTCTAAAATGGCTTTGGGATTTGTAGTCCTTCTGGTCATAAATCCATTTCAACACAATAGCCTCAGCTGGGTGAATTCAGCAAAACCATAGTGTTGTGCTTCAAGGGAACTGTCCTATCGTCATAATAAGACATGACCACCGTGTCGAAAATACAGGCATGCGCACATATGCCAGATGACTGAATATGATTAAACGCTTGTGCAAGATCTATACTACCCTGCACATGCTTATCTGTAGCATATCAGTGCTTAATCAGAGCCGGATCCTGTGGCAGCTCTCCTTTTTGAACTGTTTCGTTTCGGGAACCTGTTTGGCCGAATCCTGTACCTCTTGTGGCATGAAAAATAATTGTCACTTTTTGCAATGTAAAAATTCGAATAGAAGCGATCAATGTTCATTCGAGTTGCCTATTAGTTCATTCGAGTTGCCCCACAAAAAGACGTTTGTAAAAAAGTAGATTTTAGGCCAGGGCCTAATATTATAAGAGTTGATTTGGGTTGGGTCTGGTTTATGAGTGGTTTATGGTTGGCAAAATATTGTAACCTATGTATGAGACCATCGCTTGGCGCTGGCTGTGTGAGAAGCGCATCATTATGTCTCTCATAGAGTGGCGACGCGTCATTCAAGGCAAGTGGGGCTAAGCCTCAGACTTTAAGTAAAAAAAAATATATATATATATTTTTTAGGGGGGATGACTTGCTTGTTTTTCTTGTTATTTTGTGGTATGTGGCCAATATACCACGGCTAAGGGCTGTTCTTATGCACAACGTAAAGCGGAGTGCCTGGATACAGCTCTTAGCCGTGGTATATTGGCCATATACTACAAACCCGAGGTGCCTTATTGCTATTATAAACTGGTTGCTAACGTAATTAGAGCAATAAAAATACATGTTTTGTCATACCGGTGTCAAATACAGGTAGCTTAGTCAAATAATAACATCCAATCACATGCAACGTTACTCTAGCGGGAATGTAGGCAACATACGGACAGTTAGTTGGAATTTCCGCTAGAGAGTTGTGTAGCCAAACGTAGCTGCTGCTCATTCCGTTTGCTTGATAATGGATAAATGGTTTAAAAAATAAGGCCAGCGTCCATAGAGACACATACCAGTTCTACTGGTAGTACTGCTACTATCAGCAGTACTGCTACTATCAGCAGTACTACACCTGCACCTGTTGACAACACAAGTTGTTCTGCTTCCACGAGCACATCCAATGCAAGCATCAGTAATTCTACATTTGTTGTTAGCCCAGATAACATGGACACTGATAGTTGTTAATCTGACGCATCGGAAGAGCTACTGTCCCCTTACCCAGGAAAGCACCGAGCAACAGACAGGAACGTTAGACCATTGAAGAGGCGCAGATATGATGAGAACTACATTGATTTGGGGTTCACTTATATTGGGAGTAGTACCTTTACTCAGCCACAGTGTGTTATATGTGCAAAAGTACTATCTCACAACTCGATGAAACTTTCACTCTTGCGCAGACATTTAGAAACAAAACATGCCAAATTGAAAAATAAGCCACGGGAGTATTTTGAGCGAGAATTAAGACGATTTCCGAGTAGCAGGACATGTATCAAAGCAGATACCATTAATAAGAAGCATCTTATGTGGTGAGCTACTGTGGCTAGGACAGGCAAGCCCCATACTATTGTGGAGGACTTAATTATTCCTGCTGCTGCAGATATGACTGGGACAATGCTGGGGGAAAAGGCCAACAAAAACTATACAGACAACATCTCCATCAAACAACACTGTTCCATGAAGCATCAGTGACATGGCATGAGATGTTTTGAAACAATTACTGCTTTGGATACAAGCCAGTGAATTATATGTTACAGCTGAATGAGTCAACAGACGTGGCTGGCTTGGCACAGCTCCTGGTATATGTCTGTTACGTTTATGGGGGGTCAATTATGGAAGACATCCACTTCTGCAAACCACTGTAAACCAGGACAACAGGAGAGGATATTGTCTCAAGTACTGGACAGCTTTGTGACATCAAATGGACTTTGGTGGTCAAGATGTGTTGGTATCTGTACTGATGGCGCAAGAGCCATGACAGGGAAACATAGTGGAGTGGTAACGCGCATGCAAGCAGTTGCTCCCGACACCACTTGGGTATGCTGACAGCTTAAAATACGTTTTGGACACTTCTGCGAAAATGGTTAACCTTGTTAAAGCAAGGCCCCTGAACACACGTGTATTTTCTGCATTATGCAATGATATGGGCAGCGACTATGTAACACTTTTACAACATACAGAGTGCGCTTGTTATCAAGGGACAAAGTATTGACATGTTTTTTTTTTTAAATTGAGAGACAAGCTTTTCAGTAAAGTTTTCTTTTCTGACCATAATTTTCACTTGTCTGGCCGCTTGCATGATGGTGAGTTTCTCACACGACTGGCCTATATGGGTGATGTTTTTTTCTCGCCTGAATGATCTAAATCTAGGATTACAGGGACTCTGCAACTATATTCAATGTGAATGACAAAATTGAGGCTATGATTAAGAAGTTGGAGCTCTTCGCTGTCTGCATTATCAAGGACAACACAGATCTTTCCATTATTGTAGGATTTTTTTGTATGCAAATGAACTCAAGCTTACGGACAATGTCAAATGTGATATAGCGAAGCACCTGAGTGAGCTGCATGCGCAATTACGCAGGTACTTTGCTGAGACGGATGACACAAACAACTGGATTTGTTATCCCTTTCATGCCCTGCCTCCAGTCCACTTACCGATATCTGAACAAGAGAGCCTCGTCGAAATTGCAACAAGCGGTTCTGTGAAAATTGAATTGAATCAAAAGCCACTGCCAGATTTCTGGATTGGGCTGCGCTCAGAGTATCCTGCCTTGGCAAATCTAGCTTTTAAAACACTGTTGCCCTTTCCAACCACATACCTATGTGAGAGTGGATTCTCGGCCCTCAGTAGCATGTGAGTTATTCACAATTTTCATTGAACAAATAAGGTTTTATATGTAAGATGTTTAAATAAAGAGCAAAATGATTGATTATTATTATATTATTACTTGTGCCCTGGTCCTATTTAGAGCCCATTGTCAGTTCCCACGAGCCGAGTTGTGACAAAAACTCACACTCATTCATATGTTTAATAAATGTATCGTATAGTGTGTGGCAGGCTTACAATAATGGAAATAAGCAACAATGGAGAGTGCGCTGACCCTGGTGATAGAGGGGGTACGCAGCTGGAGGTTGAATGTTTAAAGGGGTATGGGACTATGAAACGTTTGGGAACCACTGCTGTAGGGGACTCTTTATTATGCACCAAAAATGTATATGCTGCTAGACATATTTCAGTTCAGAACCTTTACATCATGTCGTTTCTGTGAGCTATAGTGACTTTATTCTAACACGTTGTGGATGCTTTTAGGAGGAAATGTCTCAATTAAATTAAATCCATAAGGCTTTATTGGCATGGGAAACATGTTTACATTGCCAAAGCAAGTGGAATATACAATAAACAAAAGGGAAATAAACAATAAAAAATTAACAATCAGAAATGATCTCTCTGAATATGCAGTCCACACTGACTTATTCCCTGCATGGCTGCACCTGCACCTTTTGTCCAACCTAAGCAAAGCATGGGCATTGTCGCCACCTATTGGAATAGCTCGTCAACTGTAATTAAATGCGCCTTTTCATTATATTTTTCTGATAATTTCAAGACAAGTAAAATGTACATTTTCTATTTCAGATAAATCAAACATAATTTCTATGCCGTAACTGCTTTGAGTTTCGTGTTATTCCCATATAATTGTGTAGCTTGGTCTCAGGCACATTGTGGACCGATTTTTGATGACGTCGCAGATCGTGAAGAGGACCCACGATCGACAGGAAAGCGTTTGTCCGCAGAATTATCAACAAGTTGACGGTGTGACTGAAATTCATAATCTAGTTGATATCAGTTTCATCCTAACTGATACATCGGTAAATCATTTTCATACAATATCCGCACAATACAACATAGAAAACAAAATATATATCAATATATTTTTTTAACGTCTTCCTCAATTTTGAAGATGGGCGCTTGTGGGTATACGGAGTGATTGAATGAAACAACTGCGAGTGCTAGGGTAGCTAACTCGAGCAGTCAAGCCTTGTTTTGCGAAGTTACATGGTCTATTTCGTTAAAATATTTTGTAATGGTGGGCTCACGCTACTGTTATTATTGCGGTTATGTTGGACCTTGGCTGGTTGCAACAACGACCGATGGGTTTGTGTATAATCAACTACACAGTTGGCTAGGCTGGGCTCTACGTAGTAGCTAACTAGATAGCTAGCTAACTAGCAGCGGCACCCGTGTCTTTGAAAGCGCCTTTGTTTGTAGTCTAGCTAGCTATCATCAATTGAGTTGACAATGTTTTTGCTTGCGGGTGTATAATGTGTCTGCGGTATCCACAATAACATCACTGTGCAATAGTTAGCTAGCTACCGCACTAAGTTAGCTATGTTATAACACGTTCGCGGCAATGCAAAACATGTACTCCTCCTTTCTTCCTCAGAACCTGGTGTTGCTGTGGCCTCTTTGACCTGCACCTGAAGGTAGAGAAACAGACACTATGTTTCTGTATAACCTGACCCTGCAGCGTGCCACTGGCATCACCCACGCCATCCATGGAAACTTCTCAGGTACATAACATTATTCTCTTGGGGTCTCATCCCTGAGTCTATATAACATGGATAATGTAACCTGTGATCTGGTATGGTTATCATTTTTGTCTTGCCTTGCAGGAACCAAGATGCAGGAGATAGTTGTTTCCAGGGGGAAGATAATTGAGCTGTTGCGTCCAGATGCCAACACAGGGAAGGTTCACACCCTGCTTACCATGGAGGTGTTTGGCATCATTCGCTCCCTCATGGCCTTCAGGCTGACAGGAGGAACTAAAGTGTGTGTGTGTGTTATGAGATGTGTGTGTCAGCATGTACACTGGCAATTGCTTTTTGCTCTATATACAGTGCATTTAGAAAGTATTCAGACCCTTTGACTTTTCCCACATTTTGTTACGTTTTAGCTTTATTCTAAAATTGATTAAATTGTTTTCCTCGTCAATCTACACACAATACCCCATAATGACAAAGCGACAACAGGTTTTTAGAAATGTTTGCTAATGTATTACAAATAAAAAACAAATGCCTTACTTGCAAACTTATTCAGACCCTATGCCATGAGACTTGAAATTGAGCTCCGGTGCATCTTGTTTTCATTGGTCTCCCTTGAGATGTTTCTAAAACTTGACTGGTCCACCTGGGGAATTCAATTGATTGGACATTATTTGGAAAGGCACACACCTGTCTATATAAGGTCCCACAGTTGACCGTGCATGTCAGAGGTCGAAGGAATTGTCTTCGAGCTCCGAGACAGGTTTGTGTCGGCACAGATCTGGGAAAGGGTACCAAAAAATGTCTGCAGCATTGAAGGTCACCAAGAACACAGTGGCCTCCATCATTCTTAAACGTAAGACATTTGGAACCACCAAGACTCCTCCTGGTTGCCTGGCCAAACTGAGCAATCGGGGGAGAAGGTCCTTGGTCAGGGAGGTGACCAAGAACCTGATGGTCATTCTGGCAGAGTTCCTCTGTGGAGATGGGAGACCCTTCCAGAAGAACAACCATCTCTGCAGCACTCCACCAATCGGGCCTTTGTGCTAGAGTGGCCATACGGAAGCCACTCCTCAGTAAAAGGCACATGACGGCCCGCTTTGTCTGAAGGCACCTAAAGACTCTCAGATCATGTGAAACCAGATTCTCTGGTCTGATGAAACCAAGATTGAACTCTGGCCTGAATGCCAAGCGTCACGTCTGGAGGAAACCTTGCACCATCCCAACGGTGAAGCATGGTGGTGGCAGCATCATGCTGTGGGGATGTTTTTCAGTTGCAGGGACTGGGAGACTCGTCAGGATCGAGGTAAAGATGAATGGAGGAAAGTACAGAGAGATCCTTGATTAAAAACCTGCTCCAGAGCGCTCAGGACCACAGACTGGGGCGAAGGTTCACCTTCCAACAACCCTAAGCACACAGCTAAGACAATGTAGGTGTGGCTTCGGGGCAAGTCTCTGAATGTCCTTCAGGGGCCCAGACTTGAACCCGATCAAAAATCTCTGGAGAGACCTAAAAATAGCTGTGTAAGGACGCTCCCCATCCAACCTGACCAAGCTTGAGAGGATCTGCAGAGAAGAATTTGAGAAACTCCCCAAATACAAGCTTGCAGCGTCATACCCAAGAAGACTCGGCTGTAATCGCTGCCAAAGGTGCTAAAACAAAGTACTGAGTAAAGGGTCTGAATACTTATTTAAATGTGACATTTCTGTTTTTATTTTTAATACATTTGCAAAAATGTCTAAACCTGTTTTTGCTTCATCATTATGGGGTATTGTGTGTTTGAGGGAGATAAAAACCCAATCCATTTTAGAATGAGGCTCTGGATACTCTCCGAATACACTGTATATAATGATTGTGACTTGAGTTCCATCTCAATAAGTAGTTTGAATAGCCTAAAATCACAAGGTATCCAGAGTGCTAATAATGAGAGAGAACAAACAACAATAGCCTACAAGAAAATCTAAGGAAAATCCCTCCATGCAAGGTTGAATACCAAATTGCCAATAACCTATCCTACTAGGCCTATCAAAAGCTTTAAGACAAGTTTATGGTCTAATGCCGCAGTTATCACGATATCAAGTCATTTCTGGTTAATAAGGAAGTACCTTACTGTGATACTTTTCAATGAAAATGGTAAAAAAAAAATATATATATATATCTATCTGCTTAGCAAAGAACAATTGGTAATCAGTGTCGTCAACATGTTAATTACACGGTTCGTAAGCAGTTCATAATATGGTCATAACACTGTCATAACCAATGTATTTTCACCTGCCAAGAAGTTTCCTTTCATTAAGTTTCTCTTGAGTCCTTTGTTTTTGTTGTAATGAATCCTTTAGTCATGTTTTTTTCAGTCTATTATTTTATAACTTGTAGAAAATACGCTTTATAACACTGTCATGAAGCATTATGATAATTCTGTGTCACTTTACTTGGACTAAGAAAATATACTTTATAACACTCAAGACGCGCTATGACCACCATAATACGCCTATCTTCCGTATATGATTATGTCAAAAAGAGTGTGTCTTGTCCTGCAATCTGCTCCTGCATTCATCCCTGTCATCAGCAACGGGGCATGTCTGACATCAATGTGTGTGCAATTACAATGAGCATTTAACATGCTCAATAAATAAAACAATGTGTGGTAGGTTTTGACACTCTTATGTAGGTGTCATAACCAGCCATAAAATCAAGCAATATATGTCACAACAGGTGTAAATATACTGTGTATCATGACCGTGCTATGGTCATATTATAGCAGGTTATTATAACATGACGCTGGTGTTAACCTCTCTAGGGGGTGTGGGACGGTAGCGTCCCACCTGGCCAACATTCGGTGAAATTGCAGAGCGCCAAATACAAATTCAATTATTGTACATATTTAACTTTCATGAAATCACAAGTGTAATACATCAAAATAAAGCTTAACTTGTTGTTAATCCAGCCTCTGTGTCAGATTTCACAAAGGCTGTATGGTGAAAGCAAACCATGTGATTATCTGAGGAAAGTCCTCAGCACACAACATTACATACAGTTACCAGCCAAGTAGATTAGTCACGAAAGTCAGAAATAGCAGTAACATTAATCACTTACCTTTGATATTCAATTGGTTGCACTCACAAGACAACCAGTTACACAATAATGTTTGATTTGTTCGTTAAAGTCCCTCTTTATATCCAAAAACCTACATTTTGTTGGTGCGTTTTGTTCGGTAATCCAATGACTCATGCGGTCACAACGGGCAGACACAAATTCCAAATAATATCCTTAAATTTTGCAGAAACATGTCAAACGATGTTTATAATCAATCCTCAGGTTGTTTTTAGCCTAGATAATCGATAATATTTCAACCGGACAATGGCGTCGTCAATATAAAAGAAAAACAAGAAAGGCCGATCTCGGTCGCGCAAAGGAAACGGCTCTGGGGACATCCCACTATCCACTCATTCAAATTTGTCATTCTCCCTCATTTTTCAAAATAAAAGCCTGAAACAATGTCTAAAGACTGTTCACAACTAGTGGAAGCCATAGGGAACGGAAACTGGATCCTATCCCTTTAAATGGTGGATAGGCTTTCATTGGAAAAACAGCCATTTCAAAATAATGGCACTTCCTGGATGGATTTTCCTCGGGTTTTCGCCTGCCATATCAGTTCTGTTATACTCAGACATTATTTTAACAGTTGTTAGGTTGAGGTTAAGTAAAGTGTTATTGAGCAATTCCTCAAGCAATACTTTTTCCAGGTCTGTCTGTCTGAGTGGGGAGGGGAAAACTGGCAGAGAGGTATGGAACTCTTTCTTATTGGTCTATTAACTATGCTGAACAAAAATATAAACGCAACATGTAAAATGGGCTGAAATAAAATAAATGTTCCATATGCACAAAGTTTATTTCTCAATGTTGTGCACAAATTTGTTTACATCCCTGTTAGTGAGCATTTCTCCTTTACCAAGATAATCCATTCACCTGGTTAAAAGATCATTACCCCGGCGCTGGGGACAAACGTGATAACTCATGTTTCGGCATGATAATGCACAGTTCCTGGAAGCTGAAATTGTCCCAGTTCACACAGATACAAACCTGCTCCATGCTGAAGCTCTTCCACCAGAAAGGATATTTGAAAAGTTGAGTCTGTACTTAGCCTCTGCCCAGGCTTTCAACAACATTGTCTTTCGGCATGATTCATTCAGTTGTAGCAATACATTTTCCCGCTATAGCTCAATGGTCGTTTTAGCCGGTTTAAAATTATTCTAATATCTTATTTGGGGGCCAATGGTAGGCGATAACATCGTATATCGCAGTGTTTTATGGATACCAATGTTGACATCGCCCAATCCTAGTGTGAAGTAGATGCAAGTTTTATGTGTGTGGTTGAAAAGCTCTTATTTTAAATTTGAGACATTTGTGCTTTTGATCCACAGACTATATTGTGGTGGGCAGTGACTCAGGCCGCATCGTGATCCTTGAGTACCACCCCTCCAAGAACATGTTCGAGAAGATCCACCAGGAGACCTTTGGCAAGAGTGGATGTCGTCGCATCGTCCCTGGACAGTTCCTCGCCGTCGACCCCAAGGGCAGAGCAGTCATGATAGGTAAAGAGCTCAGAGAACTGAGAGATATTATGTTGTGGAGAGAGTTGGTAATGGTTTGAAAATTCAACAAAATTTCAAGTTGACAAATCCTTGGCTCGATGACAGAATGCCCTGTTGCAATGGACATGTTTTTTGTCTGTTGTAGTTTACAAATTACCCCTGTGTTTTCAGGTGCCATTGAGAAGCAGAAGCTGGTGTACATCCTTAACAGAGATGCAGCAGCGCGTCTCACCATCTCCTCTCCCCTGGAGGCTCACAAGGCCAACACGCTGGTCTACCATGTGGTAGGAGTTGATGTGGGCTTTGAAAACCCCATGTTTGCCTGTCTGGAGATGGACTATGAGGTGAGAGCCTAGCACTGACTGCTATGATTTGTGAATTTGCTCATGTGCTCTTGTTATGTACTAAAGAAATGGACCTAATCTATGTTTACACGCAGGCTCAGATGTGCTTCTGTTTTATTCTCTATACACCCAAGTGCTATTGAATTGATGAGTCTTCATGTCTCTTCTCTGACAAACCACTGTAGGGAGCTTAAACACCTCTGATTCCAACACAATCCTGCTGCTTTGCTACTAAAGATGTCCTGTAAATCCTCATCCTGTCCTCTTCATTTCCACTGACTCACTGTGTGTGGCCTATGACCTCTCCCTCCTTCCAGGAAGCTGACAATGACCCCACTGGCGAGGCTGCAGCCAACACCCAGCAAACCCTGACCTTTTATGAGCTGGACCTGGGTCTGAACCACGTTGTGCGCAAGTACAGCGAGGCCCTGGAGGAGCACGGCAACTTCCTCATTACAGGTAGCTACACTGAACAATAATGTAAACGCAACATGCAGCCATTTTTTTTACCGACGTTACAGTTCATATGTGACCGACCAGCTCGATTTGGTCCAATATAGCAGAGGGGGGAAATTACATTGCATATTAGAGACTCAGCGCTCGAAAATAGTGTATCACACATTACAGTTGAGGAACAAGGGAAAGTAATTCTGGTTTGAAAGTTGATTAACTTGTAACCTCACTTTTGATAAAATGAATTAATGTTGAATGTTTGTATGTTTTGGTACACCTACTGGAGGGCTCTTTGTCTACACCCATTCAGTATTGTTCACACCCTCTAAAGCTTTAGCCTCACCCATCTCTGTAAGGATTCACATATGAGGCTATGTACTAAACAACCAAAATTTTCAAAACTAAAGGCTGGTTTATACTACAGGTGTTTCTGTAAATTTAATCTGGAGTGCCAGAGTGTGCTCTGGGTGTTCGTAAACTCAGAGCGTTGTCAGTTTATCCGTTCATAAATTCAGAGCGTTTCGCTCTCTGACTGTTCAGAGTGCACACTGGACGCTCTGGCCGAGGAGTAGGGTTGATCCAAGCATTCTGACCAGTCAAGAACCCAAGCTAACTGGCTAATATTGGCAAGTTTGCTAGCAACTTCCAGACAAAATTCTCTAGGAAGGCAGGAACCTAGGAAGAAACCTAGAGAGGAACCAGGCTCTGAGGGGTGGCCAGTCTTCTTCTGGCTGTGCCGGGAGGAGATTATAACAGTACATGGCCAAGATGTTCAAATGTTCATAGATGACCAGCAGGGTCAAATAATAGTCCTGAGGCATGGTCCTAGGGCTGAGGGAGAGCTTAAATTCACACAGGACACCGGATAAGATTCCATATAACAGATTGACCCTAACTATCGCAGCATAATTACAGGAGGCGTCGGGAGGCACTGTGGCCCCGTCCGACTATAACCCCGGACAGGGCCAACCAGGCAGGATATAACCCTACCTACTTTGCCAAAGCACAGCCCCCACACCACTAGAGGGATATCTTCAACCACCAATTTACTACCCTGAGACAAGGCCGAGTATACCCCACGAAGATCTCCCCCACTGCATGAACCCGAGTGGGGTGCCAACCCGGACAGGAAGATCACGTCAGTGACTCAACCCACTCAAGTGACGCACCCCTCCTAGGGCCGGCGTGGAAGACCACTAGTAAGCCAGTGACCCCCATAATAAGGTTAGGGGCAGAGAATCCCAGTGGAGAGAGGAGAACCGGCCACGCAGAGACAGAAAGGGCGGTTCGTCTTGTGTCTGACCTCAGATAATTCTCTGGTTTTCGTTATTTTGTCCATGCTCATTGCGGTACACACAGTGACACAAAACAGGAGAATGAGTCCTTTTCTCTATTCAATCTGGTTGAATATGTGGTTTTTATACTGCGTGCACCTTCAACTCACAGCAGGGGAGTTCAATTCCAAAGTAAATGATAATCACCTGCTTGAAATCTAAAATATTTCTAGACAGTGCCAATAATATTGTCTGGGCCATTTTAGGATTTCTTTCTGGAATTAGCTAAGATTTAGTAAATGATTCAGATTAGTTTGTTTTGTACAACTGCATACCGAAGATATACATATGTGGATACCAAAATATGTTTTAATTTCAACAGTCTTCTGGAAGAAATTTTGCATTATTTGAAAAAAGTGCAAGGGTTCATTATTTTTGGCCGACTGTATATAACAATGAAAGAGCAACAGTAAAATAACAATAGCGAGACTATATACAGGGGGTACCAGTACACAGTCAATGTGTGGAGGCACGGGTTAGTTGAGGTAATTGAGGTTATATGTACATGTAGGGCTCCCAAGTGGCTCCCAAGTGGTCTAAGGCACTGCATCTCAGTACTAGAGGTAACACTACAGACACCCTGGTTCGATTGCAGGCTGTATAACAACTGGCCGAGATTGGGAGTCCCTTAGGGCGGCGCACAATTGGCTCAGCCTCGTCTGGGTTTGGCCGTCATTGTAAATAAGAATTTGTTCTTAACTGACTTGCCTAGTTAAATAAAATGTTAGTGACTATGCATAGATAATGAACAGAGAAGCAGCAGCGTGAAAGAGGGGGGAGGGAACAATGCAAATTGTCTGGGTAGCCATTTGATTAGCTGTGCAGGAGTATTATGTCTTGGGGGTAGAAGCTGTTAAGAAGCCTTTGGACCTAGACTTGGCGCTCCGGTACAGCTTGCCGTGTGGTAGCAGAGAGAACAGTCTATGACTAGGGAGGCTGGTGTCTTTGACAATTTTTGGGGCCTTCCTCTGACACCGCCTGGTATAGAGGTCCTGGATGGCAGGAAGCTTGGCCCCATTGATGTACTGGGCCCTACGTACTACCTTCTGTAGTGCCTACTAGCAGTTGCTATACCAGGCAGTGATGCAACCAGTCAGGATGCTCTCGATGGTGCAGCTGTAGAACTTATTGAGGATCTGAGGAACCATGCCAAATCTATTCAGTCTCCTGAGGGGAAATAGGCTTTGTCGTGCCCTCAGCAATAGGTCAGTTATTCTGCGCTTTGGCACACTCCGAGGTGAGTGCTCTGAAATCGTATTAGATAGCCAGGGCGAATTTACCAGCTACGTCTATCGACAGTTGTCGCAGTTACATGAACATTCTATTAAAATGCATACATGCATAGTGTTTTGACATGTAGCTAGCTAGCTAAACAATGAACCATGGTCCCAACTCATAACGTTACTACCCTGCAAGAATCTGCAGGGAGCTAACCAACCAGGTTCAATGTTAGATAGCTAACATTAGGCTAGAACTAGCAATGCGAAAGCCTTTGAGATACAAGTGATATTACTACTCAGATCATACATGTAAAGTTAGCGAGCCGGCCAGCTAACACTAGCTAGCTAACAGTACACTAACTAGACATGAAAACAACTTTCTGACTGAATTAGAAATGTATAATATCTGAAAATGTAGCTTGTTAGACTCTTACTTGGATGGACACTTCTCCCTCTGTGTCACGGATGCCATGGTTGCCCTTAGTTTGAAAATGTAATCAGGAGAAAGGTGTTTTATACATCCGAATTCTGGGTGTTCTCGTTTCGACTTTGCAGTCAAGTACCAGAATTTTCTCCATCTCCTTAGCTATCATACTCTAATTCCACTGATTTCAATACTCGGTCCAATAGAAAGTGGAGAGCAACACTTACGCACTTCTACGTGATATCTTTCAAAAAATCCTTACCTACACATACTGACCAGCTCCTATTATAGACGGAAGCGGGCGACATGGCAGACCAATCCGAAATCATCTCTCGGCATGTCCAGTCCATTCATTATCTCAGCCAATCATGGTTAGTGGGAAGGTTGCTGCTCTTCCATGGCTAAACGAACTAGGCTCATAATTTAACATTTTTATTCGTATTTACTGGTGGCATACAAGTTTGTTATTAAGGCACATGAAAATTCACATGTTCCAGTAGGCATTTCTGACATACACCTAGTTTCCTGAAACAAATCACATGTATAAGGAAATCAGTCAATTGGAATTTTTTAATTGGCCGTGCGAAGTTGCTGGATATTGGTGGAAACTAACACGCTGTCGTACACGTAAATCCAGAGCATCCAAACATGCTCAATGGGTGACATGTCTGAGTATGCAGGCCTTGGAAACACTGGGACATTTTCAGCAACCAGGAATTGTGTACAGAACCTTGCAACATGGGGGCGTGCATTATCATGCTGTGATGACAGCGGCTGAATGGCACGACATTGAGCGTTAGGGTCTTGTCACGGTATATCTGTGCATTCAAATTGCCATCGATAAAATGCAATTGTGTTTGTTGTCCGTAGCTTATGCCTGCCCATACCATAACCCCACCACCCCCATGGGCCACTCTGTTCACAACTTTGACATCAGCAAACCACTCGCCCACATGATGCCATACATACTGTCCTGCCTTGTGCCTGGTACAGTTGAAACCAGGAGTCATCTGTGAAGAGCACACTTCTTCAGCGTGCCAGTGGCCATTAAAGGTGAACATTAGCCCACTGCAGTGGATTACGACTTCGAAAGATCCTGGTGATGACAACGAGCACGCAGATGAGGGATGGAAAACTAATTTGTGCACAATTTCTGGGATGTTTTATTTCTGCTCATGAAATCTGGGACCAACACTTTAGATGTTGCATTTATATTTTTGTTCAGTGCACATTATTTCCAGTAGAGGGCAGTCAAAGCCAGGTTATGAGTTGTTTGCAGGCTGGATTATTTTTATTTTTTTAGGTGTAAACCTATTGTTTGATCATTACCCCTTTCCCCCTCTCTTCTCCAGTTCCTGGAGGCTCTGATGGGCCCAGTGGAGTACTCATCTGTTCAGAGAATTACATCACCTACAAAAACTTTGGGGACCAGCCTGACATTCGCTGTCCCATCCCACGCAGGAGGGTGAGTTTCTGTTATGTTTTATAAACGCGAAAACGGATTTCAAATAACTTGGCTAACAAGACATGGTCATACATGTTAACAGTTTGAATGTTTGTGTGGATCACAATTGATTTGATACCATCTGCACTGTGCCCTCAATTCTTTTTTTCTTTTGCCTGTACACAGAATGACCTGGATGACCCTGAGCGAGGCATGATCTTCGTCTGCTCAGCCACACACAAGACCAAGTCCATGTTCTTCTTCCTGGCCCAGACGGAGCAGGGTGACATTTTCAAGGTCACCCTGGAGACCGATGAGGAGATGGTGAGGCCAGCAGGGTGCAGTCTGAAACAGGAACTAGGGGAGGCAGAGGTGTTCATCTGATGTGTGGGAAATAGAACCGTGCTGTCGAGGTGATGAGTCTTCATGTCTCTTCTCTGACAAAAACATGGAGAGAGCATAAACACCTCTGATCTCAGCATGCACACACACTAACTCGGGGGGTCAGTGTTCACATGATGGGATATTCTGTGATTCCTTCTATTTCAAATAAACGTTTGTATCCCCCAGGTTACAGAGATCAGGATGAAGTACTTCGACACCATACCTGTAGCCACATCCATGTGCGTGCTGAAGACCGGCTTCTTATTTGTGTCCTCAGAGTTTGGTAACCAGTAAGTCATTCATTACACTGTAATACCTCACACATCCCATCTATGTCCATGCCTCTTGCTCTCTTGTGTTCATTGCCTTCTCTCTTCTCTCTCTCTGCTAGTTACCTGTACCAGATAGCCCATCTGGGAGATGACGATGAAGAGCCAGAGTTCTCCTCTGCCATGCCCCTGGAGGAGGGAGATACCTTCTTCTTCCAGCCACGCCCCCTCAAGAACCTGGTGCTGGTGGACGAGCAGGAGAACCTCTCCCCCATCATGTCCTGCCAGGTGTGTGTGTGAATCTCTTTGTGTTGTATGTTTGGTGTGCGTGCAACGGTTTTAGCTTTTGATTCCCATGGATTGTGTAGTGGATGAACTTTCCCTCTGTTCCACTGAACTGAATTGTAACAGCTTTAGCTGGGGTAGATGTGTTTTCCCACTATTTATAGCACAATGAACCTGATTTTGACTTTACTTGAATGCGAGCTATTTGGAGTACAAAGACTCTTGTCTTTTTTATTTTTTCCCCATTTTTATAAGTAGGATTCACATTAACCCGCTGTCTCCACACACACACAGATTCTTCTGAAGTCTTTCGGCAAGGTTTGAGGAGAAGGATGCTGTCCTGTTGAAGTGATGAGTTTCTCATGTCTCTTCTGGCGAAATATTGTTAGGTTCTAATTATCAGAGTAAGAACTCAACAGACACTGAAAGCTTAGACCAAGTTTATTCTTCCCAAAGGATCGACCAGTTGAACCGACAAAGACATGATTACAATAGTGGTGGTATATGTATCCCACTGTGGGTGGAGTCTCCTCCTTGCTAAACATTGCATCTTTTTTTGCTAGGCAGGAAACTAAGTGATAGCGGTAATAAACGGTTCCTTTTCCCTTAGAGACCTGTCCTCGACCCCCTTATCCACGCCTCTCCCCTTATCAGTACTGCCACGTGACTGTTTTCCCTGCTCTCAGCCCCTCCCAAGCTTAATTGCACCCACCATAACCCTTCCTCCTACAGACAACTCCTGGTGTAAATCCTGGGCTACGGCAATTCTGTCCTCTGAGAATACATACGGATCTCTTACTCACCACTGGCTCATTGTTCCACTCACCTCATCTGTTTCTCTCTCCCTGTGTAGATTGCTGACTTGGCTAATGAGGACACTCCTCAGCTGTATGTGGCCTGTGGCAGGGGACCCAAATCCACCCTCCGTGTCCTTAGACATGGACTGGAGGTATGTGTACTGCTATTCCACATCCCATTGCACATTCCCATCCCAGAAAGTGCTCACACACACATTCTCTCAGTGTGGCACATGCCACAGTATTATTTGAACAATGATGACATTTTAACAAAGTCATGCGGATACTCACTCACATGCACACCGGAAACCAGAGTTGGGACAGAGTTTGGGTATTAAGTTTCTGGTGCTGTTGCTTTTCTTGCACACCAGTTCATGTTTGACATGTTTTAAGAAGCTGGATGAGATGAAATCATGTCTCTGACAAAGCACCGGAGAGAGTGTGTATACCTCTGATCTCAGCTAATCTCAACATGTCAATGCAGAGGTAACAGACTGGTAAATGCTTAGGTTAGATTACAATGAAAGTCTGATCATTGATTGTTCCCTCCAGGTATCAGAGATGGCTGTGTCTGAGCTGCCCGGTAACCCCAATGCTGTGTGGACTGTGCGCCGACACATTGAAGGTGCTTGTTCTTTTTATTTTATTTTTTATAAATACATCAATGTTTTTAACTAGTTGCCAGTTATTTTCCCTTCTACCTCATTGCAGTCCACTTCTGCAGTATTTGGTTGCAATTATTGTGTAAGACATGGTTGTAAAGTGGCATTGTTTTAATCTTAATACTGTCAAGTCTCATGTTGTAGTCTGGCATCACAGTGCATTCTGAGGAAAAGTCACTCAGCCAGACTATTCCCAGAAGTCATGTGATTTCAGAGATATTTCCTGTCATGGTGTAGTGCAGTGGCCTAGTTCCACTGCAGCTGCCTGGTAGATAGAGGCCTGTTCAGGCGTGGCTTCACTTTCACTCTGGCATTCATCCATTACACACAACACTTGGCTCATCCAACTTGTTAGCCTGCACAAGTCAGACATTGTAACTTCTACACACTGGGTTACAGATGTAGATTTCAAGATTGTGATGCCATGCTCTAGGTTAGTGAAAAACCAAAATAAGGGTATGAGATCGATTGATCTTCATGTACCAGATTAGGGCACATTCCTCTGAAGACTCATGGCAGGGTTTGTTGTGCTGTTGAAGTGATGAGTTTGTCATGTCTCTTCTCTGACAGAAATATCAATGGAGAGAGTTTAAAACACCTGATCTCAACATTATACATACTTTGTGAATAAATAAACTCAGAAAAAACAGAAATGTCCCTTTTTCAGGTCCCTGTCTTTCAAAGATAATTTGTAATAATAATAATAACTTCACAGATCTTGATTGTAAAGGGTTTAAACACTGTTTCCCATGCTTGTTCAATGAACCATAAACAATTAATGAACGTGCACCTGTGGAATGGTCATTAAAACTTCTTATGGTATAGGGGACGCTTGCGTCCCACTTGGCCAAAAGCCAGGGAAATGCAGCGCGGCAAATTCAAATAAAATGATATAAAAATCAAACTTTCATTAAATCACACATGTAAGATACTAAATTAAAGCTACACTCATTGTGAATCCAGCCAACATGTCAGATTTTTAAAAGGCTTTTCGGCGAAAGCATAAGAAGCTATTATCTGATGATAGCACAACAGTAAACAACGAGGGTAGCATATTTCAACCCTGCAGGCGCTACACAAAATGCAGAAATAAAATATAAAACATGCCTTACCTTCGACGAGCTTCTTTTGTTGGCACTCCAATATGTCCATAAACATCACAATTGGTCCTTTTGTTCGATTAATTCCGTCCATATATATCCTAAATGTCCATTTATTTGGCGCGTTTGATCCAGAACAAAAACGCTTCCAAATTGCTGCTACTTTAGTCACTACAAAATATTTCAAAAGTTACCTGTAAACTTTGCCAAAACATTTCAAACTACTTTTGTAATACAACTTTAGGTATTTTTAAACATTAATAATCGATCAAATTGAAGACGGGTCTATCTGTGTTCAATACAGGAAGACAACAAACCAAGCTACTTTTCAAGTCTTGCGCAACTCTCAACAGTGTTACGCAGTTCCTAGATGGCCGTACTTCTTCATTGCACAAATTAATAACCTCAACCAAATTCCAAAGACTGGTGACATCCAGTGGAAGCGGTAGGAACTGAAAACAAGTGCCTAAGAAATATCGTTTCCCAAGGAGAACTCACTGAACGGACAGACCTAAAAAAAACAATCTGAACGGTTAGTGCTCTGGGTTTTGCCTGCTACATAAGTTATGTTATACTCCCAGACATGATTCAAACAGTTTTAGAAACTTCAGAGTGTTCTATCCAAATCTACTAATAATATGCGTATCTTATATTCTTGGCATGAGTAGCAGGAAGTTGAAATTGGGCACGCTATTTATCCAAAAGTGAATATGCTGCCCCCTATACCTTAAGAAGTTAAGACACTAACAGCTTACAGACGGTAGGCAATTAAGGTCACAGTTATGAAAACTTAGGACACTAAAGAGGTCTTTCTATAGACTCAGGAAACCACCAAAAGAAAGATTCCCAGGGTCCCTGCTCATCTGTGTGAACGTGCCTTAGGCATGCTGCAAGGAGGCATGAGGACTGCAGATGTGGCCAGGGCAATATGTCCGTACTGAGAGACGCATAAGACAGCGCTACAGGGAGAAGGGGCGGACAGCTGAACGTCCTCGCAGTGGCAGACCACGTGTAACAACACCTGCACAGGATCGGTACACCCGAGCATCACACCTGTGGGACAGGTACAGAATGGCAACAACAACTTCCTGGGTTACACCAGGAACGCACAATCCCTCCATCAGTGCTCAGACTGTCCGCAATCGGCTGAGAGAGGCTGAACTAGGGGCTTGTAGGCCTGTTGTAAGGCAGGTCCTCACTAGACATCACCGGCAACAATGTCGCCTATGGGCACAAACCCACCGTCGCTGGACCAGACAGGACTGGCAAAAAGTGCTCTTCACTGACGAGTCGCGGTTTTGTCTCACCAGGGGTAATGGTCGGATTCGCATTTATCATTGAAGGAATAAGCGTTACACCGAGGCCTGTACTCTGGAGCGTGATCGAGGTGGAGGGTCCGTCATGGTCTGGGGCAGTGTGTCACAGCATCATCTGAGTTTGTTGTCATTGCAGGCAATCTCAACGCTGTGCGTTACAGGGAAGACATCCTCCTCCCCCATGTGGTACCCTTCCTGCAGGCTCATCCTGACATGACCCTCCAGCATGACAATGCCACACTGCTCGTTCTGTGCGTGATTTCCTGCAAGACAGGAATGCCAGTGTTCTGCCATGGCCAGCGAAGAGCCCGGATCTCAATCCCATTGAGCACGTCTGGGACCTGTTGGATCGGAGGGTGAGGGCTAGGGCAATTCCCCCCAGAAATGTCCGCGAACTTGCAGGTGCCTTGGTGCAAGAACTGGCAAATCTGGTGCAGTCCATGAGGAGGAGATGCACTGCAGTACTTAATGCAGCTGGTGGCCACACCAGATACTGACTGTTACTTTTAATCCCCCCCACCCCTTTGTTCAGGGACACATCATTTAATTTACGTTTGTCACATATCTGTGGAACTTGTTCAGTTTATGTCTGTTGTTGAATCTTGTTATGTTCATACAAATATTTACACATGCTGAGTTTGCCGAAAATAAACACAGTTGACAGTGAGAGGACGTTTCTTTTTTTGTTGAGTTTAAATGTAGTTGATGATTTTGATTAATTGCTTCATGTATCAGATTAACACTAACCATAGGTTTATTGAATATAAGGAAGGGTCCAGAAATCCCCTCCGTGTGAAATTCCTACTTGTTGAAACACCTCTCCTCCTCTAGATGAGTTTGACGCGTACATCATCGTTTCCTTCGTCAACGCCACCCTGGTTCTGTCTATCGGTGAGACCGTAGAGGAAGTGACAGACTCTGGCTTCCTGGGGACCACCCCCACCCTCTCCTGCTCTCTGCTCGGGGAGGATGCTCTGGTGCAGGTCAGTCACCCACACTACACACGACTCTCACAGAGGCCTGAACATGCACCTTCTGTTCTGGGGGGAATACAATGCTGATGGTGAAAGTGAAATGAAGATGTAGCGAGATGAAGTGTATGACAGATTTAATATTGCTGTTGAAGTGGTGAGTCTTCATGTCTGTTCTGACATTACAATGGAAAGAGCTTGAACACTCTGATCTCAGCGCTATTCACAAACATTAGACACCCTGGCTAGGCCCCTTCCCCAGCCCTGTGTAAACTGAATAACTCTATTGTACAGGTGTATCCTGATGGGATCCGTCACATCCGTGCTGATAAGCGTGTGAATGAGTGGAAGACTCCAGGGAAGAAGACCATTGTGCGCTGTGCAGTCAACCAGAGGCAGGTGGTTATCGCTCTGACCGGAGGAGAGCTGGTCTACTTTGAGATGGACCCTGTGAGTATACTTTCAACCCCTGGGTGTCTATTCTTATTATTGTTCTTCTTCTTATTATTTTTCTTCTGACAGTAAATGTTTATGATAACCTTCCCCTCTGTCTCTCCCCCCAGTCTGGCCAGCTGAATGAGTACACAGAGAGGAAGGAGATGTCAGCTGATGTGGTGTGTATGAGCTTGGCCAATGTCCCCCCTGGCGAGCAGCGCTCCCGTTTCCTGGCGGTGGGGCTGGTGGACAACACCGTCCGCATCATCTCACTGGACCCCTCGGTACGACTCTCACCGTACTTTGCAGCCCGTGCGATCTGTTTGTCCATCTGTTTAGAATGGATCTGATTCATACTGACTGCTCTGCGAGTTGGTAACAAGCACCAGATGTTTTTGGACAATTGCAAGGAAACTCTTCTAGAGCTCGTTTACTCTACGCAAGTGTTTTTTTTTTTTTTGCAATTACAGCCAGGGTGAAAAAAACTAAGTTCAAATCCAAATAACACTGTGCCATTGTGGATATTTGCCTTTTTAACATGCGTTTATCTCTCAAAGCTGTGTTTGTAGCCACTAACCCCTCTGTGTTTGTGGTGTAGGACTGTCTCCAGCCCCTCAGTATGCAGGCCCTGCCTGCCCAGCCTGAGTCTCTGTGTATAGTGGAGATGGGAGGAGTGGAGAAGGAAGATGAGCTAGGAGTGAAGGGCACTGTCGGCTTCCTCTACCTCAACATCGGACTGCAGGTAAAATACACTATGACCATAAGCTTGACGAACATCTCATTCCAAAATAATGGTCGTCATTAATATGGACTTGGTCCCCCTTTGCTGCTGTGACAGCCTCCACTCTTCTGAAAAGGCTTTCCACTAGATGTTGCAGCATTGCTGTGTGGACTTGCTTCCAATTCATCCCAAAGGTGTCCGATGGGGTTGAGGTCAGGGGTCTGTGCAGGCCAGTCCCGTTCTTCCACACCAATCTTGACAAACCATTTCTGTATGGACAATGCATGGGTGCATAGTCATGCTGAAACAGTAAAGGGCTTGTCAGAACAGAAATTACAAGAGTATGTTATAATGCTGTTATTTCATCAAATGGGTGTTTTATGGAACAGAATAAGGGGTTGTTAAAATGCTCATCTGTGTGTTCTACTGAGGATGGCCCTCTGGGAGATTTACAATGCCTTTGAGTGATACTGCATTTCAGAGCATGAGTTAATGTTTCTGTACTGGGGTACCAGGGGGAGATGACTCCGGTGCCAGACCCTGATCTCTACACAATGAGATACTGTCTGCTGTCAATTATAAGTATCTTTTCTTACTAATCTTAACTTTATGACCATTCCATAAATCTGTTTGTCATGTAGCCTGAAAGGGGTGAATCTTGGCAATAAAAGACCTTTGTGTTTTTGACTCGGGGCTCTGAATTGATTCGTTTACCAGCCATTATTAACGCGGAGCACTCAATCGATTCACTTTATATGTGTGTGTTGTATTGACATGCTCCCTTATTAACAAGTCTCTTGTGATAAGTTTGTCTCTCGTCATTTGATAGTAAAGAAATGAACCACCACAGGCCTTCCCCAAACTTGCAACGGTCCAGTTCTGTGAGCCTGTGTGGCCTACAAGTCAGCGGTTGTTTGTCCTAGACGTTTCCACTTCACAATAACAGTACAGTTGTTCCAGGGCAGCTCTAGCAGGGCAGAAATATCACAAACTGACTGGAAAGGTGGCATCCTATAACGTTGCCACGTTGAAAGTCACTGAGCTTTTCACTAAAGCCATTCTACTGCCAATGTTTGTCTATGAATATTGCATGGCTGTGTGCTCGACTTTATACACCGGTCAGCAACAGGCCAGGCCGAAGCAACTCATTTGAAGGGGTGTCCACATACTTTTGTCTGTATATCGTGTATATGTCCTCTGTGTTGAGGAAGCGTTTGAGTGGAGGGATATTGTGGTGCTGTTGAAGTGATGAGTTTTCTCATGTCTCTTTTCTGACAAATAATGGAGAGTTTAAAACACCTCTGATCTCAGCATACAGTATATATATATACACACACCTACACTATCTGTTACTGCCTGTTTACTTCTGCCACTGTATTACTTGATATTTTGTGCTCTGTTGGAAGACCTACTAGAGCTTATATTTGTGACGTTAACATGTCTGTCTTTCCTCAGAATGGTGTGTTGCTCAGGACCGTGCTGGACCCAGTGACTGGAGACCTGTCTGATACTCGTACTCGGTACTTGGGGTCGCGACCTGTGAAGCTCTTCCGCGTCAGGATGCAGGGACAGGAAGCTGTAAGTGAAATCCTATTAGTTGGTGTGTTTTTGCAGCTTTATGGAGCTGAAACATAACATTGAGGCTGTGTGTATTTGTGTGTCTCTGACCTCTCCATCTCCTTCAGGTGTTGGCCATGTCGAGTCGCTCCTGGCTGAGTTATTCCTACCAGTCCCGATTCCATCTGACGCCCCTGTCCTATGAGACGCTGGAATATGCCTCTGGCTTCGCCTCTGAACAGTGTCCAGAGGGCATTGTGGCAATCTCTACCAACACCCTGAGGTGTGTACACACACACAAACACAGAGAGAACTAAAGTAAACACATCTGCACTGAGTGTACAAAACATTAGGAACACCTGCTCTTTCCATTACATAAACTGACCAGGTGAATCCAGGTGAAAGCTATGATCCCTTATTGATGTCACTTGTTAAATCCACTTCAATCAGTGTAGATGAGGGGGAGGAGACCGGTCAAAGAAGGATATTTAAGCCTTGAGACAATTGAGACATGGATTGTGTTTGTGTGTGTGTAATTCAGAGGGTGAGTGGGCAAGACAAAATATTTAAGTGCCTTTGAATGGGTTATGGTAGTGGGTGCCAGGTGCACTGGTTTGTGTCAAATGGTTTACCTCCCAAAGGACATCCAGCCAACTTGACACAACTGGAAAGCATTGGAATCAACCAGCATCCCTGTGGAACACTTTTGCCTCCTTGTAACAATTTACAATTGTTTTTTTATAGCACTTTTCTAAAACCCGAAGAGGATTAATTGAAGGCAGGGTTTGAGCTGAGGGGTGTTATGCTGTTGACGTGATGAGTTTCTCATGTCTCTTTGACAGAATAATTGAGAGAGCATTAAACATCTCTGACGAATTGAGGCTGTTCTGAGGGCCAAATTAGGGCAACTCAATATTAGGAAGGTATCCTTAATACAGTGCCTTGCGAAAGTATTCGCCCCCCTTGAACATTGCGACCTTTTGCCACATTTCAGGCTTCAAACATAAAGATATAAAACTGTATTTTTTTGTGAAGAATCAACAACAAGTGGGACACAATCATAAAGTGGAACAACATTTATTGGATATTTCAAACTTTTTTAACAAATCAAAAACTGAAAAATTGGGCGTGCAAAATTATTCAGCCCCTTTACTTTCAGTGCAGCAAACTCTCTCCAGAAGTTCAGTGAGGATCTCTGAATGAGCCAATGTTGACCTAAATGACTAATGATGATAAATACAATCCACCTGTGAGTAATCAAGTCTCCGTATAAATGCACCTGCACTGTGATAGTCTCAGAGGTCCGTTAAAAGCGCAGAGAGCATCATGAAGAACAAGAAACACACCAGGCAGGTCCGAGATACTGTTGTGAAGAAGTTTAACTTCTTGAAACTCCCCATCCCAGATCCGGGTTTGTGACTAAAGCCTCAGGCTCATTAGCATAACGATTTCTGAAAATCGCAAATAAAATGAAAATAATGCGTCTGCTCTCAAGCTTAGCCTTTTCTTAACAACACTGTCATCTCAGATTTTCAAAATATGCTTTTGAACCATAGAAATTGACTAATTTGTGTAAGAGTATGCAAAGCTAGCATAGCATTTTGAGTAGCATTTAGCACGCAACATTTTCACAAAAACCAGATAACCAAATAAATAAAATCATTTACCTTTGAAGAGCTTCTGATGTTTTCAATGAGGAGACTCTCAGTTACATACCAAATGCGCAGTTTTTCCTGAAAGCGTCTGTGTGTAGGAGAAATTGTTCCGTTTTCTACATTGCGTCTGGCTACCGAAACGAACCGAAAATTCAGTCACCTACAACTAAAACTTTTTCCGGATTAACTACATAATATCGACCGAAATATGGCAAACGTTGTTTGGAATCAATCCTCAAGGTGTTTTTTCACATATCTCTTCATTGATATGCAGTTTGTGGAAGCTTGCTTTCCTCTCTGTATCGCATGGAAAAATACTGGCAGGTGACTTTTGCGCACCAATTTCGGCGCAGGACACCGGGTGGACACCTGGTAAATGTGGTCTCTTATGGTCAATCTTCCAATGATCTGCCTACAAATACGTCACAATGCTGCAGACACCTTGGGGAAACGACAGAAAGGGCAGGCTCATTCCTCTCGCATTCACAGCCATATAAGGAGACAATGGAAAACAGAGCCTCAAAAATCCTTGTCATTTCCTGGATGCCATCTCATCTTGGTTTTGCCTGAAGCTCACGTTCTAGGGCACGCACAGAGAATATCTTGGTATTTCTGGAAACGTCAGAGTGTTTTCTTTCGAATGGTATCAATTATATGCATAGTCGAGCATCTTTTTGTGACAAAATATCTTGTTTAAAACGGGAACGTTTTTCATCCAAAAATGAAATAGCGCCCCCATAGATGTAAGAGGTTAAAGCCGGATTTGGATACAAAAAGATTTCCCAAGCTTTAAACATCCCAAGGGGCACTGTGCAAGCGATAATATTGAAATGGAAGGAGTATCAGACCACTGCAAATCTACCAAGACCTGGCCGTCCCTCTAAACTTTCAGCTCATACAAGGAGAAGACTGATCAGAGATGCAGCCAAGAGGCCCATGATCACTCTGGATGAACTGCAGAGATCTACAGCTGAGGTGGGAGACTCTGTCCATAGGACAACAATCAGTCGTATATTGCACAAATCTGGCCTTTATGGAAGAGTGGCAAGAAGAAAGCCATTTCTTAAAGATATCCATAAAAAGTGTTGTTTAAAACCTCTTGATACTCCCCATCCCGGATCCGGGATCGTGAATAAAGCCTCAGGCTCATTAGCATAACGCAACGTTAACGATTTCTGAAAATCGCAAATAAAATGAAAATAATGCGCCTGCTCTCAAGCTTAGCCTTTTCTTAACAACACTGTCATCTCAGATTTTCAAAATATGCTTTTGAACCATAGCAAATCACTAATTTGTGTAAGAGTATGCTAAGCTAGCTTAGCATTTTGAGTAGCATTTAGCACGCAACATTTTCACAAAAAAACAGATTTTATATCTTTATGTTTGAAGCCTGAAATGTGGCAAAAGGTCGCAAAGTTCAAGGGGGCCGAATACTTTCGCAAGGCACTGTATTTTGTGTACACTCAGTGTCGATTGAGGAAATGTCTTTGACAAGGCTTGAAGGTAGAGCAGTTATGCTGTTGAAGTGATGAGTCTTCATGTCTCTTCTCTGACAAACCAATGGAGAGAGTGTAAACATCTCTGATCTCAGCATATACACAGATCACATCTCATTTTCTCTCATTCACCCTCAACCATCCTCATTTTCAATTATAACACTGATATTTAACTTATGAGGGTTATGTTCCATTTACTTTTTGAAATGTTATTTCTGTTCCCATTATGGCTGAGTTGTGGCATGGCACACCTGTTACGTGGTACACATCTTCTGACACTGCCTTTGTCTCCCTCTTAGGATTCTGGCCTTGGAGAAGCTGGGTGCCGTGTTCAACCAGGTGGCCTTCCCCCTGCAGTACACACCTCGCAAGTTTGTCATTCACCCAGAGACAAACAACCTGATACTCATAGAGACTGATCACAATGCCTACACAGAGGCCACCAAGGCCCAGCGCAAGCAGCAGATGGCAGAGGTATGGTTCTGTTCTGACTGAGAGGGCTGAGGTTACGTGTTGTACACCCAGGCCGTGTAGATTGTGTGGGCTGATATTATGAAAGTGTAGATATAACATAGGCAAAACTTCAATATAAATATTTTACAATTGTTTTTTTTTTATAGAGCTTTTCTAAAAACCCAAAGAGGATTAATTGAAGGCAGGGTTTGAGGCGAGGGGTGTTATGCTGTTGATGTGATGAGTTTCTCATGTCTCTTCTCTGACAGAATAATGGAGAGAGCATTAAACATCTCTGATCTCAGCATATATACAGAGATTACACACACAGTGTAGATTGACATGGGGAATTAGACTAATACTTGGCTTACACTTATGTAGATATCTCTCACACCCTTCTCCCTTCCTTTCTTTCTCTCTGTTTGTAACTGACGCTGACACCACTTCTGTGTTGTTCCCTTCTATAGGAGATGGTTGAGGCAGCTGGTGAGGATGAGAGGGAGCTGGCAGCAGAGATGGCTGCTGCCTTCCTCAATGAGAACCTGCCAGAGGCCATCTTTGGGGCGCCCAAGGCCGGGTCTGGCCAGTGGGCCTCTCTGGTGCGTCTGGTCAACCCCATCCAGGGAACCACTCTGGACCTTGTCCAACTGGAGCAGAATGAGGCTGCCTTCAGGTGAGGACAGGATGGATGAATGGAAAAGAGCTCCCCGGCTTGTAGTCCTAAAAAATGAAATGAAATGAAATGAAATCAAATTTATTTATATAGCCCTTCGTACATCAGCTGATATCTCAAAGTGCTGTACAGAAACCCAGCCTAAAACCCCAAACAGCAAGCAATGCAGGTGTAGAAGCACGGTGGCTAGGAAAAACTCCCTAGAAAAGCCAAAACCTAGGAAGAAACCTAGAGAGGAACCAGGCTATGTGGGGTGGCCAGTCCTCTTCTGGCTGTGCCGGGTAGAGATTATAACAGAACATGGCCAAGATGTTCAAATGTTCATAAATGACCAGCATGGTCGAATAATAATAAGGCAGAACAGTTGAAACTGGAGCAGCAGCACGGCCAGGTGGACTGGGGACAGCAAGGAGTCATCATGTCAAGTAGTCCTGGGGCATGGTCCTAGATGAATGAATTCTGGTTCGTTCAGCCATTCCTATGGAGGAAATTAATGGGGGGGAAATGGGGTTTTGGGATAAACGCCAAAATAAGGTCAGATCTTATATGTTTTGTTCTATGAGATAATGTTATGGCCCTATAAAATCCGCGCTGCAAAAAAAGCCAGCCGGAATCACAGAATCCTGACATTTAAACAGAATTCAACAACAAATTAATTAATTAGCCCAAGTTAAACATAAGACATGAGGAAATTGCATTATGAACCATATACGAGTGAAGTGATATTGTATTAAAAAAAAAATGTTTTTACAACATCTGTGATGGATGCAGTCAAATAATTTGTTTGTTTGACATGGTGGGGTCTTTTGTGTTTAAAAAAATCATTATGCGGGAAATGGCAGTGGAAACGCCTTTATGTGCAATGTTAAGGATGTAATAACCATATCAAAGTACATTTGGAGTCATGCGATGATATGTTGTGGTCCTCCCACTACCACTCGGGAAACCATGCAGTTTATTAGGCTACAAATGAATTAAGTTATGAACTTCACAGGGTGGTGAAAGTGCACAGTGTCGAGCTTGATGCTTCTTTCCAAAAAATATTGAGGGTCTTAATTCTGGTGACCATGATGATCAATGCTTGGCTGCAGTTTGACACAAAAAAAATGTTCTTGCTCCTATCCCCGGTAATCTACTTTTGGTATTTGGTATTTTATTAGGATCCCCATTAGTTGTTGTAAAAGCAGCAGCTACTCTTCCTGGGGTCCACACAAAACATGACACATGACACAATACAGAACATTAATAGACAACAGCTCAAGGACAGAACTACATCAAAAATAAATAAAATGCACACGTAGCCTACATATCAATACCAATACATAAACAAACTATCTAGGTCAAATAGGGGAGAGGCGTTGATCTTTCCTTGCAGCACTCGACCACACGACTGGACAATAATCAAGATATGAATAACCTCGTCATGTAGACTAGACAACCCGCACAACCTAACTGCACTGTGTCTGCCAGCTGTTGGCTTGAGCGTAGGTGCCAAGACCAGAGTGGCACATTTTCTATTTAACTGACAAAAATGCGATGAATAAGCATTGAACATTAGATTTTTATTCGGTACAGGAAAACTTAAGAGAAATTATGTTTTGTGGGCACTACGTCATCACACACTGATTTGTATCCACAAGAAGTCCATTTGGCGGAAATGCGGATTCTATAATATTTGCATGAAAATCACCAATTGGATGGAAACCTAGCTACTGATTCATATTTTCCTGGAACTTCCTGAAGCAGCACAGGAATGCCTGTCTCTGTGTGCTGCTGGTAGATGGAAATAATTTCCCAAAAACATTATCAATTTAATGTTAACTACAAAATAACATTCATGTATTTATGTATGCCTACCTGACAGAATGTGTATTTGCATCAATCAAGTGGCAATTTATTTAGAAAACTCTGCAATCACATGAGCGCTACAGAAACACTGCTAACCAAGCAAGGTTTCTGGCTAGTGTACACTTGCATTAAAGGATAACTGCACCCACATTTCTACATTTCTTAGATTTTCCCAGACCACCAAAGTGGACTCCTGATGTGGTTAAAGCATTGTTGTGGACTTAACATCCAATTGAGTTGTTTTTCAATTAAACAGGTGTGATTTTGAGAGCAAAAACTGGGGAGAAACAGAAACCCGGAAAAGCCAAATCGGGGGAAAAACCACAAACAGGATCAGGCAAAAAATATAACTAATTTTATAATGCCCTATAATATCAGTCAGATTACATGACCTTTAGGAATTATGAAGCCATTGTGCTTTATGTGCTTGTTTTGATTTACATAAATGTTTCAAAATGTACAAGTGATGTTTGCTGATGAAGATCTTATTGAGCAAAATGTATAACATCTCCGAAGCCTGTGTTTAACACAAACCTTATTTTCGGTGTTTGTCCCCCAAAAAATGGAAGTTCTCCATAGGCTTTGGTCATCAAGCCATAGCGGAGTTAGTCTGCGTTAGACGTTATTGCTCTCTGTAGGGTCACTCGGGAGATGTTATTATTGGCTCTGCTGGTTTTCCTGTTCAAATGACCAGCTCTTATGAAATTACACAGAGAAAATCTTAACTGTCATTTAAGGAAGGGTTTGAGGAGAGTGAAGTTGTCCTATTGAAGTGATGGATCTTCATGCCTCTTCTTGATTTAGTAATAATGGAGAGTGCTTTAATCACCTATCTTAGCATTTAACACAGTTCACACGCAAAAGGTCGAGATTGAAACAGGGAATAATACTTATCCCTTCCCACTCTCCTACTTTGCCTTTGTGTTCTGTCCCTGCAGTGTGACTGTTTGTCGGTTTGCCAGCGGAGGTGATGACTGGTATGTGCTGGTGGGGGTGGCCCGGGACATGATCCTTAACCCCCGCTCTGTGGGAGGCGGTTTTATCTACACCTATCGGCTGGGAGGGGGAGGGGACAAACTGGAGTTTATGCACAAGGTGAGTGAGTGACAGAGGATATGACTAATCCAGTGGTTTCCTGGTCTTGTTGACCACAGCTATGTGCACAGGAATTCCCCGGCTGTTATTTCTGAATGGTCATAATTGCCATTTGAGAGTCAGAGTACTCTTTCTTGTTTCCACCCCTCCCCTTTACCCAACTTCCTGAGGGACAATGGTGACTTTGTTGACACATTCTGACTTTCTGTCCCTTTTCCAGTCTCAGCGGGTCTTATCAGTATTTTATGCTTTACATTTTTTGTTTAACCATTTAACCAGGCAAGTCAACAAGGAACAAATTCTTGTTCAAAAAGGTGTGATTTTTGAGAGCAAACCCCTGAAAAAAAATGGAGGGAAGGGGAAACCTCATTTAATTTCTATTTAAATTTCTATTGGAAGGATTTAATCATTTGTAATTATGTCTACTTATGATAAGGTAAACTGTTTGTTTCTGTCCCCATATGATATGGTAAATATATCCAATGCAAAAAACATTTAAATTGTATTAATATTAATTTGCGTATATTTCTGTGAATTACCATATATTCCCATTTAATTCATACGGAAAGTTTCCACCTGAGTATTCCCCAAAATGTGCAACCCTACTGCTATCTATCTATGGATTATATTTCTAATGTTGGTTGCGGCTGTCGGTTTATCCTTGTGCAAATTTAAAAAATACAATCTTGGGAAAAATCGTACAGTTGAAAGCAAATGCCTACTGCTGACAATAGAAGACTTATCCGTCTGTAGAACCAATGAAAACAATTTTTAGCTAACCGCAGCACCGTTTTTCAAAGTTTGTCATCTTGAGACAAGCTGTTGCCTAAAAAAAAAAATCCAGATAGTCACATTGTAGGATTTTAATTAATTTATGTAGAAATTATGGTGGAAAATAAGTATTTGGTCACGTACAAACGAGCAAGAGGCTCCTCTGTCCTCCACTCGTTACCTGTATTAATGGCACCTGCTTGAACTTGTTATCAGTATAAAAGACACCTGTCCACAATGTCAAACAGTCACACTCCAAACTCCACTATGGCCAAGACCAAAGAGCTGTCAAAGGACACCAGAAACAAAATTGTAGACCTGCCCCAGGCTGGGAAGACTGAATCTGCAATAGGTAAGCAACTTGGTTTGAAGAAATCAACTGTGGGAGCAATAATCAGGAAATGGAAGACATACAAGACCACTGATAATCTCCCTCGATCTGGGGCTCCACGCAAGATCTCACCCCGTGGGGTCAAAATGATCACAAGAACGGTGAGCAAAAATCCCAGATCCACATGGGGGTGGTCATTCCAGATCCACATGAATGGTCATTCACCAGTTCCCCCCCGTGCAGAGAGCTGGGACCAAAGTAACAAAGCCCACCATCAGTAACACACTACGCCGCCAGGGACTCAAATCCTGCAGTGCGAGACATGTCCCCCTACTTAAGCCAGTACATGTCCAGGCTCGTCTGAAGTTTGCTAGAGAGCATTTGGATGATCCAGAAGAAGATTGGGAGAATGGCATATAGTCAGATGAAACCAAAATAGAACTTTTTGGTAAAAACTCAACTCGTCGTGTTTGGAGGACAAAGAATGCTGAGTTGCATCCAAAGAACACCATACCTACTGTGAAGCATGGGGGTGGAAACATCATGCATTGGGGCTGTTTTTCTGCAAAGGGACCAGGACGACTGATCCGTGTAAAGGAAAGAATGAATGGGGCCATGTATCGTGAGATTTTGAGTGTGAACCTCCTATCAGCAAGGGCATTGAAGATGAAACGTGGCTGGGTCTTTCAGAATGACAATGATCCCAAACACACCGCCCGGGCAACGAAGGAGTGGCTTCGTAAGAAGCATTTCAATGTCCTGGAGTGGCCTAGCCAGTCTCCAGATCTCAATCCCATAGAAAATCTTTGGAGGGAGTTGAAAGTCCGTGTTGCCCAGCAACAGCCCCAAAACATCACTGCTCTAGAGGAGGATCTGCATGGAGGAATGGGCCAAAATACCAGCAACAGTGTGTGAAAACCTTGTGAAGACTTACAGAAAATAATTGACCTCTGTCATTGCCAACAAAGGGTATATAACAAAGTATTGAGAAACTTTTTTATTGACCAAGTACTTATTTTCCACCATTATTTGCAAATAAATTCATTAAAAATCCTACAATGTGATTTTCTGTATTTTTATTTTATTTTGTCTGTCATAGTTGAAGTGTACCTATGATAAATTACAGGCCTCATATTTTTTAAGTGTGAGAATTTGCACAATTGGTGGCTGACTAAATACTTTTTTGCCCCACTGTATATATATATTTCTTCATAATATCGTACAAGCTGTGTGTCGCTTTATTGGTCTGGGCTGTTTGAATTCAAGACCAGATTGATTGCAGTTTGTCAGTCGGAGTAGCCAGTCATTTGTGTGGTATTAAAAAAAGATAAAACTAATGTCTTCTGTCATGGAAAGGACGTAGAATTACGTAAAATCAGTTTTTAAAAGGGCTGAAATTTGTTAGGTCCTGCTAAATGATGTTACCCATGTGTGGAAATCCGAAATAATAATCTGCTCAACTGTAGCCTACATTAAATGTAATCTAGTTCCTAGATGAAGGATTTACACGCAGGTATAAATTGACAGCTGAGTCATCTATTTTATGAAACTACAGCCGGATGCGCTGCTATTGTGTGTCCCGTTTACCGCACGCAGTGGAGGGAAATTGTACAGACCCATACCACAGTCCTCGCTAGGCTATTGAAAGTTTGCTGCCTGGCTACTATTTTTAAAGCTTGACAACGAATTTCAAAAAAACAAAACCTGCAACAAAACACCATGCGGAGGAGAAACAAGCATGCCTATTACAGCAACATTTGAGCAGTAGCATAGGCTGGCTATTCAACTATAAGACATTTGAAGTGCACCATACAGCAATGCTGATTTCAACCGCACTGGTGATTCATGCAGTGCAAAACAAATATTAATGTTACAACAACCTATCTACGTTTTTGTTATTTGTAGTTAATACTTTTTTGCAGCAGCATATTATGCACATTTGCAAGCATAGCAGCAAAGGCTGGACCAATATTATTGATCTATTTTGTTTTTATGTTTAATGCTATGTACATCAAGGGCCATATTATTTCTATTAAAACTACGAATTCGTGGTCTTTTCAGTGTGGCCCTTGCACTGGTTGAGTTTGACACCCCTGAGTTATGTGCTTGTTTTGATTAAATAAATGCTTCAAAATTCACAAATTAGCTGATAAAGATTATCTCATGGAACAAAATATGTATTGGATCTCTTAAGCCTGTGTTTACCACAGACATTATTTTCGGGATGGTCATAATTGCCCTTTGAGAGTCAGAGTACCATCATTCATACCCCTCCCCCTCCTCCTTTACCCAACTCCCTGAGGGACAATGGTGACTCTGTTGGAGCCGGCTGCCCTTTTCCAGTCTGTGGGTCTTCTAAGTATTCTAGAGTCTATTAAGAATTTCATAATTAGCGGTGTTGGCCAGGCAAGAGGCAAAATATTGTGCTAAAGAGAGGATACAAGGCCATTTTAAGTACATAAGAATGTTTGCGCCTGTGTTTGGTTGTGATGTCCACCCGACAACACTGTTGATCACAATGGTGAGTTGGACATTTCTGATTGTTGACAAAACGAAAGGCTGCATGATACAGAGTTAAGAGCCTTCAGTGTAGAGCAACACAGAGAGAAAAGTACAACAAATCACATATTTTCTATCTGGAAGGAAAAAACAGCTTTGTGCCGGTAATAAAACCCAATACGCAGCTTGAGTTCCCTGACAAGGTTCTCTAGGTGGGTGGTGAAGCTCAACTTCTCATCCACCCAAACTCAAAAGAAATGTGTGCTCTACAGAATGTCCTTTCAGGGTCGTATGTTACTGACCTTTACGATCAGTTTTTGACATGGTAAAGGAATGTTGTTTTGACAGACTCCAGTGGAGGACGTTCCTCTGGCAATCGCTCCGTTCCAGGGCCGTGTGCTGGTGGGCGTTGGCAAACTGCTGCGCATCTATGACCTGGGCAAGAAGAAGCTGCTCCGGAAGTGTGAGAACAAGGTGAGACGGGAGCTTGACGTTACAAACACACACAGGGATGTATAAAAAACTATTGACTCTACTGTGTAAACACAAGACCAGACAGCAGTGTGGTAAGTGGCTGGTTAGGAAGGCTAACAAGCTCTCAGACCAGGAAGTGTCAAAGGGTCAGATTGATGCTCCTGCGACTGTCTTTTGTAATTGCACCACTTTACTTTCTCTGTTGTTACAAAGTGGGATTCAAATCGATATAATTTTTTTTTCTCGTCATGGAAATGGGGATGGCTGGATGTAAATTTGGACCAATCCCTGTCAACCCATACATTAAAACATGGCTATGAAGCTCTACTTTGTAACCTGCTATGTTTATTTTTTATTTTTCTCTGATTTAAAAATTAATTGATGTCGCCGAAATTAAAAAAAGGGCTGTCGCAAAGAGTTGAAAGTGCTTAGCACGGCACTTGTTTTACATTTGCAATCATGTCGTGTACAGTTTATAACTTAAAATATTTGTGTTTTTAGACATTGGTAACAACTGCCATATTAATGTTTTTAAAATGATTTATGACATTGACATTTAGTGAATTTATTTATGTCCATTTATGATGGTATTTGATGTTTCTGAATATTAATAGTTCTAAAAAAATTATTTTAGGTTGACGTAGTCTTATTTGTAGAACATTGAATATAAATCCTCCTTTGTAACCACAAACACTGGTACTCGACCAGTGGTTACCATTTGCATAGTTAATTAATTCCAACATGAACTTCAAGAAATGTAATCAATTAATTTCCTGCAGTAGTTTATCATGTATACTGTCACATTTATTTTGTCTTAGTATGCCTCTTATTTATTTCTTTATGAGATTAATCATTCTATTTGACCTATTTTTACTTTCGCAACGTGACAGCAGTATGCCTTTTTCCAGGGGTCTCTACTCCCGAAGTTGTTGACTTGTTCTTGCAAGTTTGCTAGTCCTCAGCTGAAGAGCAGTTTCTTACTACTGATTTAAAATTGATGATTGCTATATATTCTTTGAATCATTAGTGAATTATGTAATGGAACAAATCATCTATCCACAGCATTGTTTGGATAGATACCGGTATATAGTAAAATACAATTTGCCACCCAGCCTAGTTTAAGACTGAACTAAAATACTTCAGGTTCAGGTCTCAAAGGAATCAAGTTAACCACTGTAGAATTGTTAGCGATCTAAGTGCAGTAATCATGTTCGGGAGTAGATTGATTTGTAAGAATCACCTTCCAAAATCAAAGATAAAAGGCCATAGCATCATCCATCCATTGTACCAAATGACAATTTACCACTGTCCACCTCTTGTTTAGGTTCCAGACCTTCCAAATTAAATCCATATGGCAGTCCATTGAGGACAAAGGTGTTCAGTTGATGTCATCTGTCTCGTTTGCAGCATGTGCCCAACCTGGTGACTGGTATCCACACCATCGGTCAGCGGGTCATAGTGACTGATGTACAGGAGAGTCTGTTCTGGGTGCGCTACAAGCGCAACGAGAATCAGCTGATCATCTTCGCTGACGACACCCACCCTCGCTGGGTCACCACTGCCTGCCTGCTGGACTACGACACCATGGCTTCAGCCGACAAGTTTGGCAACATCAGCATTGTATGTGGTCGCTCTTTATTGTTCCTTTCTGTCAAAGGCATTGGGTATTATATTGGATACTACCTTTTCTCTAAAAGGGAGTGTTTGCCAGATGCGTCATACTAACAGTTTTATCCAATTTGTGATATTTCAATGATGCCACAAACATCTTGAAGCATCTTTACACTTACATTTTGTACCACCTCAGGTACGCCTTCCCCCTAACACCAGTGACGATGTGGATGAGGACCCAACTGGGAACAAAGCATTGTGGGATAGAGGTCTGCTGAACGGAGCTTCTCAGAAGGTACAGGCTTTCTGCTCTTCTGTCACAGCATCACAGCTCTATAGAGACTTGTTGTCGGTCTCTCGCTCTGGATCACTGTATGTCTTGGTGATGTTGTGGTTTGCCTCATCCGAGGCCAGACCTGCTCTCCAAATCTTGGCAGCTCTCCAAGCCAATTTGCTGTTAAATATACTGTTTTCCTTTTAGCTGTTTATTGGAAGCTTTTAAGAGCTAGAAGATGTTTAGATAGTCAGTGGGAAATTCCCTCCGCTTGGATTTATTGTGGGCAATTGGTAAAAAGGATGCATATAAGCAATGTTTTCTGGGTGTGTGTCATGGGTGAGAATTGTTCTGTAATGCCCTGTCTGTGCCTGACCCTGTACCATGTCTGTTCCCCGTGTCAGGCTGAAGTGATCATGAACTACCACATTGGTGAGACAGTGCTGTCACTGCAGAAGACCACACTGATCCCCGGAGGCTCGGAATCTCTGGTCTACACAACTCTGTCTGGAGGCATCGGCATCCTGGTGCCCTTCACTTCCCACGAGGTACCACACACACACACACACACACAGTGTTTTCAGAAAGTATTCATACCGCTTGACTTATTCCACATTTTGTTGTTACAGCCTGAATTCAAAATTGATACAATACCAATCTACAATACCAATCTACACACAACACCCCATAATGTTTCAGTGAAAATATGTTTTGAGAAAGTTTTGCAAATTTATTGATAATGAAATACCGAAATTTCATTTACATAAGTTATTTACACCCCTCAATTCAGCGTGTGTGCATCCAATTTCCATCATTACAACTTGTTTGGATTCCACCTGTGGCCAATTAAATTGTTTGGACATGATTTAGAAACAGACCTGTCTATAGAAGGTTCCATAGACAGTGCATGTCAGAGCAGAAACTATTAGGTTAAAAGAACTGTTCGTACATCTCCTAGATAGAATTGTGACGAGTCATGCAGTGCATTCGGAAAGTATTCAGACCCTTTGACTTTTCCCACATTTTGTTACGTTTTAGCTTTACTCTAAAATTGATTAAATTAATTTCCCTCATAAATCTACACACAATACCCCATAATGACAAAGCGAAAACAGGTTTTTAGAAATGTTTGCTAATGTATTAGAAATAAATAACAAATGCTTTACTTGCATACTTATTCAGACCCTTTGCTATGAGACTCGAAATTGGGCTCAGGTGTATCCTGTTTTCATTGATTATCCTTGAGATGTTTCTACAACTTGACTGGTCCACCTGTGGTAAATTCAATTGATTGGACATTGTTTGGAAAGGCACACATCTGTCTATATAAGGTCTCACAGTTGACTGTGCATGTCAAAGCAAAAACCAAGCCATGAGGTTGAAGGAATTGTCGTAGAGCTCAGAGACGACAGGTTTGTGTCTAGGCACAGATCTGGGAAAGGGTACCAAAAATTGTCTACACCATTGAAGGTCCCCAAGATCACCGTGGCCTCCATCACTCTTAAATGGAAGAAGTTTGGAACCAGCAAGACTCTTCCTATAGCTGGTCGTCCAGCCAAACTGAGCAATCGGGGGAGAAGGGCCTTGGTCAGGGAGGTGACCAAGAACCTGATGGTCACTCTGACAGAGTTCCTCTGTTGAGATGTGAGAACCTTCCAGAAGGTCAACCATCATCTCTGCAGCACTCCACCAATCAGGCCTTTATGATAGTGGTCAGGCAGAAGCTACTCCTCAGTAAAAAGCACATGACAGCCCGCTTAGAGTTTGCCAAAAGGCACCTAAAGACACTCAGACCATGTGTAACAAGATTCTCTGGTCTGATGAAACCAAGATTGAACTCTGTCCCGAATGCCAAACATAATGTCTGGAGGAAACCTGGCACCATCCCCACGGTGAAGCATGGTGGTGGCATCATCATGCTGTGGGGATGTTTTTCAGCCGCAGGGATTGGGAGACTAGTCAGGATCAAGGCAAAGATGAATGGAGCAAAGTAGAGAGAGATCCTTGATGAAAACCTGCTCCAGAGCGCTCAGGCCCTCGGACTGGGGCGAAGGTACACCTTCCAACAGGACAATAACCCTAAGTGCACAGCCAAGACAATGCAGGAGTGGCTTTGGGACAAGTCTCTGAATGTTCTTGCGTGGCAAAATATTCTGTGGTCTAATGAGACAAAAATGTAGCTCTTTGGCCTGAATGCAAAGCGCTTTGTCTGGCAGATCATCACTTGTTTAACACCATCCCTACTGTGGGGCATGGTGGTGGCAGCATCATGCTATGGGGATGCTTTTCATTGGCAGGGACTGGGAGACTGGTAAGAAACAATAAATGGAGCCAAATACAAATGCTTCATGTGGACCTGCTTCATAGTGCAAACTACTGTAGACTGGTGTGAAGATTTACATTCCAGCAGGAGAATGGCCCCAAGCATACAGCCAAAGCAATGCTGGAATGGCTTCAGAACAAGAATGTGAAAGTCGTTGTGTGGCTCCAGCCAAAGCCCAGACTTGAATCCCATTGAAAATCTGTGGATCAACTTTAAGATTGCTGTTAAAATTGGAAATCCACATGAGAGAGGTTGCAGACTCCGCGTGCAGCATATTATCTGCAAATTCAGGAGGGTAAAGTCAGTAGAAGCGGGACGAGGATGGTCAGATTACTTTTTTTTCTTCTAGTTATCTGGAAGATGTATCTCTAGTAATTTGTGTCTTTCATTAAACCGTGCACTTAAAGCATCAGACAAGCTCAATGCATATATAGTTGATATGATTAAAACACACTAGGTGTGTCTACAGTGCATTCGGAAAGTATTCAGACCCCTCAACTTTTCCCACCTTTTTTTTACACTCCACCCTTATTCTCAAATAGATTACATTAATTGTTTTTCTCATCAATCTACACACAATACCCCATAATGACAAAGCAAAAACAGGTTTTTAAAAATGTTTGCAAATGTATAAAAAAATACATTTACATAAGTATTCAGAGCCTTTGCTATGAGATTCAATTGAGCTCAGGTGCATCCTGATTCCATTGATCATCCTTGAGATGTTTCTACAACTTGATTGGAGTCCACCTGTGGTAAATTCAATTGATTGGACATGATTGGAAAGGCATACAACTGTCTATGTGACCGACTGCCTCGATTCGGGCTCATGTAGCAAAATTTGAAAGTCAGTTTTTTACATTGGATAAAAGTCTAGATTCAGAGCTAGAAAATTGTATATTATACACTATAGTTGAAGAACAATGGTAAGTAATTATGCGTTGAAAGTTGATTAACTTGTAACCCCACTTTTGAGAAAATGGTCGTTGAACGTTTTGGTACACCTACTGGAGAGCTCTTCTTTTTCACACCCTTTTTAGCCATAGCACCACCCATTTATTTAAGGATTCATGTGAGGCCATTTGCTAAACCGAAATATTAGTTTAGTTATTAACAACCAAAGATTTCAAGACTAAAATTGGTAAAAGTAGTAGCCTACAACAAATAAAAACTCCAGGTAAAAATACACTATCTAGTCATTGGCCTACATCCTAATCTGACTCTGATGCATGTCATATTGTTCTTCACATTACTGTCTCTAGTAAACCCACACTATATAAATAAAACGTTTATGTCACATGCACAGAATACATGTGCAAACAGTACAGTGAAATGGTTTCTTGTAAATAAGAATTTGTTATAACTGACTTGCCTATTTAAATAAAGGTTAAATAAATATTTTTTGTAGCATAGTAGCAATTCAAAAATAGTGTCCAGATAAAAATATTTTATAAATATTTTGTTTAGACATGTAGCTAGCTAGCTAAACAAGGAACCGGCATTATCCCCAATCTTACTACTATCAACCAATACAAACATAGTCATAGCTGTAGTATGAATCTGCAGGTAGCTAAAGCTAACCAACCAGGTTCAATGTTAGATAGCTAACTTTAGGCTATAACAAAGAATGCAAATGGATTTCTGATTCGAATGATATTACAACAAAGATTATACATTTATCATTACATAGCGAGCGAGCAAGCTAGCGTTCGCTAGCTAGTTAACAGTACGCTTTTAACTTGCAATGAAAACAACTTTCTGCCAAGATTAGAAATGTGTAATACCTGAAAATGTAGCTAGACTCTTACCAGTATACATGGATGAATGCTTCACGGCAGACTGGGACCATTTAACTGTTTTGTTTGTAGCAACATCTTATTTGGCCAGCGTTGTCAAGTCATTCCGGTTCACACTGACCGTGGCGTGTGCAGAAATTAGCAAATAACTATATCCAACTGATCTGTCAATAGTGCCTGCTAAATTCAGGGCACCAATGTTGTTGAGAAAAGTAGCAAAATGTTTGTATTTCTCGATGGCTATCAACACATACTGGGCAGCTCATGTTATAAACAGAAGCATGCTACATGGCAGACCAATCCAAACTCATCTCCCGGCATGTCCAGCCCACCCATTATCTTAGCCAATCATGACTAGTGGGAAGGTTCCTGTCTTCTTCCGTGGCTAAAATAGGCTCGTAATTTAACAATTTTATTTGTATTTAAGGATGGGATACAAGTTTAATATTAAGGCACATGGAAGTTCACATGTTCCAGAAGGAATTTCTGCCAAAGAATTCATTTTGATAAAAAAAAATGGCCAGGCACCATCCACCATGACCTGGCTGCGTCACGCTGTGGGGATGTTTTTTAGCGACAGGGATTGGGAGACTAGTCAGGATCAAGGGAAAGATGAACAGAGCCAAGTACAGAGAGATCCTTGATGAAATCCTGCTCCAGAGCGCTCAGGACCTCAGACTGGGGCCAAGGTTCACCTTCCAACAGGACAACGACTCTAAGCACACAGCCAAGACAGTACAGGCGTGGCTTCGGGACAAGGCTCTGAATGTCCTTGAGTGGCCCAGCCAGAGCCCGGACAAACATCTCTAGAGAGACATTCAAATAGCTGTGCAACGACACTCCCCATCCATCCTGACAGAGCTTGAGAGGATCTGCAGAGAAGAATGGGGAAAAACTCCAAATACAGGTGTGCCAAGCTTGTAGCGTCATACCCAAGAAGACACGACTGTAATCGCTGCTAAAGGTGCTTCAACAAAGTACTGAGTAAAGGGTCTGAATACTTATGTAAATGTGATATTTCAGTTTTTTTATTTTATTAAATGTGCTAACATTTCTAAAAACCTGTTTAATGTTTTGTCATTATGGTGTATTATGTGTAGATTGATTGAAAAAAACAATTTACTCAATTTTAGAATGCGGCTGTAACATAACAACATGTGGAAAAGGTCAAGTTGTCTGAACTCTCTGAATGGATGGAAAAATACATGTTTTTACCATTTCAACCAATCGATTGGTCAAAATATTTTTTGGGGTCTGGACAGCATTAATTGATGTCGATAATTAATCTATGGTGTGCCTCTCTGTCTTCAGGATCATGACTTCTTCCAGCACTTAGAGATGCATATGCGCTCAGAGTTCCCCCCTCTGTGTGGCAGGGACCACCTCAGCTTCCGCTCCTACTACTTCCCTGTAAAGGTGGGTACTACCTGATTAGGTTGCATTAATATTCCCCTAGGGTGGTGGGGCAAAGAAAGCCACAATTTATACTCCCAGCGATGTAGAGGGAATATGTCCAAAGGACACCACTGTTAACAAATGGAATCTGATACCAAATATTTTGGGCGAAAACTTATGCCAGGAACCAACTGCATGTCGTTCCTGACATACATTTGGCTGGATCAGTATCATTAGTGTATTTATTATGGATCCCCATTAGTTCCTGCCAAGGAAGCAGCTATTCTTCCTGGGGTTTATTATAGATCCCCATTAGTTCATGCCAAGGCGGCAGCTTCTCTTCCTGGGGTTTATTACAGATCCCCATTAGTTCATGCCAAGGCGGCAGCTACTCTTCCTGGGGTTTATTACAGATCCCCATTAGTTCATGCCAAGGCGGCAGCTACTCTTCCTGGGGTTTATTACAGATCCCCATTAGTTCATGCCAAGGGAGCAGCTATTCTTCCTGGGGTTTATTACAGATCCCCATTAGTTCATGCCAAGGCGGCAGCTACTCTTCCTGGGGTTTATTACAGATCCCCATTAGTTCATGCCAAGGCGGCAGCTACTCTTCCTGGGGTTTATTACAGATCCCCATTAGTTCATGCCAAGGCGGCAGCTACTCTTCCTGGGGTTTATTACAGATCCCCATTAGTTCATGCCAAGGCGGCAGCTTCTTTTCCTGGGGTCCAGAAAAATTAAGGCAGTTATACATGTTAAAAACATGACAATACATTCATAACAGATTAAGTGTGTGCCCTCAGGCCCCTACTCTACTACCACATATCTGTAACGTGTGTGTGTATAGTGCGTGTGTTTGTATGCATGTGTCTTTGTTTGTGTTGCTTCACAGTCCCCGCTGTTCCATGAGGTGTATTTATAATTCAAATTGTACTGCTTGCATGAGTTACTTGATGCCATGTAGTCATGGCTCTATGTACTACTGTGCACCTCCCATAGTCTGTTCTGGACTTGATGACTGTAGACATGCTGTGAATTTTTAACAGATTGCATGCGGTCTCTGAACTTGATTGCGGAAATCGGAAGCCTTGTTCTTTGGCCATCCAGACAGTCTCTTACCTACTGTGTCTGACCCTCTCTCCTGTCTGTTTGTGCAGAATGTGATAGATGGAGATCTGTGTGAGCAGTTCAACTCCATGGACCCCCACAAGCAGAAGAGTGTTGCTGAGGAGCTGGACCGTACTCCCCCTGAGGTCTCAAAGAAACTGGAGGACATCCGCACACGCTATGCCTTCTAGAACCCTCCTGTACTGTACATACACACATACACTCACTATGTTAACATGAGGAGTTGAGAGCTTTCTTGGTTTCCTGCCAAGATGTCGACAAAACATAGTTTCCTTGCCTCTTCACAATCTATGAACACTCTGAATCGATCTTAAGGCCCTGTTTTCTTTATTAGGCCTATAAAATGTCACATTGTGGTGAATGGTGGTAACAGTCTATGGTGAGTATTTACCCCAAGGTTTTCACTCACAGGATGTCATTTAAACCTAGACGGATTCTGTGGAATGTATCATGTGTGTAGCATCAGTGCTTTATTCTCATACAGGAGCAGTCGCTGGGTTTTCAACCGTGAGAAGCACGGCCTAGTAAACCCTTTGATAGAATTAGCTCAACTGTTTTTGCATTGTGTGATTTGTTTAAACGATCCATTTTAAGTGTTTTTCTGTAACTGTGCTCCAAATGGATTTTGTTTTCTATATCGATTTGAATCCTAAAAGTCAGTGTCCAGCAGCTGTTTATTTAGTGCTTAAAAAGTATATTCCTTTGATGGACAAATTGTCAATTTCTATTACACAGGATGACAGGATTGTGTAAAAATAGCGAAGGAATACTCGCACTGTAGGAGAGCGAAACCATTCCGTATTAGTCATGAGAAAACAGGCAGGCAAATTTGTAAATAAAGTGTTGTTTTTTATCTCTTGTAATGCCTTGTCACATTGTCTGTTATAATTATGTGGGAGAGGCAAAGGAGCAGTGAGTTTTAACAATATCAGCATAGTTTACTGTTTAATTGGATTACAAAGCCAGCTCTGATTTTGGCTTTCATTTTACAATAGGTCTTCTGTGTCGTGTTTTTCAGTCTGCTCTCATGGATGGAATTTTTCACTGAAATGGTGAAACTGCTATAATATCCTCAAGGATCATAGCCTTTTTTTTCCGCCTAAAATGACAAACCTAAATCTAACAACCTGTTGCTCAGGACCTGAAGCAATGTTATGCATGTTCTTAATACCATTTGAAAGGAAACACTTTGAAGTTTGTGGAAATGTGAAATTAATGTAGGAGAATATAACACATTAGATCTGGTAAAAGATGATACAAACAAAACCTTTATTTTTTTTCTTCATCTTTGAAATAAAATAGAAAGGACATACTTTCAGATAGGAGTCTAGGTGTAATTTAGATTATGGCCACCAGATGGCAGCCGTGTGTATACAAAGTTTCAGACTGATCCAGTGAAGAATTACATTACACAATATTTTGTATCAAGTCTGCCAGGAGTTTGCCAAAATATGCGGAATTGGTCAATTGATACATTTGCAAGTGCATAACTATAGAGAACATACAAAAATGCTTTGGTAATAAAACATTAAAGTTTACACACTCCCAGGAATGTCACTCATAATGGATAATTTGCTTATACACCAACTTTCACACATCTAGATGTCTGGGCTGGGTGAGTGTGGAGCCAGAGACAGCACTGGGGTCAAACTGTAGACCCCAGTTCCTATATTTGAACATAAATATTTTATCAACCAAAACTATGCCACATTTTATCTCTGGGACCTTCAGGATGACAATTCAGAGGAAGATTACTGAATGTAAGTACATTATTTACCTTCTGAGGTGAATGTATCAAACCAGTTGTTGTGATAAGTTTTTACTGTTGTGCACTCTCATCAAACAATAGCATGGCATTTTTTAACTAATAGCTACTGTTAATTGGACACTGCAGTTAGATTAACAAGAATTTAAGCTTTCTGCCTATAAAATACATGTTTGTCCTGGAAAGTTGGCTGTTGTATGCAACAACATTCTAGTCACATTGGCATACGTCAGCAACAACCGTCCCGTTTAGGGACACCCATCCTGTAGAGGATGAGGCTTAGCCAATCATATATGCAGATGTTGATTGTAAGATAAAGCTATTATGTATGAATGAACCATATCTATGTCCACTCCTTTGAGATTATTTGCACTCTGGGAGATTGAATGCCAAAGAAAACAGAAGGAAACTGGTTCTGCGAGTCAATCTGTTCTATTGGCTCTTAACCAACTGTGCTAGTTAGTTTTTTTTTTTGCATTGTTTGGAACTTATTTTGTACATAAGAGACGGTAGCAGAAACATAACCGAAAAGAGCTTCTGGACATCAGAACAGCAATTACTCACCTCGAATGGGACAAATAATTTTTCTTTAATGAGTCGGATGGGAAGGATATACTCCAAACATCCAAACAGGCCCTCATCCCCATCATTAGCTGGAGAAAGAAACAGATTTCGCGGAAAGAGATTGGGGTGCCTTGTGAGGATCAAGCGACGAGTGGCTAATCTGCCTTTGCCATCCGTACTGTTAGCTAGCGTTAAATTGCTGGAAAATAAATGGAACAAACTGAAAGCATGTATATCCTACCAACGGGACATTAATAACTGTAATACCTTATGTTTCACCGAGTCGTGGCTGAACTACGACATTAATAACATACAGCCGGCGGGTTATACACTCGGCGGGTTGTACACTATCGGCAGGATAGAACAGTAGTCTCTGGTAAGACACGGGGCGGGGGTCTATGTATTTTTGTAAAAAGCTGGTGCACGATATCTAAGGAAGTCTAGAGGTTTTGCTCGCCTGAGGTAGAGTATCTAATGATAAGCTGTAGACCACACTATCTACCTAGTGAGTTCATCTGTATTTTTCATAGCTGTCTACATACCACCATAGAACGATGCTGGCACTAAAACCAAACTCAAAAACGCTACCGTTCAAATTTTTGGGGTAACTTAGAAATGTCCTTGTTTTCCATGAAAACATACATGAAATGAGTTGCAAAATGAATATAAAATATAGTCAAGATGTTGACATGGTTATATATAATGGGTTTTAATTGAAATAAGCCATGTTTGAAGGACATCATTTTGTCAAATAATCCTCCATTTGCAGCAATTACGGCCTTGCAAACCTTTGGCATTCTAGTTGTCAATTTGTTGAGGTAATCTGAATAGATTTCACCCCATGCTTCCTGAAGCACCTCCCACAAATTGTATTGGCTTGATGGGCACTTACGTACCATACGGTCAAGCTGCTCCCACAACAGCTCAATAGGGTTGAGATCCGGTGACTGTGTTGGCCACTCCATTATAGACAGAATACCAGCTGACTGCTTCTTCTCTAAACAGTTCTTGCATAGTTTGAAGTTGTGCTTTGGGTCATTGTCCTGTTGTAGGAGGAAATTGTCTCCAATTAAGCGCCATTCACAGGGTATGGCAATGAGTTGCAAAATTAAGTGATAGCCTTCGTTCTTCAAGATCCCTTTTACCCTGTACAAATCTCCCACTTTACCAGCACCCCCAGACCATCACATTGCCTCCACCATGCTTGACACATGGCGTAAAGCACTCCTCCAGCATCTTTTCATTTTTTCTGCTTCTCACGTATGTTCTTCTTTGTGATCCGAACACCTCAAACTTCGATTCGTCTGTCCATAACACTTTTTCAATCTTCCTCTTTCCATTGTCTGTGTTCTTTTGCCCATCTTAGTCTTTTATTTTTATTGGCCATTCTGAGATATGGCTTTTTCTTTGCAACTCTGCCTAGAAGGCCAGCATCCCGGAGTTGCCTCTTCACTGTTGACGTTAAGACTGATGTTTTGCGGGTACTATTTAATTTAATGAAGCTGCCTGTTGAGGACTTGTGAGGCATCTGTTTCTCAAACTAAACACTCTAATATACTTGTCCTCTTGCTCAGTTGTGCACCGGGGCCTCCCACTCCTCTTTCTATTCTGGTCAGGGCCAGTTTGCGCTTTTCTGTGAAGGGAGTTGTACACAGCGTTGTACACAACATTGTCTTGGTAATTTCTCGCATGGAATAACCTTCATTTCTCAGAACAAGAATAGACTGAGTTTCAGAAGAAAGATCTTTGTTCATAGCCATTTTGAGCCTGTAAACGAACCCACAAATGCTGATGCTAATCTAAAGAAGGCCAGTTTTATTGCTGCTTTAATCAGTATAACAGTTTTCAGCTGTGCTAACATAATTGCAAAAGGGGTTTTTAACCATCAATTAGCCTTTTAAACTGATAAACTTGGTTTAGCTAACACAATGTGCCATTGGAACACAGGAGTGATGGTTGCTGATAATGGGCCTGTACTTCCTATGTAGATATTACATTAAAAATCAGCCATTTCCAGCTACAATAGTATTTTACAACATTAACAATGTCTACACTGTGTTTCAATTTTAGTTTTCATTGATAAGCAATTTTGGTGCATTACTAATCGGTTGTAAGACAAATTAGTCAGTGTTGTGACGGTATTTGGACATTTAACCTGTATCTTGATCATTCAAGTTGAGACAACTGATATTGAAATGGATTTAGCAGAGGGTTATTTTGAGTCACTGCCTCTTCCTCTACTTTTAATTTTCAACGTGTCATTCAACAGCAGAACATAATACCATTGTGCCATTCTCGAGGTTGGTGTTGTGCCATTCTTGAGGTTGGTGAGATTGCTGGGAATATAGGTAGTTAGGCATAGTGCAGAGAGATGTTTGTAAACTAAGTGTGGTATCTTTCAGTGAGGTTGTTTGTGCATATTTGTGTGATCAGTGTTGCACCCCAGTGTGTTTGTTATTATGGCTTGAAGAGGTGCTTATTCTTTGGAATGTGTTTGTCATTCACCACAGTTTGACTCAAGACTTAACCAGTTGCCATGTTAATGTAGCTTCTCAAAATGATGGTGAAACATCCTTTCTGCAGGCCAGAGATCGACGTCTCAATTAAAGACCTATTTTCAAATTGCATGCATATTTACATATAAATGTCTACTTAGTAATCTGTCTGACATTTATTTACTTCAATGAAATAGTTTTTTAAAGTAACTTCAGTAAATTCCATTGACCTCTTTACTGCATCTGTTTTATGCAAACGTCTTGGTGTTGTGACTGCAAGCAGGAATTAACATGTTAGCAGATGAAAATATTGAGCACCGTGGTCGTTCACCCCGCCCCTTGTTTGAGTAAGAATGCTGAGGATGTATATTCCCTTCATTGGAGAGTCATTGCTCTCCATCTTCTGGGATTTCCCCCCTGATGTCACTCTGTCTGGACGAGCAGATGGTGTTGTTATGATTGAGGTTTGGTTTGAGATTTTGGGGTCTGCACTGCACATGGAATGCCCCTTCTCAAAATGTCTCCAGTGTCTATCTGGCTCTAGGCCAGCCTGAAATCTGAAATGACAGTTCATCTCGATGGCCCACTGTGGATGAGGTACAGCAGCTAGTCCGGAGCCAGATCTAAAACATATATTTTTTTTAATGAATATTACTAACTGATTAAACACATTTTGGCAGAGGGATCAATGGAATAAGTTTAGAAGGTGTAATACAATATTATTAAACAGAAGCAAATGGGACAAAATGGGGATAAACATACCTGGATTTATCCAATAGGAGCTCTCGTTTGCAAGTGTTGGACTTATGATTACACCCTAGACCAGTTAGATGCAGGCAAGGCAGTATTTAAAGCGACAACAACAAAACATCTCTGCCCCAAAATGTGTAGAATTGCAGGAAAATTGCTTGAAAACTGCTAAATATTCTCTCAGATGCCAAGAGATGGGCCTTCCCATGGTCTGAGATTTGTTTAGTTCGGCCATGCACTGTCAAAGTCATAGTAGAACTTCTTGTATGCTATTTTTAAATAAATCTCACTGGAGTTTTTCCTGAATGAGGGGGTCCCTGATGAATTTACTATCACAAAAGGGGTCCCCGGCCCCAGAAACGTTTGAGAACCCCAGGTGTAAAGGAGCTTCCTCTGCAATGATCCTGATTTTGAAACATATAAATAAACAATATTGTATCAGAGGTGTTTGCTTTCACCAGTAAACTTTTTTCACGTACAGCATCTGAGGGGAAGGAAACAGGGGAGAGGATTCTACTTTGACTGTTGGCTACCTACCCCTTCTAGTGTAATTATGTTTAGGCAATTCTAATCAGACCAAGTCTTTGATTTTACAGCTGACTAATGGATGATGATAAGTTAACCACTTGGGTCAGCTGGCAAATGAATGTCCTCCATAATATTGTAATTTTCTCAAACTCGAGAAGCCCCATTTCAGCTTCAGACATTTTTACCAAAACCATTAACAAATCATGTAGCCATTGCAGTATTATTTTCCAGTCTCATTCATGCTGCACCTCAGTACCGCAGGATAAAGCCCAAATAAATCCATGATGATCCACGTGGGCGTTTGTGGTGGGACAGTTTGGTACCCTAGCTGTCCTGAGTAGGCATATGTTGGTCACTCGAGCAGTCAGTCTATTTGTTCACAATGAACTCTGTGCCCTAGAAGATAGGTGATGTTAATGTCATGAAATTGTGTGACTGTGAATAAATGGCCTTACATGGCCGCGTGGCTGTTGAGCACATGGAGTAAATTTTAAGCCCAAGGAGCTGAATGTGGAGTATGGTGTGATATCTGTGCCAACAAATTGTATTTGAATTCTATCATTTTGAATTTGTATTAGGATACTGAATTAGAATGTAATATTTAGGGCAGTCTAGTCGGGGATGAGATTATTATCTGGGAGAGTTATGGCGCAGTGCATGGAAAGTGAAAGTAAAACCTGACAATTTGCGCCTGCAAGGTGGAGCTGGAGACGACCATATGGACATTGCGCAATTGATCAATATTCTCTCGTTTTGGAGTTCTGGGCCAAAGAAAGTGAGGCTTCAGGGATTTTCCCAAATTCGCGTTCGCCTAAAACGGGGGTTTTACTCTGGGTGTTGCTGCGCGCAGGTCATCTATTAAAGATGACATTGTTTCAATATCACTGACCAGTTACGCACGCGTGGTTTCCCAGCCTTGTAAGTAAATCGTTTGTGTGAACCATGTGTGCTTTTGGTCGCTGCTGCTGATGGTCATTGGAGTGTTGAAGTTGCGAGTTTCTGTGGAGTTACTGCTGGGATTGTGCAGGTGAATATGGAAGTGATATTTGTAACGTCTTGAGCAAATATTGGATGTGTTATTTATTGCTGCGCTTAGCCAACTTTAGTTATATGGCCTTATAAGACATGCTATTATTTAATATGGATGCTGGTGCCGAAGGTGTTGTTTTGATATTGTAGGCTATATGGTTAAATAATGAAGACCCTTGGGATCCATAGGATATATAGACTAGCTATTTGCCAGTGTTGGCTATGCCTACTCTATTTGCTATGCATTTTATTGTCATATAATTGTCATATAACATATGTCTATACATGTGATATATGTAAGTTATGTTTGGGGCACTGTCCTCTACTTTTCTCCAAGTTACAGCTGTGATGTGTGATTTTATGTTCTTGTCAATTTTGTCATAAGTTTCTGTATTTTTTTGGAACTGATCATGGAAATTCACGTGAATGAATCATTCACACCCCATTTACATTTGTCATGCCTCCAGATGTGAGAATTCCTGAATTCAAATGTATTTTGGATTCACATGTGAAGTGGAGTCATTAAAACTCGTTATTCAACCACGTTCAACCACTCAAATTTACTGTTAACAAACTGTAGTTTTGGCAAGTTGGTTAGGACAATTTTTCCAACAATTGTTTACAAACAGATTATTTCACTTATAATTCACTGTATCACAATTCCAGTGGGTCAGAAGTTTACATACACTAAGTTGACTGTGCCTTTAAACAGCTTGGAAAATTCCAGAAAATGATGTCATGGCTTTAGATAGATTCCTATAGGCTAATTGACATAATTTGAGTCAATTGGAGGTGTACCTGTGGATGAATTTCAAGGCCTACCTTCAAACTCAGTTCCTCTTTGCTTGACATGATGGGAAAATCAAAAAAATCAGCCAAGAAGTCTGGTTCATCCTTGGACCACGTTCATCTGTACAAACAATTGTACGCAAGTATAAACACCATGGGACCATGCAGCCGTCATACCGCTCAGGAAGAAGACGCATTCAGTCTCCTAGAGATGAATGTACTTTGGTGCAAAAAGTGCAAATCAATCCCAGAACAACAGCAAAGGACCTTGTGAGGATGCTAGAGGACACAGGTACAAAAGTATCTATATCCACAGTAAAACGAGTCCTATATTGACATAACCTGAAAGGCCTCTCAGCAAGGAAGAAGCCACTGCTCTGAAACCGCCATAAAAAGCCAGACTACGGTTTGCAACTGCACATGGGGATCATACTTTTTTGGAGAAATGTCCTCTGCTCTGATGAAACAAAAATATAACTGTTTGGCCATAATGACCATCGTTATGTTTGGAGGAAAAAGGGGGATGCTCGCAAGCCGAAGAATACCATCCCAACCGTGAAGCACAAGGGTGGCAGCATCATGTTGTAGGGGTGCTTTGCTGCAGGAGGGACTGGTGCACTTCACAAAATAGATGGCATCACGAGCAAAGAAAATGATGTGGATATATTGAAGCAACATCTCAAGACATCAGTCAGGAATTTAAATCTTGGTCGCAAATGGGTCTTCCAAATGAACATTCACCCCAAGCATACTACCAAAGTTGTGGCAAAATGGCTTAAGGACAACAAAGTCAAGATATTGGAGTGGCCATCACTAAGCCCTGACTTCAATCCTATAGAAAATGTGTGAGCAGAACTGAATAAGCGTGTTCGAGCAAGGAGGCCTAGAAACCTGACTCAGTGACACCAGCTCTGTCAGTAGGAATGGGCCAAAATTCACCCAACTTATTGTGGGAAGCTTGTGGAAGGCTACCAGAAACGTTTGACTCAAGTTAAACAATTTATAGGCAATGCTACCAAATACTAATTGAGTGTATGTAAACTTCTGATCCACTGGGAATGTGATGAAAGAAATACAAGCTGAAATAAATTATTCTTTCTACTATTATTCTGACATTTCTCATTCTTAAAATAAATTAGTGATCCTAACTGACCTAAGACAGGGAATTTTTACTAGCATTAAATGTCAGGAATGGTGAAAAACAGAGTTTAAATGTATTTGGCAAAGGTGTATGTAAACTTCCGACTTCAGCTGTATATATACAGTATCAGTCAAAAGTTTGGACACCTTCTCATTCAAGGATTTTTCTTTATTTTTTATTATTTTCTACATTCTAGAATAATGAACACATCACAACGACCAAATAACACATATGGAATCATGTAGTAACCCAAAATGTGTTAAACAAATCAAAATATATTTTATATTTGTGATTCTTCAAATAGCCACCCTTTGTTTTGATGACAGCTTTGTACACTCTTGGCATTCTCTCATCCAGTTTCACCTGGAATGCTTTTCCAGCAGTCGTGAAGGAGTTCAGACATATGCTGAGCACTTGTTGGCTGCATTTCCTTCACTCTGCGGTCCAACTTGAACTCTGAAGAATTTATTTGGGCTGCAATTTCTGAGGCTGCTAACTATAATGAACTTATCCTCTGCAGCAGAGGTAACTCTGGGTCTTCCTTTCCTGTGGCAATCCTCATGAGAGCCAGTTTCATCATAGTGCTTGACGGTTTTTGCGACTGCACTTGAAAAAACTTTCAAAATTCTTGAAATCTTCCGTATTGACTGACTTTCATGTCAGTCATAATGGACTGTTGTTTCTCTTTGCTTATTTAAGCTGTTCTTGCCATAATATGGACTTGGTCTTTTACCAAATAGAGCTCTTCTGTATACCACCTCTACAACACAACTGATTGGCTCAATGCATCAAGAAGGACAGAAATTCCACAAATAAACTTTTAACAAATCAAATCCAATTTTATTTGTCACATACACATGGATAGCAGATGTTAATGCGAGTGTAGCGAAATGCTTGTGCTTCTAGTTCCGACAATGCAGTAATAACCAACGAGTAATCTAGCTAACAATTCCAAACTACTACCTTATACACACAAGTGTAAAGGGATAAAGAATATGTACATAAAGATATATGAATGAGTGATGGTATTACATAAAGATGCAGTAGATGATATAGAGTACAGTATATACAGTGCCTTGCGAAAGTATTCAACCCCCTTGAACTTTGCGACCTTTTGCCACATTTCAGGCTTCAAACATAAAGATATAAAACTGTGTTTTTTTTGTGAAGAATCAACAAGTGGGACACAATCATGAAGTGGAACGACATTTATTGGATATTTCAAACTTTTTTAACAAATCAAAAACTGAAAAATTGGGCGTGCAAAATTATTCAGCCCCTTTACTTTCAGTGCAGCAAACTCTCCAGAAGTTCAGTGAGGATCTCTGAATGATCCAATGTTGACCTAAATGACTAATGATGATAAATACAATCCACCTGTGTGTAATCAAGTCTCCATATAAATGCACCTGCACTGTGATAGTCTCAGAGGTCCGTTAAAAGCGCAGAGAGCATCATGAAGAACAAGGAACACACCAGGCAGGTCCGAGATACTGTTGTGAAGAAGTTTAAAGCCGGATTTGGATACAAAAAGATTTCCCAAGCTTTAAACATCCCAAGGAGCACTGTGCAAGCGATAATATTGAAATGGAAGGAGTATCAGACCACTGCAAATCTACCAAGACCTGGCCGTCCCTCTAAACTTTCAGCTCATACAAGGAGAAGACTGATCAGAGATGCAGCCAAGAGGCCCATGATCACTCTGGATGAACTGCAGAGATCTACAGCTGAGGTGGGAGACTCTGTCCATAGGACAACAATCAGTCGTATATTGCACAAATCTGGCCTTTATGGAAGAGTGGCAAGAAGAAAGCCATTTCTTAAAGATATGACATCGGGTGACATCGGGTGGTGTAGGTGTCCTGGAGGGCAGGTAGTTTGCCCCCGGTGATGCATTGTGCAGACCTCACTACCCTCTGGAGAGCCTTACGGTTGTGGGCGGAGCAGTTGCCGTACCAGGCGGTGATACAGCCCGACAGGATGCTCTCGATTGTGCATCTGTAGAAGTTTGTGAGTGCTTTTGGTGACAAGCTGAATTTCTTCAGCCTCCTGAGGTTGAAGAGGCGCTGCTGCGCCTTCTTCACGATGCTGTCTGTGTGGGTGGACCAATTCAGTTTGTCTGTGATGTGTACGCCGAGGAACTTAAAACTTACTACCCTCTCCACTACTGTTCCATCGATGTGGATGGGGGGTGTTCCCTCTGCTGTTTCCTGAAGTCCATAATCATCTCCTTAGTTTTGTAACAAAGCACGCCTGTTAAAATTGAAACGCTTTCCAGATGACTACCTCATGAAGATGTTTGTGAGAATGCCAAGAGTGTGCAAAGCTGTCATCAAGGCAAAGGGCGGCTGTGAAGAATCTAAAATGTTAATTATATTTTGATTTGTTTGACAGTTTTTTGGTTACTACATAATTCCATATGTCATTTCATAGTTTTTATGTCTTTACTATTATTCTACAATGTAGAAAATAGTAAAAATAAAGAAAAACCCTTGAATAAGTAGCTGTGTCCATACTTTTGACTGGTACTAAAAAAACATTTAATAAAAATGTTAATTAATATAAGGAAATCAGTCAATTGAAATACATTAATTCAGCCCTAATCTATGGATTTCACATGACTGGGCAGGGGTGAAGCCATGGGTGCGCCTGGTAGGGCAAAGGCCCACCCACTGGGGAGCCAGGCCCAGCCAATCAGAATGAGTTTTTCCCACATAAGGGATTTGTTACAGACAGAAATACTCCTCAGTTTCATCAGCTGTCTGGGTGGCTGGTCTCAGATGATCCCGCAGATGACGAAGCCGGATGTGGAGGTCCTGGGCTGGCATGGTTACATGGTTGGACTTACTGCCAAATTCTGTAAAACAACTTTTGGGGCAGCTTATGGTAGAGAAATTAACATTAATTTCTCTGCCAACAGCTCTGGTGGACATTCCCGCAGTCAGTATACCAATTGCACACTCCCTTAAAACTTGAGACATCTGTGGCATTGTGTTGTGTGACAAAACTGCACATTTTAGAGTGGCCTTGTATTGTCCCCAGCACAAGGTGCACCTGTGTAATGATCATGTTGTTTAATCAACTTCTTGAAATGCCACACCTGTCAGGTGGATGGATTATGTTGTCAAAAGAGAAATTCTCATTTAACAGGGATGTAAACAAGTTTGTGCCAAAATTTGAGAGAAATACTCTTTTTGTGCGCATGGCATCTTTTATTTCAGCTCATGAAACATGGGACCAACACATTACATGTTGCATTTATATTTTTGTTCTGTGCGTATGTGTGTGTATATATATGTATATATACTGTATTTATGTATATATACTGTATTTATATTTATACATACAGTCGTGGCCAAAAGTTGAGAATGACACAAATATACATTTTCACAAAGTCTGCTGCCTCAGTTTGTATGACGGCAATTTGCATATACTCTAGAATGTTATGAAGAGTGATCAGATGAATTGCAATTAATTGCAAAGTCCCTCTTTGCCATGCAAATTAACTGAATCCCCAAAAAACATTTCCACTGCATTTCAGCCCTGCCACAAAAGGACCAGCTGACATGTCAGTGATTCTCTCGTTAACACAGATGTGAGTGTTGACGAGGACAAGGCTGGAGATCACACTGTCATGCTGATTGGAAGCTTCAAAAGGAGGGTGGTGCTTGAAATCATTGTTCTTCCTCTGTCAACCATGATTGCCTACAAGGAAACACGTGCCGTCATCATTTCTTTGCACAAAAAGGGCTTCACAGGCAAAGATATTGCTGCCAGTAAGATTGCACCGAAATCAACCATTTATCGGATCCTCAGGAACTTCAAGGAGAGTGGTTCAATTGTTGTGAAGAAGGCTTCAAGAAAGTCCAGCAAGTGCCAGGACCGTCTCCTAAAGTTGATTCAGCTGCGGGATCGGGGCACCACTAGTACAGAGCTTGCTCAGGAATGGCAGCAGGCAGGTGTGAGTGCATCTGCACGCACAGTGAGGCGAAGACTTTTGGAGGATGTCCTGGTGTCAAGAAGGGCAGCAAAGAAGCCACTTCTCTCCAGGAAAAACATCAGGGACTGACTGATATTCTGCAAAAGGTACAGGGATTGGACTGCTGAGGACTGCGGTAAAGTCATTTTCTCTGATGAATTGCCTTTTCGATTGTTTGGGGCATCCAAAAAAAGCTTGCCTGGAGAAGACAAGGTGAGCGCTACCATCAGTCCTGTGTCATGCCAACATTAAAGCATCCTGAGACCATTCATGTGTGGGGTTGCTTCTCAGCCAAGGGAGTGGGTTCACTCACAATTTTTTCTAAGAACACAGCCATGAATAAAGAATGGTTCCAACACATCCTCCGAGAGCAACTTCTCCCAACCATCCAGGAACAGTTTGGTGACAAACAATGCCTTTTCCAGCATGATGGAGCACCTTGCCATAAGGCGAAAGTGATAACTAAGTGGCTCGGGGAACAAAACATTGATATTTTGGGTCCATGGCCAGGAAACTCCCCAGAGCTTAATCCCATTGAGAACTTGAGGTCAATCCTCAAGAGGCGGGTGGACAAACAAAAACCCACATATTCTGACAAACTCCAAGCATTGATTATGCAAGAATGGGCTGCCATCAGTCAGGATGTGGCCCAGAAGTTAATTGACAGCATGCCAGGGCGGATTGCAGAGGTCTTGAAAAAGAAGGGTCAACACTGCAAATATTAACTCTTTGCATCAACTTCATGTAATTGTCAATAAAAGCTTTTGACACTTATGAAATGCTTGTAATTATACTTCAGTATTCCATAGTAACATCTGACAAAAATATCTAAAGACACTGAAACCGCAAGCTTTGTGAAAATTGATATTTGTGTAATTTTCTAAACTTTTGGATACGCCTGTATATACACTACATGACCAAATGTATGTGCTCGTCGAACTTTTAATTCCAAAATCATGGGTATTAAAATGGAGTTGCCCCCCCCCCCCCAGCTGCTACAATAGCATCCACTCTTCTGGGAAGGCTTTCCACTAGGTGTTGGAACTTTTCTGTGGGGACTTGCTTCCATTCAGCCACAGGAACATTGGGGAGGTCAGACACTGACATAGGGTGATTAGGCCTGGCTCACAGTCGGCGTTCCAATTCATCCCAAAGGTGTTCGATGGGGTTGAGGTCAGGGCTCTGTGCAGCCCAGTCCCATTCTTCCACACCGATCTCGACAAACCATTTCTTTAAGGACCTCACTTTGTGCACGGGGCAGTGTCACACTGAAACAGTAAAGGGCCTTCCCCAAACTGTTGCCACAAATTTGGAAACACAGAATCGTCAAGGATGTCATTGTCTGCTGTAGCATGAAGATTTCCCTTCAGTTGGCACTATGCAGTCGAGCAGGTAAGCGTTCTACTGACATCCGTCAAACCCAGAGTCGCCGTCGGACTGCCAGATGGTGAAGCGTGATTCATCACTCCAGAGAACATGTTTCCATTGCTCTAGAGTCCAGTGGAGGCAAGCTTCACACCACTCCCGCCGACGCTTGGTGATCTTAGGCTTGTGTGCGGCTGATCAGCCATAGAAAGCCATTTCATGAAGCTCCCGACAAACAGTTCTTGTGCTGACGTTGCTTCCAGAAGCAGTTTGGAACTTGGTAGTGAGTGTTGCAACTGAGGACAGACTATATTTACGCTCTTCAGCACTCGGCGGTCTCGTTCTGTGAGCTTGTACGGCAACGACTGAGCCGTTGTTGCTCCTAGACATTTCTACTTCACAACTGACTTGATGGAAAGGTGGCAGCATGGTGCCACGTTGAAAGTCACTGAGGTCTTCATTAAGGCCATTCTACTGCCAATGTTTGTCTATGGAGATTGTGTGGCTGCGCTCAATTTTATACACCTTTCAGCAATGGGTGTGGCTGAAATAGCCAAATCCACTAATTTGAAAGGGTATCCACGATATAGCCGTCTGTAGCGCTGGCAAAAAAATTTGTTTTGCCCCCACCCCTAAACATCTTCCCGCAGCTTTGTCTATGCACCGGTTTTGGCAATACAGCGTTTCAAAATTCAAACTTCTCCTTTTGACATTAAGTGGCTGGTGGCCGTAGATGTACACATAGGTCTGTCATCAAATGTCAACGTGTACTGTACATTGATTACTTCCTGTTCTTTCAACCTGACAAGGGTTTTGTGGTGTTTATAGCTATTCAGAACAAATCTGATTGAAACCAGTGAAGACAGTGAATGTTGAACTGTTAAAAATGCCTGTCTGTGTTGCTGTTACAGGCTAACAAGGAGCGAGAAGGACCTTGTGGTGCTCTGGAAAAGTGTGTGATCTGAGTCGGAGGCCTCCAGCGTGTTTAAACGGGCATAAATTGGAGTATGGTCCGGTCAACAGCCTGGCTCCTGGGAGCTCTATTGGGTAAGAGAAGTCCTGTGGTGATTGTGTGAAGAATTGGAGGGCTTTCAGATGTCACTCTAACCTACAGCAAGTGCCCTGGGAACTACGTGTCAGGCCAAACGCTAGAGATTTGACATATTGTGGGGATGTAGTGGTGTGGGATCAGAACTGAGATTATGTGTACCGGTAGATTATGGATGTTATTCCTGGTTTCTTGAATAATTTTTGTTTGTGTTGCAATGGGCTGGGTGAGGCCCCATCACTTCAGCCACTTATACACCTACTGAGCGCTAAGAGGCCCTTAATAGTGTGAGGAAATACATCTGTCAGTAGAGGCCGTTGGGAGTTTGTAGTACCAGCAACTGGGCCCCCGTTATCTTTGGAGAGTGGTAATAAATCGAATGATGCATACCTTTTTCCCATTAGGCACCCTGGTTTGCATACCATATGTTAGTAAAAGAAAATTAATCACACTGACATTCTTGTATATTCTACAAAGGGTTTAATGGACCACGAATGTTTCAGACAATAGACCTTCATCACAGTTTACACAACGTTTGTTCTGCTATGGAGAAACCCCTAAAGTGTTTTTGTAAAAGAGATCAATGCCCCCCCCCCTTTAAACTGAAGAACTGCAACCATGACTCATCATAGACAAACAATGTATATTTCAGAGAGCTCAAGCTAGAAAGTGTATAGGGGATTGACAGTAGAAGACATCATAGGTCTGATCAGTTCCTATCTCAGATTGAAAGAGAGAGAACAAAAAAAAGTATTACGTAGGTCTGGTTTCTGTTCCAAAAAAGCTGTTAAACCGATGTATCTAACCACGTCCTGTAACAGAGAGAAAGAAATACACACACTTGACTAAAGGATGAGAGGAAGAACGTGTATTGAAGGCAAGAGAGGGGGGTAGGGTAAGTGAGGTATCTGATGTTTGAGCCCCTGACTGTAGACTGAGTGCAGTGAGGTACATTCCTAGGTCTTTGCGAAGAGTGCTGTGAGGTCTTGGGGATTTTGCTGACTCTAGTCACTATACAATCATCTACATCTAAGCCCTCGGCCACAGGATCTAACCACACAGTGGTCCACAACAGACTGGCTTTGGACTGCATGCCACCACTCACTCTGCCCCCACTGCTATGAAACTGTGCTAGTCAGAGTTAGTTACTCCTGAGAAAAAATACCCTTTTGTCAAAATAGGTAGTACTGTCTCAGTCTGCGTTTGGACCACAGGACCAAAATACTGTTTTCAAACATAATAGCAAAAATGTACCACTGACCATGAATGTATTGGATGTCCTCCTGCACTTGACCACATGCAGATTAAGGTGAAAGGGTTTTAGTGGAGATTATTGTTGTGTTTAATCAGTATTGTAATCTGGCTCAGCTGGGGCTTTCTCTTAGATTGGTGGATTCTCAGTGAGATGATGAGTCTGATGGAAAGAAGAGGTCATGGTTCAGCATAATTCATTTTAGCAAAGCAAACACAAAGGTCTAGCTAGGAGCTATGGTCTGGCTTTGCACTGTGACAGTCTCAACATCTTTGCTCAGTTCTCACCACAATTATACCACTTCAATACTGCTACGACACTGTTTTAGAATATTTAACTGCGTCAGTGAGTGACATGTTATATGATATCATATGTATGTTGTGCCCCCTGTAGGTTTGATATGTGTACTACCTCTTGTTTTGATGACGCCCAGAACTGCCCAGTGCACGTCTTTGAAGACATTGGAAAACAAACTCATAGGCAGAAGACGTAACATGGTAAGAAGGGGACAGGATATATCGAGACAGTTACAACATGTTTGGAATATTAATGAAATTAGGCAAGACTAGTGTGTGGATCACACACAGTAGTCTTGACAGTTGATATATGTGGAGATTACATTAAAGGTGGTATTTTTCTACAAACACAATCTGACACCAACATTTTTCCTGTCTTTTAACAGAAACACAATTTACCCATTAATTACACCATCAGAGTTCACTATGAGGAGGTCTTCAAACTCAGCAATATCAGCAGGCTGGTGAGTCCCTCCCTTTGTTTTCTTATCATTACCACTGATCTAACTTAAATTATGGAAAAAATCTACTTGTCACACCACCCACTCACTCACCCTTCGTCTACATTCCTTCCTTATTCTCCCTCCTTTATCTTTACTCTTATCACTACATCAGTCACCTAGCAACCAATGCCATAGTCCAAGTCGATATTCACGTAATAATAGGGAATTCTCCTCGACCACGCACACAAATTGGGGAAAACAAAAACATTTTCCCTTTCACACCCCTTGTAAAAGAGCCAACTTTGTCCTTGATTTTTTTGTCATACAGAAAAGGGATAATCTAGGTAACCACACCTTGTTTTCCCCACGGGCAGGCGCTCTATCCAATGATGTACATAAACCACAGAGTTTCTAAACCGAGAGACACAAAATCATGAGAATTCCCGGGAACGCTTGTGAAACAGACCAGGCCGGGGTTTGAGAAGTCCCCTAAGTTGTTGATTTTCTCAAAATGTAAAGACACAACCTAGATTTGAGCCTATGTCTTAAGTAGTTGAACATGTGAGACCACCATTAGACCCGATGACGTGTTTCTACACTTGAGCGTAGCTAGCTAAAAGCCAATTTATGCTTGATCTGTACATTTGGTGGGAGGCTCCTTATGGAGGGTGTGACGCAATTTCGGAGCCTTCGGAGGCATGCAGAGGCCAAATTGAGCTCTCTACCGCATCGCCGTGCACCCCCCAAATGTTGTAACAATGCTGATGCCTCTGTATAGCTCCGCATTGAAATTATTGGTTGACAGTAGTTGGCCGTGGGAGGTTCTGTATAAACACAAACTCACTTCCTTGACAAATTCAGTTCTGTGCTGCTCCACCAAGTGTAAGAAATATGAATGCCCTGACTTCTGCAGAGGCCATATCACTGTAAATACTACACGGCCAATACAGATGTCAGATTGACCATGCAGCGCCTTTTAGCTAGCCATGACATTGCCTACAAGTGTGATCAGGGATTTCTATTGGAGAAGCAGTTTCAGCATATCATCATCCAGTACTGTCTTTGTATACACCCTGGATTGCTGATGCTATGTATTGGCCATTGAGAGGCTTTGAAGTCACCTGACTGCAATATTAGCACTCCCCAGTAGGAGCAGTCCTCCATGGGAATGAAAGGAATTCTACAGTATTTGAATCAAGGACAAAATTACATGTATTTAACAATGTTGTAGTGGGGACAGTGACATTAGTCATCTATAGAAACTTAACTTGAAGGAAAATATTTTATGTTTTAGCTCACATAATATAATTTAAAGTGTGCAAAAACTAATGTATACATTAATAAATGCATTTCTATAGCTTCTAAAATATTTTGTACAACGGTGAGGTAGTGTCAAGATGGAGGCACGGTGTCTTCAACACAGCACCCCCTATCAGTCATTATTTTGTTATACAGTACCAGTCAAAAGTTTGGACACATCTACTCATTCAAGGGTTTGTCTTTATTTTTACTATTTTCCACATTGTATAGTAATAGTGAAGATATCAAAATTATGAAATAACACATGGAATCATGTAGTAACCAAAAAGTGTTAAACAAATCAAAATATATATTAGATTTTAGATTCTTCAAAGTAGCCACCCGTTTCCTTGATGACAACTTTACACACAATTCGTGAAATGATCTACAGGTGCATCATTTAATAATAAGTGCTTTCATCAAGAGGCACATGCACATCATTCTAGAGCAGAGTGCAATGTATAAAGAGGTGACCATGGAGATTAAAATGGCTGCATACTCTAAGCATTGTTTTAGAACCGTGCCATCACCATAGAAATAAGAATGAATAGAACGGGCTTGGAACCTCTTACCCTGGAAATTTGACTGGTATGGGTACATGGGTACACTCGCAATGACTTCCTTGTATTATGATGTAATAATTTCCATGGTAATGTAGAATGTTCATTCAAATGATGCTAACTGATGTGGCTCATGCAATGGAATGTATTTTTTGAAATGTAATTTAAGTTGATTCAACAAATTGATGGGTACATTTCCTGCTTTTACTTCCTGCCTGTACTTCCTGCTTTGGGTACACTTGCAATGGCCGCCAGTCCACCCATTATGCCATCATTGACTTGAATGGGGACGCCCATTCTATTTATTCTTATTTCTATGGCCATCATGTATAGACCCAGATGGTATTAGATAGAATGTCGCAATCCTGCCTGTGGGGAAAACAGCATGTGGTTACCACATTGGCTCACAGCAAAAACTTGAACTTTTTCAAATGCAATTTTCTTGCTTGTTTTTGTCATTTACAATTATACATTTAAGAAAAGTACAACATCCAACATTGGCTGCTCCCTAGCGTTCTCACTACTTAGAAAAACATAATATTGTAGGGATTCCCTCATGCTTCTTTTCATGACTATGCTAGCAGCCACTTGAGTGAGTGCAAGCTGGCTACCGACCAACAACACAAACAAACGGACTATACAGCTATAAGTAGTGAGTGGAGTTACAAACGAACTGTACTAAACAAGTTAAATGTCTTACCTGGGATTAAATGTTTTCCACAAACCTAGCTACATGTAGCCTATTTCCCACTCTCCCAAGACATAGCCTGAAGCCACAGGGCTCTTCTCGCAGGCTCTATTTCCCTACGTGGGAGCATTGCGATACCTAGGTGGATATTTTTGACCTGGTTACATGTACATTGAACAACACAGCAGCTTTTCGGCATGTTTTGTTATTTCTGTATAACAAAAAAACAACGACAACGTTGTTGGGGGTCAATAGAATTTGTGGCCGTGGTCGAGAGGGGAATTTCTTATTACGTGAATACCGACTGGGGCTATCCTAAAAATGTTACAAGTGAGTCAGGAAAAATACATTGCTATGAGACTCTGAGGGCAGACTTCATCCTAAAAGCGAGCAAGGAAATGGCACACAGCTCTCCACAAGACCAACAATGAACTTACAACGTCAGAAAGTACCACTATCTTATAGAGGAGGAGATCAGCCTGGTGCTTCGGCATACGGATGAGATCCGTGAGCTGCAGTGTGCATTGAACAATGTTGAGGAGGACAACCAGGCTCTCAGGATGAAAGTGTGCAGACTTAGAGAGGAACTGTCCAGCACAGTCAGCACTAGCCACATGCAGAACCTGCAGAAGGAGCTACATGAGCTAAGGCAGGGATTTCTCAGCCACAACAATCCACTCTACAAAGAGTTACACAAAAACTCAGGACCAAGGCAACAGCTGAATCATAACCCACCAACCAAGCAACCCAAGCAACCAACATAACCAACCATTGCACCAACCCAGCTGACCCCCTCCACCCGTCTCATCCCTGTAGTTACTCACATCACTCCTGCCATCCTCCACAGACATTATATTAATGATGGACTCCAATGGAAAGTTTACATTAGAGAATACACTTTTCCCAAATAAAAAGGTAGCAAAGTTATGGCGCCCCACAACAGAGAGAGCTATGGCGCTCTTGACTGTGGCCCAGCTTGGCTTCCCCAGCCATATCATCATGACCTGCGTACCCAACAGGAGAGGGTGGCCACATCACTAAGGGGAGTGATAGAGAGGGCCTCCACCATCTTCCCCCTTGCGATGATCGTAATATCTACCCTGCTCCAGAAGAGTTTTCATTCACATCATCAGCCCTCGTATGTAGAGAGTTTGAAGCTTCGCACCCCCACAACCTCCCTCTCAGGCTAGTTTTGGTTACCCTCCCTACTTCCATCTCCAGGACTGGCCTTGGACACTACTGCCCCCCATGGCAGCTCCAACCTTGCAACAGGAGCCACACCAAGGCCTCCTGTGCACACCCAGAATGGAGCATTGGCAGCCACTCCGGTTCCCTGCAGCAGCTGAACTCCTTTGGCGGAGTTGACAAATAGCTGTAGATGACCCTATGTCTGTTAGCTCTTATGGGAATGAGCTGAATACCCTCTTTGACTTTAAGTCTCGCAGGGGGTTTGGGCAAATGCACGATAAGACAATGGACACAGGGCCGAGTGACGCAGCGGTGTAATGCACTGGATCGCAGTGCTAAAAGCATCACTACAGACTTGGGTTCGATCCCAGGCTGTATCACAACTGGTCGTGATCGGGAGTGCCACACGGTGGCACACAATTGGCCCGCTAAAAGCGCCACTACAGACTTGGATTCAATCCCAGGCTGTATCACAACTGGTCGTGATCGGGAGTTGGCACACAACTGGCCCAACGTCATCCGGCTTAGGGGAGGATTTGGCAGGGGGGGATTTACATGGCACAGCACACTCTAGCGACTCCTTGTGGCGGGTCGGATGCCTGCAGGCTGACCTCGGTCATCAGTTGAACGGTGTTTCCTCCGACATCTTTCCGGCTGGCTTCCTGGTTAAGCGGGCAGGTGTTAAGAAGCGTGGTTTGGCGGGTCATGTTTCGGAGGACGCATGAAGCTGATCTTCACCTCCCGAGCCCGTTGGGGAGTTGCAGTGATGAGACAAGATAGAACTTGTGGAAAAAAAGGGGGGTAAAATAAAAATAATAATGATAAAATGGACACAATTTAAATTTGGGTACAGTACTCGTTCCTGATGTTCTGGTTCTCTCGGAAACATGGTTAAAGGGTTCTGTCTCTGATAAAAACATTGAAGTAAATGATTATAATGTATTTAGATGTGACAGGCTACAAAAAAAAGGGTGGGGGGTTTCCATATATGTAAAATTACATTTAATGGCGTCCCAATCTTTAAATATTTCATTTGTATGCCAATAATACTGTTGCGTATGCTATTGCCCCCACGGTTGATCAGGCTCTGTCTGAACTACAAGTCTGCCTTCATTGTATTACAGAAAAACTTTATTGACCTGAAATTAGTAATGAATGCAGATAAAACTAAGTATATGTTGTCCTCTAGAGCGCATAAAAATACGTCTTGTTTAAGCATATGTACTTTGGATGGTGTCCATATTTATCGTGTCCCTGCTTACAAATATCTGGGCATCTGGATAGATGACAATCTGTCTTTTAAAAAGCATATTGATGAGTTAAGAATCTGAGAATAAAAATGGGCTTCTTCTATAGAATAGATCCTGCCTCTCGCTAAATAGTAGAAAGCCGATTGTTCAGACAACGATCTTATTGGTCCTAGACTATGGCGACATCATCTAAATGAACGGACTTGCCACTTCATTAGAGTCGTTAGATGCAGTTTCTCATAGCACACTGCACTTTATTACAGGTAATAATGTCAGTACTCATCACAGCATTCTCTACCAGAAAGTTGGTTGGCCTTTGTCATGTAGGTTGATACATTGCTATGTTTTCATTTATAAAGCCATATTACAAAACGTCCCGCTATTCCTAATATCTTTACTAAACTTTAGACATATGACTTACCACACCCGGTCTCAGGTATAGTTAACTCTGGAAATTCCTTTGGTTTTTACTGAGTTAGGTAAATCAGCTTTTAGTTTTCTTAAACCTTATTTGTGGACAATCTTTACAAATTCTTAAATTGGATGTTTTGGTGCCTCTAGGGAAATTCAGAAAGCTGATTGAGGACCTTATTAATGATGAATGTGTTTGTTTGTTTGATCCTGTTTTTCTTTCTGCTTGCCGTTTGTATTTATATTTTGAAGTGTGTATTTTCTGGAATGTATTTAATTCAGGGCTCATCTGTAAAATAGACCTTGGGATCAGTATGGCTCCCTGATAAAGGTTAAATAAAACATCACTATCTCTTCCTATCTACCACACTTCTTTCTCTTCTCTTTGTCCCTCCAGAGGGCGAGGGTGGAGGATCTGGAAGACTGGGACCTGCAGGATGTGTGGCTGTTGGTCAACCAGGAGGTGTTGAAGAGGATTCTGAGGGTCTTGCCAGTGAGACACCCCTCCTACAAGTACACCACCGACCTGGAGGATCTGTTCAGGAAGGTCCAGCAGGTGTTCCCACCACAGACTGATGAGGTGTGTAAGACCGGCCATAGTGTCACCATCACTGTTCTACCAATCTCTGTTTGAACAAACGTATCTCATAATGGCCATGAATATTTATCTCTCAGAGAGATCCACCAGAGCGAATAGAGGAGATCTACAAAAGGGTTAAGGAGATTGACTCAAAAGGCTGGAAGTTCGTGACCCCCAAATCTCTGTTGGATAACTGCTATCGGACAATGCACTGTCTCTTCAAAGACTGCTTTTCCAGTGAAGACAGAGAGCAAGACTGTGAGTGCACTTCATTCCCTTACTGTACTTCCTCTCTTTCATTACCTCTGAACTCTGCCCTCTCTAATTCAATTACCCACTGTCCATCCAGATAGTACTTTTCCAGACATGCAGTTTTCATTCATTCCTCCTCTTGTAACATGAGTCTTAACTACTTGTTAAAGTGTGACAGAAGTCAGATGATACACTATATATACAAAAGTATGTGGACACCCCTTCAAATTTGTGGATTTGGCTTTTTCAGCATAGCTGTTGCTTACAGGTGTATAAAATTGAGCACACAGCCATGAAATCTCCGTAGACAAACATTGGCAGTAGAATGGCCTTACTGAAGAGCAGCGTGGCACTGTCATAGGATGCCACCTTTCCAGTTAGTTAGTCAAATGTCTGTCCTGCTCGAGCTGCCCGGTCAACTGTAAGTGATGTTATTGTGAAGTGGAAACGTCTAGGAGCAACAACGGCTCAGCCGTGAACTGGTAAGCCACACAAGCTCACAGAAAGGGACTGCCGAGTGCTGAAGCGCGTCGTTCGTAAAAATGGTCTGTTCTCAGTTGCAACACTCACTGCTGAGTTTCAAACTGCCTCTTGATGCAACATCAGCACAATAACTGTTTGTCGGGAGGTTCATGAAATGGGTTTCCATGGCCATGCATCCACACAAGCCTGGGATCACCATGCGCAATGCCAAGCATCAGCTGGGGTGGTGTAAAGCTTGCCGCCATTGGACTCTGGCGCAGTGGAAATGCGTTCTCTGGAGTGATGCTTCACCATCTGGCAGTCCGACGGACAAATCTGGGTTTGGTGGATGCCAGGAGAAAGCTACCTTCCCAAATGCATAGTGCCAACTATAAAGTTTGGTGGAGGAATAAGGGTGTGGGGCTATTTTTCATGGTTCGAGCTAGGCCCCTTAGTTCCAGTGAAGGGAAATCTTCATGCTACAGCAGACGATATTCAAGACGATTCTGTGCTTCCAACTTTGTGGCAACAGTTTGGGCAAGGCCCTTTCCTGTTTCAGCATGACAATACCCCCGTGCACAAACGGAGGTCCATACAAAAATTATTTGTTGAGATCGGTGTGGATAAACTTGACTGGCCTGCACAGAGCCCTGACCTCAACCTCATCTGACGCCATATTAATGCTCATTATTTTGGAATAAGATGTTCGATGAGCAGGTGACCACATACTTTTGGACAGAATAAAACAATTAATGAAAGTTCCATGATGGTACTGATTTTCCATTAGCATATAATTTATAAACCATCATTTATTCACATTACTTTAATCAAATATTTAAGTTGTTGTGTATATTTGTTTTATTTGATGACTTTATTATTTCATTCCAAGTCATCATCTCGTCTCTATAGAGCCTCTGTCTATGCAGTCTGACAAAATCACTATTTTAGTAGTTCTTCAAAGTAAATAAGGCGTAGTTGTCTGACTGCTAAATACCAAAAGTTGGCGTTTTCCCCATCAACACAAACCTACTCAACTGGTTTGGCATACTGTATAAGGGCTTGTTGTGTTCATTGCGTCACTTCAGTGTCTGTAGACACTATGTTCTTATTCAACACCGTTTGAAAAGAGATGGTTGTGCATGCCCAGGTCATACCCATTTAGGTCTGTGCTATAAAAGGACTTGGACATGCCTTTCAATATCTCCTGTTAGCCTGTTTATTATTTATTTACACATCCTATATAGGTTAAACATAGCTATGTGTTGCCTGGTTAGATTGGTCAAACAAAGTTTAACCCAGATGGTACTTTGAGTTAATGTAAAGAAAGCTAAGTCATGTCAGACCGTGGGAAAGAGAACATACTGACTGATTTCAACATGATCTTAAAAGGGAAGAGATGCAGTGTTGGTTGCTTTCCACACATCTTGCCAGTCCACTTACTGTTTTCTTTGTCTTTATGTGCATCATACTGACACATAACATAGAGCCGTAGACATGTTATGTTAGGGCCTGTTATCATGCACTATTAATTTCACAGGTTAATAGCATCAGCACCTCTTAAGGTTGATATTTTCCCTATTTTACAGAGAGATCAGTGGATGTTTTGCGGCTCTATCATATCTGTGAACAATTCAATTGAAGAGTTTCCATATGAAAATATAAGGCAGGAAGGAGTATAAAGCACTCATGCGAGGAACATAAATAATGAATATAAAAACCACGAAGAAAAAATATATAACATAGCAACACAAAAATATAATGAATAGGTTAAGGGCTTACTTCATGGCTAGGAGGTTCAAAGCAGACCAAAAAAAGTTTCATATAGTGTCATTGATTATTAGAAACAGTTGGTATGATTTTATCAGAAATATTTAGATATGATTTTATAATGATTCATCTGTCACTTACACTATTTTCTTCCCTCAGATTGTGGCTTACCTCACTGGCGGAAGGGCAGAAAGAGACTACAGTAAACCCGAGAAGGGCGCTAATGTTTTCATATGTATATTTATAATATATTGTCTACTGATGTTTATGTTCTGTGTTTTGATTGTGGGTTCTAGATGTGTTTAGACAGTTGTATGGTATAGGGCAGGTGACTATGCTCAAGCAGAGCGCGATGTAGCATTTCTATTTTTATTATTTTATATATTTTTGCAATCAGGGAACACTTATGGCTGACATATGTATTAGCAACTGTTGCCCATAAAATTAAGAACACAAACATAGCCAGCTACTCTCATCTCTGACTGTTTGTCTTTATGAATATTATAGTAAATGTGTTTGTTTAAAAAACATTTTTTCTCTGTTGTGTTTTTTATAAATTGCTTTAAGGTGTTTTGCTGACTTGCAGGCATAGTCAGTGAATTCCAGCCACTCATTTGTTTGGCATTATGCACATCAATGCTTAAATAAAGATATTATTTGTGAAAATCTATTCCAGGTTCAACGAGTTAATTTCTGCAGTATGATTGCTTGTGGTCAGATTACATTAGATGTTTATGTAAACAAGAGATTGTTTACATGCACACCAATAATTGGATATTAAACTGATTATGGCAGTAGGCAGATTACGCAATAATCATGTCACACCTTACTCTGTTTATCTTAATCGGTTTGAGGTCAAAATGGAAAAATTTAAAACGGCTGGTTTTCTGAGCAATCTTTCAAATGATTAGGACATGTAAACACCTTAATCGGTGTTCCAGTAGTGTATTTGATCCGCGCATGTGCTAGCACCAGCCGAGTGAGCCTCCTTTAGCGGTGGCTAAAGTTAGCTGTAGTTTTCTAATGGCTGTTTAAATAAAACTGAAGCATTGATTCATTTGTCCTGACCCATAGACTACTTTCCGGGTGAGGAAATATCTAACATCAAGTTGTAAAATAGCGAACTACTCCTTTAAGGTGTCTACCATTTAGAATCCTTAGTTCACTGCAGCTAGCGACTGGAACAAGCTGCAAAAAAACACTAACTGGACCGTTTCATCTCCATTTCTTCATTCAAAGATTCAAATCATGGACAGTTTACTGACAGTTGTGGCTGCTTCGCGTGGTATATTGTCTCTACCTTGCCCATTGTGCTGTTGTCTTTGTACCATGATTTGTGCTGCTACCATGCTGTGTTTTCATTTGTTGCTGTTATGTTGTCTTAGGTCTCTATGTAGTGTTGTGGTGTCTCTCTTGTCGTGATGTGTGTTTTGATATTTTTATTAAATGTTTTATTTTTAATCCCCGTCCCAGCAGGAGGCCTTTTGGTAGGCCGTCATTGTAAATAAAAATGTGTTATTACTTGCCTAGTTAAATAAAGGTAAACTATATATTTTATTCTTAATGGTCCAAGGATATTTATATTTTCAGAGGTCGACTGGCTCTGGCAGCCAAAACAGCCAAATACTCCCATCTAAACGGGAATTGATTCTTAATTTCGATATGGTTCAAGAATCATTAAAGCCCTTTACTTTATTGTCACGTCAAAATAATTTCACAAATGCAAAATACACACTTACTGTACTGTTTAACCAGCTTTATCACAGTTACTGTACACTGTTTAACCAGCTTTATCACAGTTACTGTACACTGTTTAACCAGCTTTATCACAGAAGCAGCCGACAGTATTTTTCAGTGACAACACGTTTCTGACAGCTTTATTCCGTTATACACAGGTGTTTGGAGCATGCTAGATAGCTAATTAGCACAAGTGGTCGGTCTGTCTTCCGTAAACAAGTGCTGGAACGTGGATATATGGCCATGTAGGGACAGACCCTAAAGACAAACCGTGCTAAAATGGGGAGAAGTCTGTCCATAATAAAACGTTGCTCTACCTTCTTAACAGCACTATCAACAAGGCAGGTCTTACAGGCTCTAGTTTTGTTCACCTGGACTACTGTTCAGTCTTGTGGTCAGGTGCCACAAAGAGGGACTTAGGAAAATTGCAATTGTCTCAGAACAGGGCAGCACAGCTGGCCCTTGGATGTACACAGAATCTAATATTAATAATATGCATGTCAATCTCTCCTGGCTCAAATTGGAGGAGAGATTGACTTCATCAATACTTATATTTATGAGCGATATTGACATGTTGAATGTACCGAGCTGTCTGTCTAAGCTACTGGCACACAGCTCAGACACCCATGCATACTCCACAAGACATGCCACAAGAGATCTCTTCACAGTCCCCAAGTCCAGAACAGACTATGTGAGGCGCACAGTACTACATAGAGCCTTGACTACATGGAACTCTATTCCACATCAAGTAACTGATGCAAGCAGTACAATTAGATTGAAAAAAGCTGATGAAAAAAACACCTTATGGAACAGCAGGGACTGTGAAGCAACACAAACATAGGCACAGACACATGCATACTGTACACACACAGTACAGATTTAGTACTGTAGATATGTGGTAGTGGTGGAGTAGGGGCTGAGGGCACACAGTGTGTTGTGAAGTCTGTGAATGTATTGTATTGTATTGTCGTAATTTTTCTGGACCCCAGGAAGAGTAGCTGGTGACATGGTTGCAGCTAATGGGGATCCATAATAAATACAAAAACAAACAATAAAATACTGTAAATTACTTGAATCATTAACTCTATTACTCTATTATAGTAGTAGATCAGGGTTGGAATATCCATTGCAGTGTGTAATGCAGCCTAGTTTTATATACACCATCCAACAGATATCTTAGAAATAAAACTTTACTTTGTAGCCTATAGGCTATGGATCATTTGATTGAGAACACACTAAATAGCCTATCGGTGCACTTGATAATGCGGGCCCAGTGGAGAATCAGAGATGAGGAACTAATTCTAAAATATAGATATTTCATCAGTTACAAATTACATGACCGTCCCCTGGACTAGATTTAAAAAAATACTAACCCATGCTCTTGACTGAAATTGAAAAGGCATGACCCTCACGCAGTTTCCTCCAGGGAACTATTCTGTAAATAATAATAATAATTCTGGTTACATGGACACATCTGAAATCAGGCTACCTGATGGCTAGCCCTTGATCACGACTTTCAGTTCTATTACACTGCACATGAGAGTCATTGGACAAAGGCATCTTCTGAAGGGGTAGTTTTGTTAAGATCCTCGACGCTCGGTCTGAACATTAACATGCATCGCCTGTGGTTTGGTTTTGGAAACAAAGTTAAATTGATCCACACCTTTATAGGGTTAATCTAACTGCACTGTCCAATTTACAGGAGCTATTACAGTGAAATAATACCATGCTATTGTTTGAGGAGAGTGCACAATTTTTAACATGGAAAGTTATTAATAAACAAATTAGGCACATTTGGGCAGTCGATAGAACATTTTGAACAGAAATGCAATGGTTCATTGGATCGGTCGACAACTTTGCTCATACACTGCTGCCATCTAGTGGCTAAAATCTAAACTTCACCTAGTCTGGAATAATACACTTTGGCCTTTCTCTTGCATTTCATAGATGGTACAAAAAAAATACAAAAGAACAGTTGTTTTTTTCTTTGTATTATCTTTTACCAGATCTATTGTGTTATATTCTCTTACATTCCTTTCACATTTCCACAAACTTCAAAGTGTTTCCTTTCAAATGGTATCCTTGCTTCAGGTCCTGAGCTACAGGCAGTTAGATTTTGGTAAGTCATTTTAGGCGAAAATTGAAAAAAAGGGGCGGATCCTTAAGAGGTTTTAAGAAACAACATTGTACTGTATCAATTTGGAAACATTCTCATCGGAAAACTCCACTGGCAATTAATTGAGCGTTGCGCTTACATGTCAATGCATTTGACCAGCAGAGGGCGTTTGTCCCCTACTGCACGCCGTAGTTTGTAATGTTGTGACATTCACCCTAGTCTGTCACCCGATGGAGAAAGAAGTACTATACATTTTGTCCATATTAACCTGAAGATCGGTAGCTGGGAAAACATCAAATAATGTCATCCAACAGCGGTATCCAAATCCCAAGTCGACTGCCTCTGCTGTTGACCCATGAAGGGGTGCTTTTGCCAGGCTCGACGATGCGGATCAGTGTTGAAACGGCGAGGAACATGCATCTGGTGAAGAGTAGACTGCTGAAGGGGACCTCGCTGAAGAGCACCATCATCGGCGTGATCCCCAACACCCGAGATCCTGAACACGATACTGAAGATCTCCCCACTTTGCATAGGTAGGTAACAGTAGTTAGCTAATTCTGCTATTTTACATGACATCTCAACATGTCTTTGTGCCTGCCAAGTGCAGGCCTAACAGCTACCTGTTGTAGTCAAGCGGTAGTAGGAGCTATGATGTAACTAAGTTAGCAAGCTGTACAACAACCACTGCCAGTTAAATGTCACATTGAGAAAAGCTAGCTAGTGTACTTGAACTTCACTCAATGGAAACTATGTCATGTCCTGTCTATTATATCACTGGATGTTGTTTGAATGTTCCGAAATGTTTACGATGGTGGTGCTATCAGTAAGCGATATTATATGATTTCTTACTAAGAATTCCTTTAATTGATTCTTAAAAATAGAACTAACTTGATAGCTAAATCATGCTTTACATTTTTGAAAGTGGAATTTAAACTTTTTCCCTATGCTTTCTCCTGTAAGTTGTTCTAGAATGGTCGTTTGAACTTCAGATGGACTTTAACCTTGCATTTAGCAGGATACAACCATGTTAGTTCACTGGTTACTAAGTAGTAATATATGTCCCTCCTATGCTTTAATAACTGCAACAACTGAAGTAGGATGCCAATGTTAAATCATATTGATAATTCACAATTTTCTCTGGCACAACATTAGTCACATACAGTGGGGCAAAAAAGTATTTAGTCAGCCACCAATTGTGCAAGTTCTCCCACTTAAAAATATGAGAGAGGCCTGTAATTTTCATCATAGGTACACTTCAACTATGACAGACAAAATGAGAAAAAAAAATCCTGAAAATCACATTGTAGTATTTTTAATTAATTAATTTGCAAATTATGGTGGAAAATAAGTATTTGGTCACCTACAAACAAGCAAGATTTCTGGCTTTCACAGACCTGTAACTTCTTCTTGAAGAGGCTCCTCTGTCCTCCACTCGTTACCTGTATTAATGGCACCTGTTTGAACTTGTTATCAGTATAAAAGACACCTGTCCACAACCTCAAACAGCCACACTCCAAACTCCACTATGGCCAAGACCAAAGAGCTGTCAAAGGACACCAGAAACAAAATTGTAGACCTGCACCAGGCTGGGAAGACTGAATCTGCAATAGGTAAGCAGCTTGGTTTGAAGAAATCAACTGTGGGAGTAATTATTTGGAAATGGAAGACATACAAGACCACTGATAATCTCCCTCGATCTGGGGCTCCACGCAAGATCTCACCCCGTGGGGTCAAAATGATCACAAGAAAGGTGAGCAAAAATCCCAGAACCACACGGGGGGACCTAGTGAATGACCTGCAGAGAGCTGGGACCAAAGTAACAAAGCCTACCATCAGTAACACACTACGCCGCCAGGGACTCAAATCCTGCAGTGCCAGACGTGTCTCCCTGCTTAAGCCAGTACATGTCCAGGCTCGTCTGAAGTTTGCTAGAGAGCATTTGGATGATCCAGAAGAAGATTGGGAGAATGTCATATGGTCAGATGAAACCAAAATATAACTTTTTGGTAAAAACTCAACTCGTCGTGTTTGGTGGACAAAGGGACCAGGACGACTGATCCGTGTAAAGGAAAGAATGAATGGGGCCATGTATTGTGAGATTTTGAGTGAAAACCTCCTTCCATCATCAAGGGCATTGAAGATGAAACATGGTTGGCTCTTTCAGCATGACAATGGCTTCGTAAGAAGCATTTCAAGGTTCTGGAGTGGCCTAGCCAGTCTCCAGATCTCAACCCATAGAAAATCTTTGGAGGGAGTTGAAAGTTTGTGTTGCCCAGCAACAACCCCCAAACATCACTGCTCTAGAGGAAATCTGCATGGAGGAATGGGCCAAAATACCAGCAACAGTGTGTGAGGACTTACAGAAAACATTAGACCTCTGTCATTGCCAACAAAGGGTATATAACAAAGTATTGAGAAACTTTTGATATTGACCAAATACTTATTTTCCACCATAATTTGCAAATAAATTCATTAAAAATCCTACAATGTGATTTTCTGGATTGTTTTTCTCATTTTGTCTGTCATAGTTGAAGTGTACCTATGATGAAAATTACAGGCCTCTCATATTTTTAAGTGGGAGAACTTGCACAATTGGTGGCTGACTAAATACTTTTTTGCACCACTGTTTCTTACTCTTTTGGATTTGACTGTCTGTACACTAGCTGTGTTGTAGATGTTATGATCAGAGACCGCAACCTGAGTGGCACCCTTTTCCGTAATGCACTGTATAGGGAGTAGGGTGTCATTTGGCAGGGACGATTATGTTTTTCCTCGCCTCATACTATTCTGTAATTACCGCTCCCTTATTAGTATTGGCACAGCGGGGCTGGCGGTGCAGGTAGTGGGCAGTAACTGGCCCAAGCCCCACTACACACTGCTCATCACAGGGCTGTGTCGCTTCCGCGTGGCCCAACTGCTGAAGGAGGGGCCCTTCCCCGTGGCTGAGGTGGAGCAACTGGATAAGCTGGAGCAGTACACCAGTCCAGAGGAGATGTCTGAGGCAGCCGGACCAGATGGAGAGCTGGGTGAGCTGTCCCAGAGGTTCTACCAGGCCGCTGTGCAGGTGGGTGTGACAGACAGTGCAGGAGCAGCATCCCTGACGTTCAGTAATATAATCTACAGTATGTGTGTCCTATAAAAATAATATACCGTTTTGCAGATGTTTTTATCCAAAGCCACTAATATTACAGTAACCGTGAATGTATGTATTTTTAGTATTTGACCCCATCAGGACTCGAACCCACAGCTCTTGTGTAAGCACCACACTCACTGAGCCACACAGGACCAGAAGCTATGACTTTATGTTCTTTTAGCATAGCCAACGAGGATTCCTCCAATGTGGGTAATAGGCTAGGCTACACTTCTGTAAATGTACAGAATATTTTTCACCTATGTAATGTATGTCATGGTATGTGTTTACGTAGACAGATGTACTGCCTGTTGTCCACACAGACCTTGATTTCTGATCTCCACCCCTGTCCGTGTTTCATATCTGTCCACTGTGTTTCTTCACTATGTTGTCTTTCCTCTCTGTGTGTCTGTGTTAGTTGGTAGGCATGTTGGACATGTCTGTTCCTGTGGTGGCCAAGTTGAGAAGGCTCTTGGACAGCCTCCCCAGGGAGACCCTGCCTGATGTCCTGGCTTCTATGATTCATACCTCCAACAAAGAGAAGCTCCAGGTAGAGCAATTTGTTTCTGTGTCTGTGGGTGCTTGTTCATTCACGTACCGTGTTGTTTTTAGGAATGTCAAATATTTTTTTATTCACATCCCTGTGCAAGGGCATGAATGTATCAGCTATATGCGTCTCTTCCTGCTTTCTGTTATACACTTACAGTGATATGTATGTGGACATGCAGGTTCTGGATGCAGTGAGTCTGGAGGAACGTTTTAAGAAGACTCTTCCCCTGCTGACCAGACAGATTGAGGGTCTCAAACTGCTGCAGAAGACCAGAAAACCAAGACGAGACGATGACAAAAGGGTAAAGGCTTCCCAGCCAAAACAGTTCGGAAGAGTTTGTGCATATATTATGACAACGTTTTTGTTCGTTCTGGACTCCAGTAAGTTTTTTTTGGGCTGTTCTGGCACATACAACTTCGAGGCCAGCCGAAGTTCGGGTGCCAAAGTCTTCATCCGTGATTGGTCAACTGTAGGGATTCTTCAACAGTCTTTGTTGTCATTCAACGACAGATGACTTGTTTTCATGCACATTTTTTTATTGAGAAATACTGCACCTAACATCTTAGTTAGATGTAAAATTGCGTGACCAAGATCTCAGCAAAAACTCAAGAAATCTCTTTAATTTTTATGTTGTCTTAGATTAATTATGACTAGTTTGAGGAAGTGTATACTGGCTATGGCTTCTCAAAGAGGACAAACAGTACTATTGTCACTTTTTTTCTCGTTTTTCAAGCGAATGTCTTTTAAGGGAGTATGCAAGCACACTCGCTCAGTTTGGCTATTCGGCTAGCCTCCAGCCGAACTGAAGCATGCTGACGCTTGAATGACAAAGACTACTCAACTGTTAGCATTTCTTCTAGGAAAAAGTGTCACACTTGTGGGCATGCTAAAAGATCAGAGGCAGTGCCTGCTTAGAATTGAAATGCAGTGATTATACAGTATGCCTCATGCTTGGCACTCTTCTATCCCCTATCTCTCAGGTGCTGGCTGTACGTAAAGGGGGTGTGCTTCCTGGTCGTCAGTTCTCATTGGATGAAGAGGGTGATGATGAGGATGGTGATGACACAGCTGTCCTGGAGAGGAAGGTTAAAGGAGTGAATATGCCAGAGCCTGCCCTGCGTGTCTGCCTCAAAGAGCTCAAAAGGTGCCCACAGTTTATTTACCTTACATTCCGATGGATTCAGACTTCCTGGTTATTTGGGGACACTTGCAGTGTGTTTGTGTACATTATGTGTGTATATTTCCATAGTAGTGGCATTGACACAAACAATGTCTTCAGAAAGAATTCACAACCCATGGGATAAAAATGTACTTCTCATTTTTTTGTCAACGATCTACACAAATACTCTGTCAAAGTGGAAGAAAAAATTCTAACATTTGTAAAATAATTAATGAAAAATAAAACACTAATACATCTTGATTACATACAGTGCCTTCAGAAAGTATTCATACCCCTTGACTTATTCTACATTTTGTTGTGTTAAGGCCTGAATCTTTGCACTATACACCATAATGACAAAGTGAAAACATGTTTTTAGAATTGTTTGCACATTTTTTGAAAATGAAATGCAGAAATATCTAATTTGCATAAGTATTCAACCCCAAGTCAATACATGTTAGAATCACCTTTGACAGCAATTACAGCTGTGAGTCTTTCTGAGTAATTCTCTGTAAGAGCTTTTCACACCTGGAATGTAAACAAGTTGCACATGATTCTTTAAAGAATTTGTCAAGCTCTGTCAACTTGGTTGTTGGTCATTGCCAGACAGCCATTTTCAATTATTGCCATAGATTTTCAAGCATATTTAAGTCAGCTGTAACATGGCAACATCAATTGTAACATGGCAACATCAACTGTAACAAGGAACATTCAATGTCATCTTGGTCATGCCTGTACACAACTGCATGGCCAGGCACTACAACACCATCATTAAGTTTGCAGATGACACAACAGTGGTAGGCCTGATCACTGACAATGACGAGACAGCCTACAGGGAGGAGGTCAGAGACCTGGCATGGGTGGTGCAAGAATAACAACCTCTCCCTCAATGTGATCAGGACAAAGGAGATAATTGTGGACTACAGGAAAAGGAGGACCGAGCACGCCCCCATTCTCATCGACGGGGCTGTAGTGGAGCAGGTTGAGAGCTTCAAGTTCCTTGGTGTCCACATCACCAACAAACTAGAATGGTCCAAACACACCAAGACAGTCGTGAAGTGGGCATGACAGAACCTATTCCCCCTCAGGAGACTGAAAAGATTTGGCATGGGTGCTCAGATCCTCAAAAGGTTCTACAGCTGCAACATCGAGAGCATCCTGACTGGTTGCATCACTGCCTGGTACGGCAACTGCTCAGCCTCCGACCGCAAGGCACTACAGAGGGTAGTGCGTAGGGCCCAGTACATCACTGGGGCCAAGCTTCCTACCATCAAGGACCTCTACACCAGGTGGTGTCAGAGGAAGGCCCTAAAAATTGTCAAAGGCCCCACCCCAGTCATAGACTGTTCTCTCTACTATCGCATGGCAAGCGGTCCCGGAGTGCCAGGTCTAGGACAAGAAGGCTTCTCAACAGCTTTTATCCCCAAGCCATAACACTCCTGAACAGCTAATCAAATGGCTACCCGGACTATGCATTGTGTGTGTGTGTGTGTGTGTGTGTTTGTGTCCCCAACCCCAGTGTATATTTGGCATTTGTTTGAGTTTATTGTCCTGCTGAAAGGTCAATTTGTCTCAGTGTCTGTTGGAAAGCAGACTGAACCAGATTTTCCTCTAGGATTTTCCCAGTGCTTCGCTGAATTTGATTTATTTTTATCCTAAAAAAAACTCCCCAGTCCTTGCCAATGACAATCATACCCATAACATGATGTAGCCACCACCATGCTTGAAAATATGAAGAGTGGTACTCAGTAATGTGTTGTGTTGAATTTGCCCCAAACATAACACTTTGTATTCAGGACAGTTCATTTCTTTGCCACATTTTTTGCAGTTTTACTTTAGTGCCTTATTGCAAACAGGATGCATGTTTTAGAATGTTGTTATTATGTACAGGCTTCCTTTTTCACTCTGTCAATTAGGTTAGTATTGTGGAGTAACTACAAGGTTGTTGGTCCATCCTCAGTTTTCTCCTATCACAGCTATTCAACTCTGTAACTGTTTTAAAATCACCATTGGCCTCGTGGTGAAATTCTTCTCCGGCAACTGAGTTAGGAAGGACGCCTGTGTCTTTGTAGTGACTGGGTGTATTGATACACCTTCCAAAGCGTAATGAATAACTTCACCATGCTCAAAGGGATATTCGATGTCTACCAATAGGTGCCCTTCTGGTATTTGTGGTTGAATCTGTTTTCGGAATGTACTGCTCGACTGAGGGACCTTGCCATTATCTGTATGTGTGGGGTACAGAGATGATGTATAGTCATTCAAGAATCATGTTAAACACTATTAATGCACACATTGAGTCCATGCAATCAACTTATTATTTGACTTCTTAAAGCACATTTTTACTCCTGAATGTGTTTAGACTCGTCATAACAAAAGGGTTTGAATACTTATTGACTCAAAACATATCAGCTTTTCATTTTTTATTCATTTGTAAACATTTCTTAAACCATAATTCCACTTTGACATTATGGGGTATGGTGTGTAGTCCAGTGACACAAATATTTTTATTTTTATATTCCGGCTGTAACACAACACAATTTGGAACCGGTAATGGTGTGTGAATACTTTCTAAAGGCACTGTGTGATAATCTACACAGATTGAAGAAGATGCCCCAGTCCATGCCAGAGTACGCTCTCACCCGAAACTACCTGGATCTTATGGTGGAATTGCCCTGGAGCAAAAGTACCACAGGTATTCACAGTACACCACTATGACACCACTACAATCTCAGGTTCATTTCTTTATTCATTTACACTTTATTCTTTGAATTTATTTTATTTTACTAGGCAAGTTAGTTAAGAACAAATTCTTATTTTCAATGACGGCTTAGGAACAGTGGGTTCCTAGGCCCTGTTCAGGGGCAGAACAACAGATTTTGTACCTTGTCAGCTCGGGAATTTGAACTTGCAACCTTCCAGTTACTAGTCCAATGCTCTAACCACTAGGCTACACTGCCGCTTAGACATTTACATATCCATACATACAGAGCACATCATATGCACGTTATACCTTGAAAATCTCTGTAATGGGATAGGGCACTTTTTTTGGGGACGAGGGGTAGAAACCAAAGTGTACCACGAGGAAGTCCACCACAGCTCTCTTTTTTTTAACTCTCTGTTCAAAATGGAATTAAAGGCTTCTACCACTGGAGGGAGCTCAATATCATATTTTGTCACTGGTTGCTTTGTCCTCTATAGCCAGTCATTAGACACTGAGAGTATTGGGGACATTTGCTGAGATGATTCAGCATTACCACACAGGGGAGTCCATACCATATGTCTGCTTAGTCATGTAGCGACATAAAACAATACTTGTTATTACAATCTAGATCAATGGTTATCTTAATCACTTGGTTGACATTAGATAAGGTCTTTGACAATATTCACGGTGTTGGAATTAAACCCTGATCCGCATTGTCTCTGCAGACTGTCTTGATATCCATGCTGCGCGGGTGCTGTTGGACAGTGACCACTATGCCATGGAGAAGCTGAAGAGGAGAGTGCTGGAGTACCTGGCTGTGAGGCAGCTGAAGAGCACCCTCAAGGGGCCCATCCTGTGCTTTGTGGGGCCGCCTGGGGTGGGAAAGACCAGTGTGGGGCGCTCCATCGCCCGTACCCTGGGCAGGGAGTTCCACCGCATTGCCCTGGGAGGGGTGTGTGACCAGTCTGACATCCGCGGGCACAGGTACACTGGAGAGGGCAGAGAACGGAGGTGGGGATTAATAGGTGGGCAGGCAAGCCGCTGTGTCTGTAAATTGTATTCTGCACAGGAAATGAAACCCCTATAGATATTATATTCTGACTTAAGCGAGTGGGGAGGGTAAGTCCAGTGCCGTTTAGAAGCAGTGCCGTTGTGTTTTGGAGGATGCACGTCTCTCAACCTTCGCCTCTCCCGAGTCCGTACGGGAATTGCAGCGATGTAACAAGACTGTAACTCCCAATTGAATATCACGGAATTGTGGAGAAAACGGGGTAAAAATATAGATTTTTAACAAGGTTTCACCTGGTCAGTCTGTCCTGGAACGACCAGGTGTTCCTAATGTTTTGTATACAGCCCTCTACAATGTGAGTAATCCCGAGAGAGAAAACTAGGAGTGGAAGCATGATGTAATCTTTCATGTTCAAATGGTTCGCCTGTCACTATGGAGACTCGGCGGGATGATGACATCTCAGCCAGCAGGTCCTTCCTGTGTCTCTCAGCCAGTCTCTGAGTTTATCCATAGCCCCCAGTCTCTAGTCTCATGCATCAATTGTGACACCACACCAAACCACCCACCACTGCAGTTTAGGAAGCTGCCTGTTGTGTGTTTTGATGTGGTTTCAGGCTGCATAGCGCACTTGTGTATACATATAAGTGTGGGGCTGGGATGTGAGTTAGGTTCATACTGGTTCCACCTTACATGGTGTTTGTGTGCTGTGCTGTAGTGTAGTGTTTGTGTCAATTAAAATCAAATACGGAGAATACAAGAGGTGTAGACTGTGAAATCCTTACTTACGAGCGCTTTCCCAACAATGCAGAGTTAAAGTAAAAATGTGCAAATAAAAATAGTAACACAATTAATAACAATCTCAAGGAGTACCGGTGCAGAGTCGATGTGTAAAAATCGTTTGTCCTTGGTTGCAACACTCTCTACTGAGTTCCAAACTGCCTCTGGAAGCAACTTCAGCACAATAACTGTTAGTCGGGAGCTTCATGAAATGGGTTTCCATGGCCAATCAGCTGCATACAAGCCTAAGATCACCATGCGCAACGCCAAGCGTCGGCTGGAGTGGTGTAAATCTCGCCGGCTTTGGACTCTGGAGCAGTGAAAACACATTCTCTGGAGTGATGAGTCATGCTTCACCATCTGGCAGTCCAAAGGACGAATCTGGGTTTGGCTGATGCCAGGAGAACTCTACCTGCCCCAATGCCGCCATTGGACTCTGGAGCGGTGGAAATCCCTTCCTCTGTGACGCTTCATCATCTGGCAGTCCCATGGACGAATCTGGGTTTGGAGGATGCCAGGAGAACGCTACCTGTCCCAATGCATAGTGCCAACTGTGAAGTTTGGTGGCGGAGGAGTAGTGTTCTGGGGCTGTTTTTCATGGTTCGGACTTGGCCCCTTAGTTCCAGTGAAGGGAAATCCAAACGCTACAGCATGCAATGACATTCTGGACGATTCTGTGCTTCAAACTTTGTGGCAACAGTTTGGGGAAGGCCCTTTCCTGTTTCAGCGTGACATTTCCCCTGTGCACAAAGCGAGGTTCGTACAGAAATGGTTTGACGAGATCGGTGTAGAAGAACTTGACTGGCCTGCACAGAGGCCTGACCTCAACCCCATCGAACACCTTTGGGATGAATTGGAACGCCGACTGTGAGCCAGGCCTAATCACCCTATTTCAGTGTCTGACCTCCCCAATGTTCCTGTGGCTAAATGGAAGCAAGTCCCCACAGAAAAGTTCCAACACCTAGTGGAAAGCCTTCCTATAAGAGTGGAGGCTGTTATAGCAACAACTGGGGGAGCACTCCATATTAATGCCTTTGATTTTGGAATGAAATATTCGACGAGCGGTCATGTACTTTTGGCCATGTAGTGTATATTTCACAATGTTGATGGATGAGTCCTAGGTGGATGAATCTTTTCAAAACAGTCCTGCAGTGTTGAGGCAGCCCCCTCGGTCCAGTGCCTCACTATCTGTGCTGGTGGCTCCCTCTAGAGTTGCTGCTTGTAGGCTGGGAGTAGGAACAGAGAGACATGATCAGGGATGTTTGTATATACATGGTCCAGCACGTTGTTTAAGCATCCTGTTTTGGCTTCCTTGTTTTTAGTCTTTCTCCTTCCATTGATTCTCTCTCCGTCCTATCATTATCTCACTGCACACCTGTTTTGCTTTCATTTCCTTTCTGCACCTCATTTTCTGTCCTCTATGTACTGGTCTCTCTGTCTGACATGATGCCCTTTCGCTCCCTGTCTCCAGGAGGACCTATGTGGGCAGCATGCCTGGCCGCATCATCAATGGGCTGAAGACGGTGGGAGTCAACAACCCTGTCTTCCTGCTGGACGAGGTGGACAAGCTAGGCAAGAGTCTGCAGGGAGACCCTGCCTCTGCCCTGTTGGAGGTGAGAAACCTGGGATCTCCAGACCGGGGGGCAGCTTCATGGTCTCTGATGCAAACAATATGGAGTACAAAGGGGAAGAGGTAGGAAAGGAGTGAGGGATTGAGTGATACAGGGAGATGGACAGAGGCTCATCCAGACAGCCAGGCAGAGAGAGGGATAAGATTCTACATAGATTATATATAGAGGAGGATGGAGGAAACAAGTCCTATCAAATAAGTCTGCATGTATGAAGTCAACACCTGTCTGATCTCTAGAAAGACCCAGTAGTCCCCTGGAGGTAGGTCTGTGACCTCGGCTGGTTCACCTGGCCCTGCTCCACTTCCTGCTGGAGTTATCAGCTCCTATGGTGCATCACCGTCCCACTTCACCTCCTGGAAACACAATGGGAGAGGAGGGATTAAGATTCCCCATCACAGTGATGGACGGAGACAAATGAGCACTGTAGTGTCCACACTCACTCACTCACTCACTCACTCACTCACTCACTCACTCACTCACTCACTCACTCACTCACCACACAGGACTCCATTACCACGCAGGACTCCATTACCACGCAGGACTCCATTACCACGCAGGACTCCATTACCACGCAGGACTCCATTACCACGCAGGACTCCATTACCACGCAGGACTCCATTACCACGCAGGACTCCATTACCACGCAGGACTCCATTACCACGCAGGACTCCATTACCACGCAGGACTACATTGCTCCCTCTGTTCCTTTGTTTGCTTTAATCCTTTTATCTACTGGCGTGATAATGTAGTCCTGTGTGGTAATGTAGTCCCGCGCTGTAAGGTAGACATGCGCGGTAATGTAGTCCTGCTTTGTGGGAGCCAGTGTTTGCAGAACACATCACAGCCAAACCAAAACTTCAGGCTCAGTCACAGAATTACCCATCAGGTCCACTGTTCTGCTGCATTCAACATTCCACCTTCTTACTCCCACTTTCCCTCTCACTCTCTATTTTTCTTCCTCTCTCTCTGCTTGGGTGCCCAGAGGGATAGAGAGAGGCCGAGCAGGGAGGAGGAGAAGGGATGTGGTGGAGGAAGCAAAGCAGAATGATTTGTTTATTGCCTCTCGCAGTGTGAAGTCTGAACCAACAATTCACAGACACACACAGTGTAAATGTTTCTACATCTGCAGCTGGTAGACATGCAGCTCATTAGTAATGGTCGCTAACCAGTTGAGTATAATGAAATATGCATTCCTGTTGCTGAGTGTTAGTTGTGCTCCTAATACTGTGTCTCTTCTATGTCCGCCTGACTCCCACCAGGTCCTGGACCCAGAGCAGAATCACAGCTTCACAGACCACTACCTCAACGTGGCCTTCGACCTTTCCCAGGTCCTGTTCATCGCTACAGCCAACTCCACGGCCACCATCCCTCCGGCCCTGTTGGACAGGATGGAAGTCCTCCAGGTGCAAGGTCAGAGGTCAAGGGTCATCTTGTTGGGCAGAGGGGTCAGTTGAAGGGGCATTGAGTACCTGTCTTGGCCATTGATTTATGTAGAATCAATGTAACTGGTTATTAAAACACATTAATAGCACACATCATGGTGTAGCCCCAAGACACAGTGGGCAGTTCCCCTCCGAGATTGATGTGGCGTTAGCCTGGATAAATATGGTAATGGCCTGTCAGGAAGAGGTGTTTATTACATTCTCTGTGTCTGTATCTGATGTCCTCTCAGGGTACACTCAGGAGGAGAAGGTGGAGATAGCTCATCGTCACCTGATTCCCCATCAGCTCGAACAGCATGGACTCACCCCCCAACAGCTCCAGATACCTCAGGACACCACCCAGGACATCATTAGCAAGTACGAACACATACACCGAGGGTGCTTTACACACGCTAGGGGTGTGGCAGGTCAGAGAGAGGAGGGGAGTGACTATCGTTCCAGCAGGACAGAAGGGGGAGATTACCAGAGCCAGACAGGTTAAGACGGGTCGCAGAGGGCACCCACGGGTACATTTTTATTGTCACATGCTTTGTAAACTACTGGTGTAGATAAACAGTGAAATGCTTTTTTTTGTATAGAAAATTACAAATGAGCAATGGTGACTTTGCTGTATTACATGGGGTACCAGTACCGGGTCGATGTGCAGGTGTACGAGGAAATTGAGGTAGATACATGACATGACCAAAAGTATATGGACACCTGCTCGTCGAATGTCTCATTCCAAAATCATGGTCATTAAGTTGGTCCCTCTTTTGCTTCGATAACAGCCTCCACTCTTCTGGTAAGGCATTCCACTAGATGTTGGAACATTGCTGCTATAACAGCCTCCACTCTTCTGGGAAGACTTTCCACTAGATGTTGGAACATTGCTGTGGGGACTTGCTTCCATTCAGCCACAAGCATTAGTGAGGGCGGGCACTGATGTTGAGCGTTCCAATGGGGTTGAGGTCAGGGTTCTGTCATGGTGAAACAGGAAAGGGCCTTTCCCAAACTTGCCACAAAGTTGGAAGCACAGAATCGTGTAGAATGTCATTGTATGTTGTAGCATTAAGATTTCCCTTTGCTGGAACTAAGGGGCCAAGCCCGAACCATGAAAAACATCCCAGACCATTATTTTTCATCCACCAAACTTTACAGTTGGCACTGCATTGGGGCAGGTAGAGTTCTCCTGGCATCCGCCAAACCCAGATTCGTCCATCGGACTGCCAGATGGTGAAGCATGATCCACCACTCAAGAGAACACGTTTCCACTGATCCAGAGCCAATGGCGGCGAGCTTTACACCACTCCAGCCGACGCTTGGCATTGTGCATGGTGATCTTAGGCTTGTGTGCGGCTGCTCGGCCATGGAAACCCATTTCATGAAGCTCCCGACGAACAGTTATTGTGCTGACGTTGCTATTTGGTTAACTGCACTGAAATAAAATATAAACGCAACATGCACCAATTACAGTTTATATAAGGAAATCGATCAATGGAAATTAATGTATTAGGCCCTTATCTATGGATTTCACATGACTGGGAATACAGATATGCATCTGTTGGTCACAGATACCTTAAAAAAGGAAAGGTAGGGCATGGATCAGAAAACCAGTCAGTATCTGGTGTAACCAGCAGTTGCCTCATGCAGCACAACTCATCTCCTTCGCATAGAGTTGATCAGGCTGTTGATTGTGGAATGTTGTCCCACTCTTCAATGGCTGTGTGAAGTTGTTGGATATTGGCGGGAACTGAAATGCAGTATATCGTACACGTCGATCCAGAGCATCCCTAACATGTTCAATGGGTGACATGCAGGCCGTGGAAGAACTGCGACCTTTTCAGCTTCTAGGAATTGTGTACGGATCCTTGCGACATGGGGCCGTGGCTCATCATACTGAAACATGAGATGACGGCGGCGGATGAATGGTACAACGATGGGCCTCAGGATCTCGTCACGGTATCTGTGCATTCAAATTGCCATCGATAAAATGCAATTGTGTTCATTGTCCATTGCTTGTAGCCATACCATAACTCCACTGCCACCATGGGGCACTCTGATCACCAGGTTGACATCAGCAAACTGCTCGCCCACACGACGCCATACACATGGTCCTGCCTTTTGCCCGGTAAAGTTGAAACCGGGATTCAAACCAGGGAAGAGCACACTTCTCCAGCGTGCCAGTGGCCATCAAAGGTTAGCCTTTGCCCACAGTATGTCGCCCAACTGCAGTCAGGTCATGACCCTGGTGAGGATGATGAGCACACAGATGAGCTTCCCAGAGATGGTTTCTGACAGTTTGTGCAGAAATTCTTTGGTTTCATCAGCTGCCCGGGTGGCTGGTCTCAGACGATCCTGCAGGTGAAGAAGCTGGATGTAGAGGTCCTGGGCTGGCGTGGTTACATGTGGTCTGTGGTTATGAGGCCAGTTGGACGTACTGCCAAATTCTTTAAAAGGATGTTGAAGGTGGCTTATGGTAGAGAAATGAACAAATTATCTGGCAACAGCTCTGATGGGCATTCCTGCAGTCAGCATGTCAATCCCATGCTCCCTCAACCTGAGACATCTGTGGCATTGTGTTGTGTGACAAACCTGCACATTGTAGTGGCATTTTATTGTTCCCAGAACAAGGTGCACCTGTGTAGTGATCATGCTTTTTAATCAGCTTCTTGATATGCCTTGAGAAATTCTCCCTAACAGGGATGTAAACTAATTTGTGCACAGAATCTGAGAGAAATAAGCTTTTTGTATGTATGAAACATTTCTGGGTTATTTTATTTCAGCTCATGAAACATGGGTCCAACACTTCACATGTTGCATTTTATGTGTTTGTTCAGTGTATTTAGCAGTCTTATGGTTTTGGTGGTAGAAGCTGTTCAGGAGCCTTTTGGTCCTAGACTTAGCGCTACAGTACCGTTTTGCTGTGCGGTGGCAGAGAACAGTCTATGACTTGGGTGGCTGGAGTGTGACAATTTGTAGTGCGTTTCTCTGACACCGCCTGGTATTGAGGTCCTGGATGGCAGGGAGTTCGACCCCAGTGATGTACTGGGCCGTACGCATTACCCTCTGTAGCGTATCTTGATGCAGCCAGTCAAGATGCTCTCAATGGTGCAGCTGTGGAACTTTTTGAGGATCTGAGGGCCCATGTCAAATATTTTCAGTCTCCTGAGGGGGAAGAGGCGTTGTCGTGCCCTCTTTACGACTGTGTTGGTGTGTTTGGACCATGATAGATCCTTAGTGTTGTGGACATCAGAGCATGCTGCAGATGGGGCCAGCACCTATCAGCATGGCCAGGGGGGAGATGGTGATGTCTCAAACAGTCACACTGTCATTTTAACCATCATGGTTGATGATAGTGGAACTGTGTGTGTGTGTGTGTGTGTGTGTGTGTGTGTGTGTGTGTGTGTGTGTGTGTGTGTGTGCGCACGCAGGTACACTCGTGAGGCCGGTGTCCGGTCCCTGGAGAGGAAGATCGGTGCGATATGTCGTGCAGTGGCAGTGAAGGTCGCAGAGGGTCACAATGTTACCAAATCAGAGGCCGCGCCTGCTGAGAGTGCCCCCCAGGGAGCTGAGCACGGAGGTAGAACAATTAGTATGGGAAAGTTACTCTCTGTGGGGCAGGAGGGATGACTGACTGACTGGCACAGCTACAGTATCAGGCCCTGCCCTCAAACATACTGCAGTGGTGAGCTGGTCTCAGCAGTGCCTCAGTGGCCTGCTGTATACAGACTAGCACTCCCCACAGACAGGCTGTGAAATCACAATATCTGCCCCTGGAGGCTGGAGCTAATTGAGTTGTTAGGAACAGAAATGGCTATATCATACTATGTACACTACCAGGTGCTCCCTCCTTCCCTCCAGTGAGCACCGTCACCTCACACACTTTCACACCGCCGGTTGGTTGTGCAGTCCCTGACTACAAATCTGCTGACCAATGCACAATGCCCTCTCTAACATAAAGGCACGCATGCTCACACACAGTACACACACACACACGTCATCCCCCTTCTGAAGGGTATGGGGGGGGGGGTAATCCTGCTAACAGACGGCCTCACGACCACATGCCCCCTGCCTTCCCTCCCCCAGTGTCTCTGTGCAGCAGCTCTTGTGTAACAGGAGAAATCACACTGGCAGTTAACACGGCCTGAGCCGAGAGAGAGGGGGGGGGGCAGAACAGAGGGGTTTTATGGCTCTGTTGCCCTATTGAAACAGATTTGGACTGCCCCCCCCCTGCCCCCTCGCTTCTGTGTAACCACTCCCACTGCAAAACAGCAGCAGATGAAAAGAGAGAATGACACTCTTCCTCTGCTCTTTGTGTAAATGGCTGTCTGTTGCCAGGTAACGGTGACATTATTGGCAGACCGAACAAAGAGTTGTGAGGAGGAGTGTGTGCGTGCTGTGGGGGGGGTCTGTGTCTTTCTTTTCTCTACCAGCTGCTCCATGACTGGCGGCTCATGACAGCTGTCACATGACCAGTTAGGAGCACGGCTGTTGTTCCTTTGCCCACCTCTCTCCCCTGGTTGTATCCTTCGTTTCATCCCTCGCTTTGTTTTGTCTTTCATGGCACTAGACAGCTCAAAGAGGGACTGTCAGAACTGATTTATATTACACATTCACTCACTACATAGATATGTCAGTCCATAAAGACTGCCCTCAGTTATCCCCCCTCTTTAACTATCCATTAAGTGTTTGTAAAATAGTGTTGTGCTGCAGTGTAGTGTTGCCACTGAATGGACCAGCTCTGTTGAGGGGAACACCATGCTCCTCATCCACTTTGCATTGGTAGTCAGGTCACATGACCAGTGATCAGCATGTGCATAATAAGAGGTCTGGGGAAGCTGTGTTGTGTACAAGAACAACCACTCAGACATGCACTATGTGCACACACACACACACACACCTTGTTGTTTTACATCCTCCTCCAACCTCTCAAATTAACTTTTGCTGTTGCTAATATTTCTATTAATCTCTATAATTTGCTCACCTGCTTTCTATGTTCTCATTCTCTCTGACCTCGTGTGTGTGTGTGTGTGTGTGTGTGTCAGAGGGGAAGCGAGGGAGGAGGGCAGAGGAGCCTGACGGGGTGTCGGGAGACATGGCAGTGCCCCCAGATATGCCCATCGTCATCGACCACATCGCGTTGAAAGACATCCTGGGGCCGCACGTCTTTGAGATGGAGGTGAGAGAGGGTAGGGGTTGGCACTGTCTGGCCCAACACACTGCTCTAAGAAGACTGATGCACTGGAGAGAGAATGATGACATTGCAGATTGCAGCAAATACATCAGGATGATTCTCTACTGTGGGAAGCACATGTATAGAAAAGCCTTGTCATGCAGAATTAAAGCCAAAGTGTTCTTATGTACCCATAACATTGGTCCTCTTGGGCGAGTGAGAGACAACTATAAACATGCACTTCTAACCGTACTAGTTGGCAGACTTAAAGGGTGCAACTTTAAAACAGTACTCTAGTGTACTATAGATGCACCTAAATGTGCCAACTTGTGATTAGGTTGCTGTTGCTGCAGGCTTAAAGCAGTGTAGCTGTGCTGCAGAAAGTACACACTTATGTTACTAATGTAGCTTAGCATTCCATTCATACCCATGGGATTTGGGGGAGAGAGGGGGTTGGGGTGAGGGGCTCTCGAGCTCTCACAGGGGGACTGGAATGTGCCTGTGTTGTGTGTACAGCAGGGAGAGCAGAAGGAGGGTTATTTGGAGGGAAGGCAGACCACAGCATTCTTCTAGTCCTCACTGGGCATAGGATACTGAGGACTACAACTAGTTTTAAAACATAGTAAACCCCATACTCTTACTCTCACCTCAGTGTTATTGACTAATATAGCAGTGATGTGTAGATGACTACAGATCCAGTACCTAGGTGTCTGTATACACTGAGTGTACAAAACATTAACAACACCTTCCTAATATTGAGTTGCACCCCCTTTGCTCTTAGAACAACCTAAATTCGTTGCGGCATGGATTCTACAAGGTGTCGAAAGCGTTCCACATGGATGCTGGCCCATGTTGACTCCAATGCTTCCCACAGTTGTATCAAGTTGGCTGGATGTCCTTTGGGTGGTGGACCATTCTTGATACACACGGGAAACTGCTGTGTGAAAAATTCAGCAGCATTGCAGTTCTTGACACACTCAAAAAATACATATTTAATCTGTCTCCTTCCTTTCATCATTTCACTGATTTGAAGTGGATTTAACAAGTGAACTCAATAAGGGATCATAGTTTTCACCTGGATTCACCTGGTCAGTCTGTCATGGAAAGAGCAGGTGTTCCTGTTTTGTACACTCAGTGTAGATGACTGTGTTCCTCTCCCCGGTCGTGTCCAGGTGTCGGAGCGTCTGACACTGCCGGGCGTGGCCGTCGGCCTGGCCTGGACCCCCCTGGGAGGGGAGATCATGTTTGTGGAGGCCAGCCGCATGGAGGGTGAGGGCCAGCTGACCCTGACTGGACAACTGGGTGACGTTATGAAGGAATCTGCCCACCTGGCCATGAGCTGGCTGCGCAGCAATGCCAAGAACTACCAGCTGACCAACCGTGAGTGAAGACACACAACAAAATTAATTTTGCCTTAGCTTTGCTACTCATTTGCGTCCATATCAAAGCAATACACAATGACGGCTGAAGGACTGTGTGTCTGTCTGTCTGATGTAGTGGTCGGTGGTTCAGATCCTCTTGAGGGGACAGACATCCATCTGCACTTCCCAGCAGGAGCAGTCACAAAGGACGGTCCATCGGCTGGAGTCACCATGGTAACGGTCTTGGCCTCGCTGTTCAGTGGGCGCCTGGTACGGTCCGATGTGGCCATGACTGGAGAGATCACTCTGAGAGGCCTGGTGCTGCCGGTGAGACAACTACACATCCTTTCCTCCGCTCCGGACTGCATGCGCTGCATTAGAAATAGAATGAAAAGAATGGGCGTCCCCATTCAAGTCAATGACAGCATAATGGGTTGACTGGCGGCCATTGCGAGTGTACCCATATGAACAAAGCAGGAAGTGTACCCATCAATATGTGCCGTGATTTGTTGATTCAACTCAACTGACATTACAAAATACATTCCATTGCATGAGCAGTTAACTAGTGGTGGGGTGTCTACTACAAAATAATAGATTGCTTGCCCATCAACTCCAATTTCTGGGTGTCATGCATAGTGGAATCGACCCCTAAGATTCAGTATTTTTGTAATGGAGGAGACTGACTAGGCTAGTTGCCGTAGGCTACTTCAGAGAACACAAACTTGCATCTTTCACAGCAAAGAAAGGGCGAGCTAGCGAGGGGAAGGGCACAGCCAGACATAGGTAGGCCACCAGGCAGTCAGAGCTATGCATCAGTGATCTAAAGCTGTATCTCGCAGTACAGTGTAGGTGTATCTCACAATTTCTTGCATATTTACTAAAGTAGGGGCTATCAATGAGTAGGCTAAGCTACAAACATGCAACAGACCGAAGACTGAACACACACACTGGCATCTTTCATAGTGAAGAGAAAGAGCAGGCGAGCCAGCAAGAGGGGCAGGCAAACAGTCAGAACCGTGCGTATAGGCTATGTCTTGATAATCTGTATCTCGCAATGTTTTGTCTTGAAATACCTCGTAAATTCACCAAAAGTATATTCAAGTATAGTTTACAGTCGTGGCCAAAAGTTTTGAGAATGACACAAATATACATTTTCACAAAGTCTGCTGCCCAAGCTTGTATGATGGCAATTTGCATATACTCCAGAATGTTATGAAGAGTGGTCAGATGAATTGCAATTAATTGCATAGTCCCTCTTTGCCATGCAAATGAACTGAATCCCTCAAAAACATTTCCACTGCATTTCAGCCCTGCCACTAAAGGACCAGCTGATATCATGTCAGTGATTCTCTCGTTAACACGGCTGTGCGTGTTGACAAGGACAAGGCTGGAGATCACACTGTCATGCTGATTGAGTTCAAATAACAGACTGGAAGCTTCAAAAGGAGGCTGGTGCTTGGAATCATTGTTCTTTCTCTGTCAGCCATGGTTACCTGCAAGGAAACACATGCCGTCATCATTGCTTTGCACAAAAAGGGCTTCACAGGCAAGGATATTGCTGCAAGTAAGATTGGACCTAAATCAACCATTTATCGGATCATCAAGAACTTCAAGGAGAGCGGTTCAATTGTTGTGAAGAAGGCTTCAGGGCACCCAAGAAAGTCCAGCAAGCGCCAGGACCGTCTCCTAAAGTTGATTCAGCTGCGGGATTGGGGCACTACTAGTACAGAGCTTGCTCAGGAATGGCAGCAGGCAGGTGTGAGTGCATCTGCACGCACAGTGAGGCGAAGACTTTTGGAGGATGTCCTGGTGTCAAGAAGGGCAGCAAAGAAGCCACTTCTCTCCAGGAAAAACATCAGGGACAGACTGATATTCTGCAAAAGTTACAGGGATTGGACTGCTGAGGACTGGGGTAAAGTCATTTTCTCGGAATCCCCTTTCCGATTGTTTGGGGCATCCGGAAAAAGCTTGTCCGGAGAAGACAAGGTGAGCGCTACCCTCAGTCCTGTGTCATGCCAACAGTAAAGCATCCTGAGACCATTCATGGGTGGTGTTGCTTCTCAGCCAAGGGAGTGGGCTCACTCACAATTTTTCCTAAGAACACAGCCATGAATAAAGAATGGTACCAACACATCCTCCAAGAGAAACTTCTCCCAACCATCCAGGAACAGTTTGGTGACGAACACTGCCTTTTCCAGCATGATGGAGCACCTTGCCATAAGGCAAAAGTGATAACTAAGTGGCTCGGGGAACAAAACATCAATATTTTAGGTCCATGGCCAGGAAACTTCCCAGACCTTAATCCCATTGAGAACTTGTGGTCAATCCTCAAGAGGCGGGTGGACAAACAAAAACCCACATATTCTGACAAACTTCAAGCATTGATTATGCAAGAATGGGCTGCCATCAGTCAGGATGTGGTCCAGAAGTTAATTGACAGCATGCCAGGGCGGATTGCAGAGGTCTTGAAAAAGAAGGGTCAACACTGCAAATATTGACTCTTTGCATCAATGAGTTGGCCTAGGGCAAAGCTATTCTAAATTGTGCCAGTGAATTGAAGTTGAACATCGCCAAAACGTCAGTTTAATTAGACCTAAATGGGCGATGAAAGGTATTGTGCCTATAGCTTATTTAATGAAACCCTGGCTGTTGATGTCCTAGTTATTCAATAGATCCAAAGCAGAGCATCCCCGATTCCCCACTGAGCTAAACTTTTTGGAAATGGCAAGTTCACTTTCTCATGCAAATACTGTCCAGTAGCTCAAATCAGCAGAATCTGGGGCATTTTTATTAGGAGGGAAGTCTACCATGGATTGCTAAAATAAGGATTATGATCACACTTCAATGTAAATATGATGGGGAGACCTGTACATTTGGCAGCCATGCATGACTTATCAGTGTAGCCTATTATCGTTTAGACATGACGTTGACATTTCTTCACTGCTAGAATACAAACCTCTGCTAAGTCAATTGAATATATATTTTTTAACAAAAAAAAAAGAATCCTGTGTGAATTGTCCTCTGGAATAACATATGCTTGGATAATAATTACATGACCAACGTCTCTATCAATACTAGTCCCGTCCGAATAGGGGTATACAACACATCAAAGAATAGGCTTATCAGCGTGGAGAGTGCGCCAGATCATCCCATGGGAATCTGTCAAGGCTGCACACAGCTGAATTATCTCTGAAATAATCTACTTCCTACACATCTTCTATAGTCAATCAAAATAGGCCTTTTATAAGTTGATAAGCAAATGGGCAGCAGCATGCTCATGCCAGTCCTCTTTCGAATACAACATTTGTGTTCCTAGTAGGACTCTGCAATAATGTGGTGCGCAGCCAAAGACGACGACTCAAAATCCTGGAGTCGTTCACTCCTATAGTTATCATTTGAATGAGCATTCTACTTTACCATGGAAATGATTGCATCACAATACCAGGAAGACATTGTGAGTTTACCAGTCAAAATGCCAGGGTTAGAGGTTCCAAGCCCATTCTATTAATTGTTTGCTACAACACCTTACTTGTTTCAGCAAGGGGCAACAAGGTTTCATCACGTTAAGAGTCCAAGTTATCTCAGAAACTGACTCAACCGCACGAATGCCCGGCCAGCAGTTTGTCCCCAAAAACCCCCAAGGTTATTTTATTTTCATAACTGTCTTCATCCATAATCGTCAGTTATACGGTAATTGTGCCAGCCCTAATTCTGTCTGCAGGTGGGAGGGATCAAGGACAAGGTCCTGGCAGCTCACAGGGCCGGGGTGAAGCGTGTCATCATCCCAAAGCGCAATGAGAAGGATCTGGAGGAGATCCCAGCTAACGTCCGGAAGGAACTGGACTTTGTAACAGCCAGCAACCTGGACGAGGTCCTGAACGCAGCCTTCGATGGGGGGTTCCCCGGAATGTCCAACCCTCTCACTCTACCACACATTGTCAGCAAACTGTGAGATGGGTCCCTGTAATATTACCACTCAGAGACAGTCTATGTCACACTCTGACTAACATACAGGAACTCCCATTCATCTTCCTGGTGGATATGGAAAGCTCATAGCACATTGTCGCTTCCATATATTAATTTGTATGAGGCAGAAACACACTGACCACATTATCTTTGTGGTGGATGCATAAACAGGCAGTTATCAAAGAGGGTTGTGGGTGTTACTGATCTGTTAGTAAGGAGGCTTCTGTGATGCAAACATGTTCTTTATCTACTTCAACACTTTCCTTAAGTTCACACAAAGTTGACAGGTTGAAATGTATTGCCCTCCCTTGTGACACCTGTTGCGTTTCCTTCATGGTGTTGCGGATTTGGATCTGACATTCAACATTTATGACCTGACTGGTCTGATCCTGGTGGAGTTCAGACCGAGTTGGGACCATCAATCACTTAGTTCTACTGTCTCTGCTGCATACTGGGTTGTTCTGGGAACTGGCTGAAGAATCCACAGTGTGGGCTTATGTGGATTGTAACAGTACTAGTCAGTGATAGTTGTTCCAGTTGCTCTGCTGTAAAAGCTCTGGCTACGAACATTTAAAAAATAACAAGACCGGTGACATTGACCATGCTGTTCATGTCCCTCAGATTTAACATGACTGAATTAATGAGGTTTACAGAGGCTTCATAATTGGCATCAGCATCAGAGGTCTGCTCAATATCCAGATAATTCTGCTGGTATGGCTTTACATGATTTTATGTGTAGATACAGGATGAGCGTGATTGCACTGTAGCTATACTGTTAAGATGCAGTACTATGTCATACCCCTAAGGGATACAGTCTCACTAAATAGCTCTGTAACAGTTGCATAATGAAAATAAAGAATTTTAATACAAATATTAAATTGCATAATTTGCGTGTGTGACGTACTGAAAGTACTCTGTTGAATGTGGTTGAGAATCAGCAGAGCGCAATGCAGCCGTCTTAGCAACAGCAGGGTTCTGATCACCACCCACTTAGCTCTACAACGATGATGAGCCAAGACAAGCTCCACCACAGCATGCCTGCTGCTTCCAGCATCTAGGCTATATGCCTTCCTTTGGGCCCAACGGGAGAAAGCTACTAAAATATGACTAGAAACCAACTAACTATTAACACTATTGTACGTTTCAGGGAAGGGAAAATAAGGCCTCATCTATGACACCATCATGAGAGGAAACTACCCTGTGCTGTCAATCATGACTGGAACCACTTCACAACACACCAGTCATTGAAATCCCACGACGGTTTCACCGCTTATGGACACCATGTTCACTCTACTATACAGTCACTGTACACTGAATCAAATTAGGACTGGGAAGGAAACAAGCACGTTCACCTAAACAGAATGAGCAGCATATAAACTCAGCAAAAAAGAAACGTCCCTTTTTCAGGACCCTGTCTTTCAAAGATAATTAGTAAAAATCCAAATAACTTCACAGCTCTTCATTGTAATGGATTTAAACACTGTTCCCCATGCTTGTTCAATGAACCATAAACAATTAATTAACATGCACCTGTGGAACGGTCGTTAAGACACTAACAGCTTACAGACGGTAGGCAATTAAGGTCACAATTATGAAAACTTAGGACACTAAGAGGCCTTTCTACTGACTCTGAAATACACAAAAAGAAAGATGCCCAGGGTCCCTGCTCATTTGTGTGAATGTGCCTTAGGCATGCTGCAAGGAGGCATGAGGGCTGCAGATGTGGCCAGGGCAATAAATTGCAATGTCCGTACTGTGAGACGCATAAGACAGCGCTACAGGGAGACGGGACGGACAGCTGAACGTCCTCGCAGTGGCAGACCACGTGTAACAACACCTGCACAGGATTGGTACATACGAACATCACACCTGCGGGACAGGTACAGGATGGCAACAACAACTGACCAAGTTACACCAGGAACGTACAATCCCTCTATCAGTGCTCAGACTGTCAGCAATAGGCTGAGAGAGGCTGGACTGAGGGCTTGTAGGCCTATTGTAAGGCAGGTCCTCACCAGACATCAACGGCAACAACCTCGCCTATGGGCACAAACCCACCGTCGCTGGACCAGACAGGACTGGCAAAAAGTGCTCTTCACTGACGAGTCGCGGTTTAGTCTCACCAGGGGTAATGGTCAGATTCTCGTTTATCATAGAAGGAATGAGCATTACACCGAGGCCTGTACTCTGGAGCGGGATTTTGAGGTGGAGGGTCCGTCATGGTCTAGGACGGTGAGTCACAGCATCATCGGACTGAGCATTACAGAGAAGAAATCCCCCTCCCTCATGTGGTACCCTTCCTGCAGGCTCATCCTGACATGACCCTCCAGCATGACATTGCCACTAGCCATACTGCTCATTCTGTGTGTGATTTCCTGCAAGACAGGAATGACAGTGTTCTGCCATGGCCAGCGAAGAGCCCGGATCTCAATCCCATTGAGCACGTCTGGGACCTGTTGGATCGGAGGGTGAGGGCTAGTGCCATTCCCCCCATAAATGTCCAGGAACTTGCAGGTGCCTTGGTGGAAGAGTGGGGTAACATCTCACAGCAAGAACTGGCTAATCTGGTGCAGTCCATGAGGAGGAGATGCACTGCAGTACTTAATGCAGCTGGTGGCCACACCAGATACTGACTGTTACTTTTGATTTTGACCCCCCCTTTGTTCAGGGACACATTCCATTTCTGTTAGTCACATGTCTGTGGAACTTGTTCAGTTTGTCTCAGTTGTTCTTATGTTCATATAAATATACACGTTAAGTTTGCTGAAAATAAACTCAGTTGACAGTGAGAGGACGTTTATTTTTTGCTGAGTTTATGACTGAATATAGCTGTTCCTGTTAGGGCCATTGCTGGAGGGAGATAATGCTTGAGGGAAGTGGTGTGAAGACAAAGCAGCAGCAGGGTCAGAGAAGGAGTGGTCTGTGTTCCCCAGTGGAGTGGGCTGGCAGGGTGCCAAAGTTCCTGGGGGCCTCTGGTAATTATGATCCTACAGAGCTAACCCTTCATTCACCAGCCAGAACACTGACGCCCCAGAGCCTGCAAACAGTACATGGCTTCAGCTGGGGCGGCATGGGACTGGGAAGCGCGCACACACACACGACGTACCATACTTAAAAATGCACCTCACAGCACACACACACATCCCTAAAGACAATGACAGACCAGTAGGATTGCTGGCAGAGAGTACTTAGCACTTCTGAACAGTGCCGGCTGTAATTTGCAAACCAGTGGTGGTCGGTGCCGTTTAAGATGAGGGAGGACGATTATTTTTTTTATGAGCATGGCCTTATTTCTATTAAAGCATATTGGATAACTGTCATTCAGATTCCATTCACCCAGTTCATTGTAACATTGATAGGTTTAGGCTACTACATGATACTCAAATTTTCCCTATACACATGACGTTGCTACAACTTAGCCAATAAATTAAAGTTTACAACATAAGTGCACACAGGTTCGAAAGAAAGATTTAAGGTGACACATTCAATACCACCTTGCACACTCTTGCCTGCATCAAGCTGATTTAGGGTGTAATCATTAGTCCAACAGTTGCAAACAAGTTTCTATTGGACAAATTCAGGTATGTTTATCCCCATTTAAGAAACATTTGAACAATCGGTGGAATGAATACACCCCTAATCAAACGCAAACAGTTCCCTTTCATAGCCACATACAAACAGCTTGTATTCCTTCTCACATCTACGAGCTCTCTCACCTTTGCCCTTCGCTTGTGGACTTCAATGCACAACACAGCTGTCTGACTAGGCGAAACAACCATTCCAAGCCAAACCTTCATATCATAACCGCTGTACACAGCCTTTATCGTTGTCACCATATTAGCTAAAGTAACATCCTAGTCAACATAGCTAAAAGAACTAACACATTAGTGAACCCACTACAATCATGCAGTACAGTTAGTAAGCAGTTACACCGGTGGCATTAAATTAGTAAAACCAAAGGCTTACTTTGCCTTCTAAGAATTCCAGTGTTGGATAGTCGTAGCTAGCTAACATAGCATCCCGATGTTTGAGCCGGGTATTTGAGTTGGCTAAACTAGCTAGCTGCATTTGCTAGCTAAGTGAGAGAAAAAAATCTCTCTATAGAGCTAGCTCTCGCTCCCTCTTGCTACTCCATTTGGAAGAAATTTGTTCAAAATGTTTAACTGTTTCTCTCGCTTTGAGACAAGTACTCACATTTTATGCACTGCTTGCTAGCTGTAGCTTATACTTTCAGTACTAGATTCATTATCTGATCCTTTGATTGGGTGGACATGTCAGTTCGTGCTGCAAGATAACTTTGGGAGGACGTCCTCCAACCTTTCATAATTACTGTGGAAGTCTATGAAGGGGGTGAGAACCATGAGCCTCCTAGGTTTTGTATTAAAGTCAATATACCCAGAGGACAGAAGCTAGCTGTCCTCTGGCTACACCATGGTACTACCCTACAGAGTGCTGTTGAGGCTATAGTAGGCCATTTCAAAAGTGTTTTTGTCAATTGTTTGGTGACGTTAATATATTTGGTCGAGTTTTATCTAGAAAGGATAATTTAATGTTATTGTTTTTATGAAATTCCCTGAGGATGGTCCTCCCCTTCCTCCTCTGAGGAGCCTCCACTGTTTGCAAACCGATTCTACATGTAGAAACGACGGGTGGTCCCTATAACACACAGAGCCGACAAAAAGCGAACGAACAAAGAAACGGTCAGTCTAGTAGTGAGAGTTGTCCTTAAGCCTTTGATCAGCCATGTATTCCGTTTTTTTCTGGATCAAAATGGGCCTTAGGTGGTGGGCGTGGCCATTTGTGCAGATACCAACCTACGATTTTGGAAGCCCTCTTGGCTACAGAATTTTAAAAAGGTAATTTCTTGCAATTACACACATTTGGTCATGGGTGGAGAGAATGTGCAGTATTAAAGCCAAATTTATGCTATGGGTTATGCTGTGTTCTTATGCTGTGTGAGTAACAAAAACCATCAATGGGGCCCCACGCTATGACAAAAATGCAGCAATTTTAGGTTCTACATGACTGTCTAGCTTGTATGTTGTTTTTAGTTCTCAAAGATTATCTTATTTGAAAAAATATCCATGATCTTTTATACATACTTTATTTGGTGTTCGTCAAAGTTCACACTGAACTTACCATTCCCCCTCCCCATTTTTTTTTTTTTTTACACGGGTAAAGCCATTGGACAAGGATAATGTGGTAAGATGGGAGGATAAGTGTGTGGTTGGAGTAAACCCCTGCCAAGAAGTGATGTTATTGCCTATAGCAGGTGTTAAACTTTTTCAGCTCAAGAGCTAATGACAAATTTACCGTCCTCCCATTACCCAAAATAAGAGGAAAGTGTGCGACTATAGATGTCTTCTAACTCACGGCCCACCTCCCACATGCCCAGGGACCACTTTGGGTCCCAACCCATAGTTAAACCCTGGCCAAGAGAAAAATCACAGGGAAAGGGGAAATTGCACAAGGTATGAAAAAGATAGATTTATTTAATGACAAAATAAAACAAAATAATGGGACCAGCAATAGTTCTACGTATCCAGAGATGTTTGGCTTTGCGTCACCCACTCCTCAAACAGAATGTAGACAAGGACTGACAAAACGAAGAGAAAAATCTAACTTACAAAATAAAATACATTGAAGTCTTCGAAAGAACGACACAATTTATCTACAAACACTGAAGATTAGCCACAAGGTTACAGCCTTTTTCATTCATTAAAAGTCCTTACAAAAAAATGATAATGATAAATCTCCATTGAATAATAATATAACTATAGAAATTGTCCCCATTCCTGGTCAGATATTCAGTGGTTTAGGCTAAAACTGTTTGACTCCAGAGAGAACAAACTAGCTTCGTCTCAGCCAATGTCTGTGCAGACAATATCAGGACCTTCTCTTCTCATCTAATGGGGGGGGGGGGGGAGAACTAAAAACCATAAACAATAATGAACCGAAAGAAGTTAGTTTCACTTTGACTAAGCTGAAAAATGCAACATCTTCAAAAAAAAGTTGTTTTTATTCCCCCATCCTCCCTCAAATTGACCCCTCCCACCGTGTCTATCCCCTGAGCCCCTTCTGCCAGCTTCCCACTGCAAACTGAGCCCACCTGTTGAAGTGTGTGCTCTGGGTTCAATGGGCAATGCTGGATTATTCTCATAACATTAAGGTAAAAAAAGGATACCTTTACTTTAGTTATAGAACTAATATTGTAATGAAGCTTAAAATTGAATCCCAGGGATAGAGTTCCATTGTTTTCATCAATCTAACCGATCTGAACGTTCTAAATCACATTGTTCGAAGACAACAGGTTCCCTGGGAAAGATCTTGCCCCCCCTCCAAACCCCCCAGGTACAACTTCAGGTGTCCTGTAGTGTCTGAAATGTCTCTGAGTATGTGTGTGTGAGAGAGAAAGTGTGTGTGTGTGTGTGTGTGTGTTAGTGGCTGTCCACTTGACAGTCCTCAGCACATGGATATGGTGACGTTGATGCCCAGGTTTCCGTTCTCAGCGAACAGCTGCGCGATGGAGGTGTCAAACACTAGGCAGTCGCTGTTCATAATGGCAGTGGCGATGCCCTCATGGATGGAGCGGGGCGTGGCCTCCCAGGTGAGCCGTCGCCGGTGCCCGTTGAGCTCCAGGCGGTAGGCAAAGTTTTCTGCCTGCTTCCGCGTGCCGATCAGCTGCACAATGGCAAAGAACTGCTGGTGACCGTCGTACTTCTCCTGCTTCTCCAGGACCAGCATGAAGTGGAATCCGAAGCAGGATTGCATCATGACCCAGTCCACTGCCCCAGGCAGGTTAATGTCCGTGGCAAGGAACACGATGTCCTCGCCCTGCAGCGTGGTGATGGATTTGTGCTGGTGCATGAGGTGGGGCATGACCGCGTCCAACGAGCCCTGCCACTTACAGGAGGCCCCTGGGCAGGGGCAGGAGTATGGCCGGAACTCACACAGCTCCTCGTGCTCCGCCTTGTCTGTGTGGGGCAGCGTCACCTCACAGCCCGACGACGCATACTTGCAGGGGAACAGCACAGAGTTGGCCACCTTCTCCATGGCCAGGTTCCTGATGGAGCCCAGCGGGCCCCGGCAGGTGGGGCAGCAGGTGAGCTTGGGCCGGCAGTTGCTGCAGACCAGGTGGCCGCTCTGGCACTGCAGGATGGGGGGCAGCACATAGTCGAAGCAGACAGGGCACTCAAACAGGCTGGCCAGGTCGCTGTTAGAGGCCGTAGTGCCAGACAAGGTGGGGACGCGCTGGGAGGGGGCGCACTTGGAGGTTCCTGTGGGCAGCGCTGTGGCGGTCTGGCGACTCATTTCTGTAGAGAAACGGAGAACACGGGTTAGACACAACGGGATAATAAATTAACTATACATTTGGTGTGGAGACAGGAGAATAGGTGAATGTAGTGAGGACAAACGTAATGGTTTCCATGAGGTTTGACCAATCACAGATTCTTAAAACAATAGTCATGGTTCATTCACATGCAAAGGTCATATGTTAAACTACAAATGTTCTGAAGAATATCATGTAACAATTTCAAACGGAATGGAAGTGTGTGTAAAACAACGATCTAGTACAGGAACTCTGACCCTACGAGGTCCAGACTACTGCTGCTTTTCTGTTCTACCTGATAATTAAATTGCACCCACCTGGTGTGCCAGGTCTAAAAATCAGTCCCTGGTTAAGCAGTGGAACTGGTTTCAAGGTCCAGATTTGAATTTGGGTCTAGAATCTTGGAAAGACTAACAGAATGTTTTACTTTGTTGTTTTACTGTTCATGTGTGCCGGTAGTTTACTGGCAACTGCCTTCTATTCATACAGGAAGAGCGGGTAGGGTAAAAAATAGTTACACTCAGTGCAAAGGAGTCTAAAAAGAAGAGTACATAATGTACATGCAGCAAAGTATTCAGACCTCGTCTTTCCCACATGTTGTTATTGTTACAGCCTTTCTCTAGAATGGAGTAAATCGTTTTCCACCTCAATCTACCCACAACACCCCATAATGACAAAGCAAAAATAGATTAAGAAATGTTTGCTAATGTATAAATAAAAACATTTGACATAAGTATTCAGACCCTTTACTAAGTACTTTGTTGAAGCACCTTCAGAAAGTATTACAGGTTATCATCAAGGATCTCTGTATTTAGTTTATTTTTCCCTTTATCCTGACTAGTCTCCCAGTCCCTGCTACTGAAAAACAGGTTCTCCCATCTCCACAGAGGAACTCTGGAGCTCTGTCAGAGTGACCATCGGGCACTTGGGCACCTCCCTGACCATGGCCCCTCTCCTCGATTGCTCAGTTTAGCCAGGCGGTTTTTGCTCCGACATGCACTGTCAACTGTAGGGACCATTATATAGACTAGCGGTCGGCCGATTAATCGGAATGGCCGATTAATTATGGCCGATTTCAAGTTCACACAACAATCGGAAATCTGTATTTTTGGGCGCCGATTTCCGATTATTAAAAAAAACAAAAACATTTTTATACCTTTCATTTAACTAGGCAAGTCAGTTAAGAACACATTCTTATTTTCAATGACTGCCTAGGAACTGTGGGTTAACTGCCTTCAGGGACAGATTTTCACCTTGTCAGCTCAGGGGATCCACTCTTGCAACCGCACAGTTAACTAGTCCAACGCTCTAACCATTGCACTCCACGAGTAGCCTGCCTGTTACTCAAATTCAGTAGAAGCCAAGGTAAAATGCTAGCTAGCATTAAACTTATCTTTAACAAAAACTAGCAATCATAAATCACTAGTTATAACTACTGATCCAGTTTAGCAGGCAATATTAACCAGGTGAAATTGTGTAATTTCTCTTGCGTTCATGGCACGCAGAGTCAGGGTATATGCAACAGTTTGGGCTGCCTGGCTCATTGCGAACTAATTTGACAGAATTTTAGGTAATTATGACATTACATTGCACAACCTTCAATGTTACAAGAATATTTAGACTTATGGATGCCACCTGTTAGATAAAATACTGAACGGTTCCGTATTTCACTGAAATAAACGTTTTGTTTTCAAAATTATAGTTTCCGGATTCTATCATATTAATGACCAAAAGCTCGTATTTCTGTGTGTTATTATGTTATAATTAAGTCTGATTTGGTAGAGCAGTCTGACTGAGCAGCAGCAGGCCCGTAATCATTCATTCAAACAGCACTTTCATAGGTTTTGCCAGCAGCTCTTCGCAAGCACAACGCTGTTTATGACTTCAAGCCTATCCACCTAATGGCTGGTGTAACCAATGTGAAATGTGAAACTGTTGTTTCAAACGTCACTCGCTTTTAGATTTGGAGTAGTTATTCCCCTTGCGCTGCAAGCGCCGTGGCTTTTGTGGAGCGATGGGTAACGATGCATCGAGTGTGGTTGTTGTTGTGTTCCTGGTTCGAGTCCAGGTAGGGGCGAGGCGGAAGCTATACTGTTACACTGGCAATACTATAGTGCCTATAAGAACATCCAATAGTCAAAGGTATATGAAATACAAGTGGTATAGAGAGAAATAGTCCTATAAATACTATATTAACTACAACCTAAAACCTCTTATCTTGGAATATTGAAGTCTCAAGTAAAAAAGGAACCACCAACTTTCTTATGTTCTCATGTTCTGAGCAAGGAACTCAAACGTTAGCTTTTTTACATGGCACATAGGACTTTTCTCCAACACTTTGTTTTTGCATTATTTAAACCAAATTGAACAAGTTTCATTATTTATTTGAGGCTAAATTGATTTTATTGATGTTTTATATTAAGTTAAAATAAGTGTTAATTTAGTATTGTTGTAATTGTCATTATCACAAATAAAAACAATCGGCCGATTAATCGGTATCAGCTTTTTTGGTCCTCCAATAAATCGGTATCGGTGTGGAGAAAATCATACATCGGTCAACCTCTAATATAGACAGGTGTGTGCCTTTCCAAATCATGTCCAATCAATTTAATTTACCACGGGTGGACTCCAATTAAGTTGTAGAAACATCAAGGATGCTCAATGAAAGCAGGATTCACCTGGGCTCAATTTCAAGTCTCATAGCAAAGGGTCTGAATACTTATGTAAATAAGGTATTTCTATTTTTATACATTTGCAAACATCTCTAAAAATCTGTTTTCTAAAAAAAACATACTCTAATCAATTTTAGAATAAGGCTGTAACGTAACTCAAATGTGGAAAAAGTCAAGGGGCCTGTCGGCCTCTAGGAAGATGTTCTCTGTTGACAACCAGAGAGAATGGCATGTTCCTCTCTTAGCACAGCCCCAGTACAGTGGGCTGAGTGGGACGTCCAGGCAGGCAGCCCTATACACTGATTGGCCTTTCCCTTCCTCCCGCTGAGGGTCAGCCTAGAGGTTCTGTGATATGCCCATCTGTCTATAAAGCCTGACCAGCGAAGGGCAAGCAGAGCTTGGAGGCTATTTTTGGCCCGGGAGCGCAACACAGATTCATGGTTGCATAATTATTTTATTTTTTAAGACTCCATACGGCAATGTGGACTAGGATGGATGCGAGAGCAGAGCACTAGTTTGCTTCCTGTCAGCTGTTCCCATGGTAACAGGCTGCGGTTGAGGCCTTTGTGGATGGACTCGGCCCACCGAGGAGAGGGAGGGCTGGATTTTCCCTGGGCCTGGCAGGAGCTGGGTGTGACCCACCCCTGGCCCTGCTGCTTTATATAACCCACAGCACAGCTCAGAGACCGGCAGGAAGACAGCCATGAGGCACTGTGCTCCAGACAAAAAAATACACGTGAAATGGAGGGAAATGACTGCTGGGAAGCAGAGAGGGGCGGTAGACTGGGCAGCAGAGCTGTGCATGTACAGTTTGAAGTCGGAAGTTTACATACACTTACGTTTTAGTCATTAAAATGCGTTTTTCAACCACTCCACAAATTTCTTGTTAAAACTAGTTTTGGCAAGTTGGTTAGGACATCTACTTTGTGCATGACAATTAATTTTTCCCAACAATTGTTTACAGACAGATTATTTCACTGTATCACAATTCCAGTGGGTCAGAAGTTTACATACACTAAGTTGACTGTGCCTTTAAACAGCTTGGAAAATTCTAGAAAATGATGTAATGGCTTTAGAAGCTTCTGTTAGGCTAATTGACATCATTTGAGTCAATGGTAGGTGTACCTGTGGATGTATTTCAAGGCCTACCTTCAAACTCAGTGCCCATTTGCTTGACATCATGGGAAAATCAAAAGAAATCTGCCAAGACCACAGAAACAAAATTGTAGACCTCCACAAGTCTGATTCATCCTTGGAAGCAATTTCCAAACCCCTGAGGGTACCATGTTCATCTGTACAAACAATAGCACGCAAGTATAAACACCATGGGAACACGCAGCCGCCATACCGCTCAGGAAGGAGACGCGTTGTGTCTCCTAGAGATTAACATACTTTGTTGTGAAAAGTGCAAATCAATCCCAGAACAGCAGCAAAAGGACCGTGTGAAGATGCTGGAGGAAACGGGTACAAAAGTATCTATATCCACAGTGAAACAAGTTCTATATCGACATAACCTGAAAGGCTGCTCAGCAAGGAAGAAGCCACTGCTCCAAAACTGCCATAAAAAAGCCAGACTACGGTTTGCAAATGCACTTGGGAACAAAGATCGTACTATTTGGAGAAATGTCCTCTGGTCTGATGAAACAAAAATAGAACTGTTTGGTCATAATGACCATCGTTACGTTTGGAGGGAAAAAGAGGGAGGTGTGCAAGTCGGAGAACACCATCCAAACCGTGAAGCACATGGGTGGCAGCATGTTGTGGGGGCACTTTGCTGCAGGAGGGTCTGGTGCACTTCACAAAATAGATGGCATCACGAGCAAAGAAAATGTGTATATATTGAAGCAACATCGAGACATCAGTCAAGAAGTTAAAGTTTGGTCGCAAATGGGTCTTCCAAATGGACATTGACCCCAAGCATACTTCCAAAGTTGTGGCAAAATGGCTTAAGGACAACAAAGTCAAGATATTGGAGTGGTCATCACAAAGCCCTGACCTCAAGCCTATAGAAAATGTGTGCAGAACTGAAAAAGCATGTGCGAGCAAGGAAGCCTACAAACCTGACTGAGTTACACCAGCTCTGTCAGGAGGAATGGGCCAAAATTCACCCAACTTATTGTGGGAAGCTTGTGGAAGGCTACCCAAAATGTTTGACCCAAGTTAAACAATTTAACTTCTTTGGGCTGGGGGCAGTATTGAGTAGCTTGGATGAATAAGGTGCCCAGAGTAAACCATCTGCTACTCAGGCCCAGTTGCTAATATATGCATAGTATTATTAGTATTGGATAGAAAACACTCTGAAGTTTCTAAAACTGTTTGAATGATGTATGCAAGTGTAACAGAAACTCACATGGCAGGCAAAAACCTGAGAAAGAATCCAACCTGGAAGTGGGAAATCTGAAGTTTGTAGTATTTCAACTCTTGGCTTATCGAATACAGTGTCTATGGGGTCAAATTGCACTTCCTAAGGCTTCCACTAGATGTCAGTCTTTAGAACCTTGTTTGATGCTTCTACTGTGAAGTGGGGGCAAATGAGAAGGGAATGAGTCAGAGGTCTGCCAGAGAGCCACGAGCTGGTGACGCACGTTCACGTGAGAGTTAGCTTGAGTTCCATTGCATTTCTGAAGACAAAAGGAATTCTCCGGTTGGAACATTATTGAAGATTTGTTAAAAACATCCTAAAGATTGATTCTATACATCGTTTGACATGTTTCTACGGACTGTAACGGAACTTTGACTTGATCGCGCTTCATGAATTTGGAATACTGGGCTAAACGCGCGAACAAAAGGGAGGAATTTGGACATAAATGGACATTATCGAACAAAACAAACATTTATTGTGGAACTGGGATTCCTGGGAGTGCATTCTGATGAAGATCAAAGGTAAGTGAATATATATATAATGCTATTTCTGACTTCTGTTGACTAAATGGCGGATATCGGTTTGGGTTGTTTTGGTCTCTGAGCGCTGTATTCAGATTAATGCATGGTGTGCTTTTTCGTAAAGTTTTTTTGAAATCTGACACAGCGGTTGCATTAAGGAGAAGTGTATCTATTTATTATTCCGTGCATAATAGTTGTATCTTTTATCAATCTTATCAATGAGTATAACTGTAAATTGATGCGGCTCTCTGCAAAATCACCAGATGTTTTAGAACTACTGAACGTAACACGCCAATGTAAACAGATCTTTTGATATAAATATGAACTTTATCAAACAAAACATACATGTATTGTGTAACATTAAGTCCTATGAGTATCATCTGATGAAGATCAAAGGTTAGGGATTCTTTCTGATTTTTGTGACTACTCTTTGGCTGGAAAAATGTCTGTTTTTCTGTGACTTGGCTCTGACCTAACATAATCGTTTTGTCTGCTTTCGCTGTAAAGCCTTTTTGAAATCGCACACTGTGGTGGGATTAAAAGGCAAAGCTACCAAATACTCATTGAGTGTATGTAAACTTCTGACCCACTGGGAACGTGATGAAATAAATAATTCTCTACTATTATTCTGACATTTCACATTCTTAAAATAACGTGGTGATCCTAACTGCCCTAAGACAGGAATTTATTTTACTAGGATTGAATGTCAGGAATTGTGAAAAACTGAGTTTAAATGCATTTGGCTAAGGTGTATGTAAACTTCTGACTTCAACTGTAGGTGTCATTAAGGCTGCCTGTGACCACATCTGCTTGGATAAAGCTCCACCTATTGATGGGCCTCTTAGCAAGCTGCTCTGGACACACAAGCAACATCTGTGGACCAAATTAGCACAGAACACAACAGGGCAAAGCCAAGACTAGCAGGGCTAAAACAAGAGCTATGTGTGGGTGCTGAGAAAGCAGCTTGTTGAGATGGAACAGTTGCACTTGGTGGCTGCTGTCTGGGCTATAAGTGTGTGAGGTTTAGTATGTGTGTGGGCGTGAGTGAGTGAGCACTTTAGTAGGAATAGTCTGCAGTGACGGTAACAGTATCTGCCTGTGTGTGGGTTGCTGCAGCCTGCATGAAGGCAGTGATGTGCTCCAGAGCAACGGGGAAAAGGGAGATGCAGACAGCTCTTCAGTCTGTCTCCAGGAGGCTGGAGGCTTTGGCATCAGCAGCCTCTATTTTACTCCCTCGTCCCAGAGTCTGTACTGCCTGCCACAGTGTCTGGCTGGATGCAGACTAGTGTTGTCACAATACCAGAATTTTGACTTCGATACTGATCCCAGGTTTAGTATCACAAAAAAAAGCCATATTAGCTAGTCACGGAAAGGTACTTGATCCAGCCCATAAAATACTCTGTTCAATCATTGGGCATCTTGAGTTCAGTATCATTATATTTAAAAAAAAATTTTTTTTAAATATAAATTACTTTTTATTTTTACGCCAGTCAAATACAATGAAGGATAATTAACATTGACATCTAAAAGGGTCGGATTCTGTCAACATAGCCGACTCGAGGCACGGTACGTTCAGATTAAATAGTCACAAGAACGGAGACTAAGGACAGTGCCTGTTGCACACCACACATCAATCACCTCGAATCTGAGCAGAGGCAGTCAGCATTTTGGAACTATTTATTTATCTATACTTAAATTATTTAAAACTTGGACGTTTGTAATTTCATGACGCATGTCTTCCCTTGTTTCAAAGTAGCCTAGCCAAAATACAACCATAGAACTGTTGAGGTAATTATTTTGCAAGCAATTATTATCCCATTGTCACCAGTAATTTTTTCATTATCTATTTAATTTTCAAAATCAAAGTTATTTTATTGCCCAGCTGCCAAAGACTAGTATTATGTCAGTCATTAGTAACCCTTGCTAGGTGATGCATCTTTTGATCTCCCTGCTCTCTTAATTTCTAAGGGACATTTTTATCTCGGTCAAATGAAAACGCTCACGCATGCAGTGGACTTTTGAGACCGATGTTCTCAATAATTGCATTTTGGAACATGTGCAGCACATAGTTTTATTTCTTCATATTATAAAGCTCAACAATCAACATTAAGCTAAAGGTTCTGCTTGGTTGCATCAGCCTCATTGCTTTTTTTTTAATGTGCAGTGGTTGTATGAATTTTGGCTCTGCTATCGGTTTTGAACGTATATATTGTTTTTATTGTTCTAGGGACGACCTTAACTTAGATCCCTAGAGGGAATCATTGTGTATAAAATATTTGGCTGTAATTGTAATGTTGCAATATTTTACAGGCTATCAAGGGTGGCCAACCATAAACTAGGTAAATCAAAACATAACCTGGGCCTATCTACAATACAGGCGAATGAGTGTGCATGCATTGAGTTATTGAGCTTGTTTGGCTGATTTTGTGTGACTACAAACGACAAGGCAACAGTAAACATATCGTCCCCCACAAATGATGCAGCAGCCTTCGGGAGAGACGTGAGAGAGACCGAATAAGTGAATTAAATGTTTTTGGTGGCAAACAGCATATTTCACATTATGGTTTGCACATTGTCACAAAGTACTAGGGCAGTGAACTGAGGTTAGCTTTAGCTGTCAGCCAGCAAAGGAAGTTAGCTTCCAGCTTTGTAGGCAACTGGTATTTTCTTGCGTTGTAAAGTGTTTTAGCGTGTATGGACATTGTTTTGCGAACAGTATAAGAAAACAGTTTCAAAATGTCTACATGCCATGTTGCATTCATTATTCAAGTGTTAACCCAGACTCCCAGTGCAGGTTAGCAATAAGTCGGCTACGCTGATACACAGGCTTGACCCGTGAGACACATTTGACAGAAGTATCAAAAGAAACTAATTCTAGTAGCGAACCATATTTCATGTTCTAGTATCGGAAAAATAACCTAATTTTGGTATACCGTGCAACACTAATGCAGACACCCATGGGACTGGAGCCATAATGAGCATAAACACTGCTATGAGAGTGCGCACATTGGTGTGCCTGCAGTGATTCCCATTGGAGGAACCGGCTACATGAGTATTTCTCCTACTGAGGAAGAGGATAGACATTCATGATTTAGAACTAGGGCGTACAGGCCAGAGTAAGAGCAGCTGAGCAGAGGCCACTGCAGAGATCAGAACAAAGCACATTCACCATAAAGTGGAAATTATCCCAAGACTTTAGGGCTCAATGAACACTTGAAACAACCAGGTCTTGTGCCTCATTAAACATAACGTCTAAAGAACCATTTGACATCGTAATCATGCTTTTCTCATGCTAATGGTTAAGAGGGCAGAATGACTTTTGCTGAAATGAGCAGTACACATGGTATCTAAGAGGAGAGCAGGCTAGCTACTAGACCTCTGGTAGGACTAGATGCGCAGTCAGAACTGTCTGTGTCCACCGTGTTCTTTGTTGTAGGATGGGCTGACTTGTGGTGCTAGTGGAAACTCTAGAGGTCATGTCTTGACACAGGAAACACAAGCGGTTGTACCTGAATCACTTCAAGAGATGGGTCTAGCATTCCACCATATTTGAATTTCTTATTTATGTTCATACGTAGTAGGAACTATGTTTTGGGGGGGGGGCAGGTTCTGGTCAGGCACATGTGAGAAATTGTGCGGCAATCAAACAAGAGGGAGGTACAGACAGTAGGTTGGGATTAGGTTGTGTTAGGACTCTCCTCCCGACCCGTGTGTTGGGAATCTGGGGTGAATGGCACACGAGGACGAGATGCTCAATATGTCCCTCCAGATGGAGAGGAGTTGATTACTAAACCAGCTCAGGGTGATGACCTCTCCATCTACCAAATCACACTCACTGAACCTTCATTAGATGACCTCTACAATCCTCCAAACACCTCCCCTGCTTTATCAAACAAGCTGCTTCCCCTGGGTTAACCCAAACATGGACACAGACAAACACACGAGAAAGAAAATGTTGCTTGCCTTCGTCCATAAGATTCCCAAATAAGGCTTTCTTCTTCTCTTGAAAAATGGGTAACTCTGAAAGGGGAGAGAGAAGAGAGGTTAACTAGTGGAGTAAAAACAATTCTTAAAAAGTAAGTCAAATGGAGCTGAGGTAGCCATAGAAACACATCAATCAACACCACTGCAGCCTCAGAGTTCTGTAAAGGCCCATATGCCCACCTTCTGTTCTCTGCAGGGTGACCATTCAGGGCTGGTCAGTCAACAGTTCTAGCTATAGTATGAAGGTGGACATGTGTTGGGGACTGACTCAGACCTCCCCAAACAGCACAGATACAAATTAAGTGTTAATCAGTGAGTTGTGGAAACAAAAATGTAATGGCTAGAGCCATATTAGCTAGAGTGCCAATACTGAGCGCTCTTGGCCTCACACATTCCACTGGAAAGCCACTGCTTCCATCATGCAATGGGTTAACACTACTAATGCAAAGTACATTACATGGAGCATCGATTTCCCTCTTCAGTCTGTTCTCAGCACAACCTTCAGGCCTACTATCACATTACAACAACTGGCTACATCCTGACTGACACTAACATGGAAATATTTGACGAAATCAGTCCACTGATTGAGGTTGAGATTGTGGTCCTCTGTCGCTCAGTTGGTAGAGTGTGGCGCTTGCAATGCCAGGACAGTGGGTTCTAGAGGTCGACCGATTAACTTCTTATGGCTTGGGGGGGGGGCAGTATTGAGTAGCTTGGATGAATAAGGTGCCTAAAGTAAAACGGCCTGCTCCTCAGTCTCAGTTGCTAATATACGCATATTATTATTAGTATTGGATAGAAAACTCTGAAGTTCCTAAAACTGTTTGAATGATGTCTGAGTATAACAGAACTCATATGGCAGGCAAAATCCTGAGTTGAAATCAAAACAGGAAGTCAAATCTGAGCTTTGTATGTATTCAGAGTCCCCAATGAAATCCCCTTGAGATATTAATGATGTTGCACTGCCTAGGGGTTCCACTAGATGTCTCATAATTTCTATTGATGGTTGACTTTATGGTGTTGTGGGAGTGAATGATAGCAGAATCAGTCAAGTGTCTGGCAGTCAGCCATTTTCTGATCATGCTTATTCCTCATGGCAGTCACTTGCGTTCCATTGTGGCAGTCACTTGTGTTCCATTGTGGCAGTCACTTGTGTTCCATTGTGGCAGTCACTTGTGTTCCATTGCTCACGAAGACAAGGAGTACTCCGGTTGGAACTTTATTGAAGCTATATGTTAACATCCTAATGATCGATTCTGTACTTAGTTTGAAATGTTTCTTGACCGGTAATATAACTTTTTGAAGTTTGTCCGATATAACGCCGACCAGAATGAGCGTTTGGATATGTATACCAATCGCACTAACAAAAGAAGGTATTTGGACATAAATAACAGACATTTTTTAACAAAACAAACATTTATTGTGGACCCGGGATTCCTGGAGTGCTTTCTAATGTAGATCAAAGGGAATATTTATCATGTAATTTGTTTATGTTCGGAGCGCCGTCAGACACAGCGGTTCAGAGCGCAATCAGACACAGCGGTATATCTATAATTGTTTTTGGAACTAGTGAATGTAACGCGCCAATGTAAACTCATATTTTGATAAATATGAACTTTATCAAACAAAACATACATGTATTGTGTAACATGAAATCCTATTAGTGTCATCTGATGAAGATCAAAGGTTAGTGATTCATTTTATCTCTTACCTGCTTTTAGAAACTCCTTAGCTGGACTCTTTAGCTGGAAAAAAATGTCTGTTTTTCTGTGGCTATGTGGTGACCTAAATTGTTTGTGGTGCTTTTGCTGTAAAGCATATTTGAAATCGGACACTGTGGTGGGATTAACGAGAATAGCTTTAAAATGGTATGAGATACCTGGATGTTTTACCCTGTCAACCCAGGGATTCAATCTTGCAACCTTATGGTTAACTAGTCCAATGCTCTAACCACCTGCCTCACGAGGACTGCCTATTATGTGAATGCAGTAAGAAGCCAAGGTAAATTGCTAGCTAGCTTTAAACTCATCTTATAAAAAAAATAAAAAAAATCAATCATAATCACTAGTGATAACTACACATGGTTGATGGTATTACTAGTTTATCTAGCGTGTCCTGCGTTGTATATAATCGATGCGATGAACATTCGTGAAAAAGGACTGTCGTTGCTCCAATGTGTACCTAGCCATAAACATCAATGCCTTTCTTAAAACCAATACACAGAAGTATATTTTTAAACCTGCATATTTAGCTAAAAGAAATCCAGGTTAGCAGGCAATATTAACCAGGTGAAATTGTGTCACTTCTCTTGCGTTCATTGCACGCGGAGTCGGGGTATATGCAGTTTGTGCAGCCTGGCTCATGGCAAACTAATTTGCCAGAATTGTATGTAATTATGACATAACATTGAAGGTTGTGCAATGTAACTGGAATATTTAGACTGATGGATGCCACCCGTTAGATAAAAATACCGAACTGTTCCATATTTCACTGAAAGAATAAACTTTTTGTTTTCGAAATGATCGTTTCCGGATTCGACCATATTAATGACCAAAGGCTCGTATTTCTGTGTGTTATTATGTTATAATTAAGTCTTATTTGGTAGAGCAGTCCGACTGAGCGATGGTAGGCACCAGCAGGCTAGTAAGCATTCAAACAGCACTTTCATGCATTTTGCCAGCAACTCTTCATTGTGCTTCAAGCATTGCGCTGTTTATGACTTCAAGCCTATCAACTCCCGAGATTAGGCTGGTGTAACCAATGTGAAATGGCTAGCTAGTTAACGGGGTGCGCGCTAATAGCTTTTCAAACCTCACTTGCTCCGAGACTTGGAGTAGTTGTTCCCCTTGCTCTGCATGGGTAACGCTACTTCGATGGTATCTGTTGTCGATGTGTTCCTGGTTCGAGCCCAGGTAGCGGCGAGGAGAGGGATGGAAGCTATACTGCTACACTGGCAATACTAAAGTGCCTAGAAGAACATCCAATAGTCAAAGGTATATGAAATACAAATGGTATAGAGAGAAATAGTCCTATAGTAACTACAACCTAAAACTTCTTACCTGGGAATATTGAAAACTCATGTTAAAAGGAACCACCAGCTTTCATATGTTCTGAGCAAGGAACTTAAACGTTAGCTTTTTTACATGGCACATATTGCACTTTTACTTTCTTCTCCAACACTTTGTTTTTGCATTATTTAAACCAAATTGAACAGTTTATTATTTATTTGAGGTTAAATTGATTTTATTGATGTATTATATCAAGTTAAAATAAGTGTTAATTCAGTATTGTTGTAATGGTCATTATTACAAAAAATAAAATATATATTTATTATTTAAAATCGTCCGATTAAATCGGTACCTGCTTTTTTTTGGTCCTCCAATAAATCGGTATTGGCGTTAAAATCATAATCAGTCGACCTCTAGTGGGTTCAATGCACAGGAGCATCTGCACAAATAATGTATGCACAAGTCTGTAAGCCACATTGGATAAAAGCTTCTGCTAAATGGCATATAGTCTTAATATGGATCCAAATCTCTGCACAGAACTCATGTCAGATTGGTTGTTTTAACATTTAAACTTCTTCCGGTCTAGCACATTTGTTGAATCATGTAGTCTTTGTGTAGGGTAAATCTATGAATTCACGTCACTACCTCGTTAAAATATGTCTTCTCTACGATGGCGGCCGGTAAGGAGCACCAGAATCTAGCAGATGTAGGCTAAACCCAAAACAAACACAATCATGTGTATCAGCAGCTGCCTCCATGTAGGTGCCTGGCTTTGAGTAAGCATGACCTAGTAGAGGCGGCGAGTCTCTGCCTGCCCACTTTCTGTAAACTCCGGCTGCTGTTTACTATCAAACACGCAGTCTGCATGTGCCCTCCACACTGCTGCAGAGGAGGGGAACACACCACTTCAAAGCAGCATAACATCCAAAACACAGAGGGAGACAACGACAGAGTTGTCAACCATGACAATTGTTCGGTATGTTTGTACAGAGGGTCAGAAAAACAAAAGCATTTCTACTTAACAAAACATGCCATTCTTTGTTCTCCACTCAAGTCCAGTCTCTCTCACACCCCTGCATATACAAAGTAAATAAAAAATGCCCTGCCATTCTTAGGATCTGCAGTGCCTTGCAGAAAAACAAAGCCATTACTGGACAGAAGTGAACACCAGTAGGTATTTATGACACCACAGTTGCACCTCAGGTATAGGAGGCGCAAGGGGAAAGGGGGCAAACATTCCAACAGACATTCTCACAGAAAATGAGCATAGAAATATTTATGAGCCACCGAGTGTGCAAATAGGACATTTTACCTTTAGGTTTGTTGGCAGTTGTTCTAGAAGCTATGCATGTGAAGAGCTTGAGCACCCCCTTCCATGAGTTCATGGGCTGAACATCAGCTCTGCCCGACATAGGGAGAGTGTGAGGGAACTCTTCATCACGGTTTTTCCATAGGAACAAAAACAGCCCATAACAGGGCAGATCCTTTCCCGTCGCTCTCCCTAGGTCTCTACTTAAACTCCCATCAGAAAACAGATGTACTACTGCAGTCAGAGCCTGGGGGTCCAGGGCCAGACACCTTGGCGGGCTGGACGCCTCAAACAGAGCCAGAGACTCCGATTCAGGCGCTTCTTTCACCAGCACGGCAGAGGGCAGGAGGCTGGAGTCTTAATCCTCTTTAAAGTGCAGCCCAGGAAAAGGCCACAAGGAAGGGTGGAGGAGCCACGGGTAGGAGGGGCCCAAATAAAGAATTAAAAAAAATATATATATATTTTTTTAAATAACATGTAGCTGTAATCCAGGAATGTTACACAAGTATATCCAGCTCCGCGGCAAGCAGGCAGCCCAGCCAGGGAGACAGGGAAAGAAATTGAGCACGTTGAAGAGGAAGCTAAGGAAACACTGGCAGTGTTCTTCTCCTGAAAGCCCTAGTCTAGGTAACCACTCCCTGCTCGGTCACCATCTTCTGAGTGATCCAGTCAGTCAGTGGAGAAGGCAGCAAGAGCCAGGTATTAGGGTGAAACAGACAGTCCTGGCTGAGCACCATAGAGCAGTCCCCCTTGCCTGACGCCTGCACTGCTCCCTGTAGGCTAAGGAGTCCAATGTCAGACTGGAGAGCGCATGCTCACGCTCTCCCCCCACCCTCTTTCTGGGGAGTGGGGCCCTTCTCAGATTACAGCTCTGGCAGCTCCACCTCCAGCTGGGCTAACACCATCCTGCCTGCTTCCCTCCCTTCCTCTGACCATGCAGACTAGACAAAGAAACTGGAGAGAGTTGAGAGCTGGAGAACACACAAGTACCCTTACTTACACTCAGTGACACACAGTCCCCAAAACAGCCTCAGTGGAGTAGACACCCTAATCACAAACACAGGTCAGAGTATACATTACAAATGCACAGCACAATATTCAGAGTTGATACAAAAAAAAAAATCTCTCTCCCTCTCAGCATGGACAGGGCAGTCATGGAATTTTGGATGATTTATTGGTCATTTCCGCAGTCACCGTTCCAACCATTTTCTCCTCTGTTCCTGAATGCATGTGCTACTGCTGCAGGGAGGGGGATGTTGCCCAGGCAACTATAGACTCATTTGCTACAACACCTTGCTTGTTTCAGGCAAGGAGCAACAAAGTTTGATCACGTTATAGAGTCTGTTACAGCAGAAACAGACTCAAACCGCACAAACTCCCGGGCATCCAGTCTTCAGTTCGTTCCAAACACACAACAAAATGGTTCTGCCGGTTATTTTATTCTCATGATGGTCTGCACCCATAACTGTCGGGTACAGTTCTACAGGAATTGTGCCAGCCCTAGTCATGGATTGTGGCAATGTAACTGTTGTAGCTATTGTATCTTTTCTAATCCAAATAGACTTCCAAATGAAATTATTCAGAGACATGCCCGGTCTTTGAGAGCAATCCTTAGAAGTTAAAGTACAGGTATTATAGGGGCCATTGGTCTCAATCATTCAGACAAACTTAGACCAAATGTGTCGAAATAGGTTTCAACAACAGGTATGATGGTATATCGTAAAATCTCATTAAGTGCTAGAACAGCAACAATACTTTATACTGACCTCATTACCAACCTAACGATACTAATAAACTGTCAATAGACTAGGCAGAAACCATATTCACTGCCCTTCCCTCCCTTAGTAACATTTGAAAGTAATGTCACCTTAACCTGGAAGCCAGCCGCACCAATGTGTCAGAGGAAACACTGTACACCTGGCGACCGTGTCAGCATGCATTGTGCCTGGCCCACCACAGGAGTCACTAGTGCGTGATGGGACAAGAACATCCCTGCCGGCCAAACCCTCCCCTAACCCAGACAACGCTGAGCACCGCCCCATGGGTCTCCCGGTCGAGCCTGGACTCGAACCAGGATCTCTAGTGTCACAGCGATACAGTGTCTTAGACCACTGCGCCACTCAGGAGGCCAGACAGAAGTATTCTAACTACTAAAAGCAGGAGCATATTCTTTGGCATCCTTTAACAGGCTGGTGAACAAAAGGTTACTCAATGAGTCAGGTGCCAGGCAGAGCACATTAAACAGCAGGCAAAAGGGTAGCCCTAACAGTTGTTCTTACAGTATAATGACTATTAAAGCCACATTTACAGTCATTTGGATAGAGCCTACCTCTTAGTTTAAAAGAATATTAATTTTAAAAACCTTGTCAAGCTTATTACTAAAAGGGAGGGAAGTGGCACATGCATTTCCATCTTAAATATTTAGGCTACATCCAAGCTGTAGACACCAGAAAAAGGACAGGATGCATAGAACTCACAGCCAGCAGGATGCAAAACAGGTAGCCCAGTGGAAATGTACCATGGGTCTACCACAAAGAACACACCTTGACAATAAGTGAAAGACACTGACAAAGGCATTGCAGTAGTCTGATCAGACAGAGTGGACTAGCCTATTTTCACTCTTGAATGCATCCATAGAAACACACCTTCCATGTAAACAGCTGCAGTGACAACCCACTCCACCTACTCAAAGCACAGGCAAACCTCCTTCCATGGCAGAGTAAACCAACACACAACTCTCCTCGCCCCACAAGAGGGAAAAATAACTCATCTAGAAGCAAGAACACAAATTAACTAATTGTTTTACTGACAGGGCAGGAAACTATGCCGCCCACAACCACAGTTTTAGATAGCGCTAAGATAACATTTTGACTGCAAAAAAAGTAGCCTGCTTTGTGACACCCCCTTCGCAAAAAATATAATAATAGTTTTCTATATACAGAAGTTTGCTCAACCCCAGAAACAGAGTATTTATTCACTCAACTTCCTGGTATACAAGAGCAGCCTGGGCAAAGCAGCCAACTCACCCTGGGCAGAAGAGCATTATAAGCAGAAGCATGTGTTGCCATGGAAAAGTTATATTGAGGGTTGGAATCTGAAGGCAGAAACACCCACCTTCAAACATCCAGCCTGCGCTTCTGCAAAACACACACATCCAGTAGCATGTCCATTAAGCCAATCTATGATGCAGGAGAGAGGGATTCTGATTTAGAGAGAATTAAAAGAGGCAGACAGAGCACTTTCAAAGTATATAGAATTCCCTCACTGAGAGCCAGTGAGTTACCAAACGGGACCTCCTGCTGCTAGAGACAGCTGTCCGCCTGTCACTATGTTCAATTCACTATACATGTGCAGCTGCCAGCAAGTCAGGGAGCAACAGGACAGGCTACTACAGTCATGAACCAGGCAGTCAGCCATTTCATTTATTAAACCCAGGCCAGTCATAAGACACTATCAATACTGGCAGTCTTTGGTGCATTGTTTCCAACCAACAGATGCCTGAAACAGTAGTCCTAAAAATAAGGTTATGCTTTGGCTAACTAAATCACACAAACATTACACAAGGAAACAGTTCTCTGTTGTAGTTGATACATTGGACATGAGATGGATGCAGTGCACAATTACATCCAAAATCAAGGACCTAAGGAAATCAGAAACAATTCTGCAAGTAGTTTAACAAATCACAACATACCTACCTACACTAGCTCGATTTGCAAACAGCTCCTTTGAACAACCAGTTTTCTTGAAATACATAGACATGTAGCTACAGAATGTACACCTGATAATGTGATATAACCAAAGATTTTTGGTATCCCTTACTGGGCGTTACAGGTTGGCCTATACAAAACCTCGGTATTGGAGATACCATATTCGTTCGATTCAGCCAAACATGCATCTTAAAATGTCAGTGTCCCGTTGCATGTAGTTTGTTTTCACTTAGAAAATGCGCCATTACTAAAATAAAATAGGTTTCTCCATGGCGCGGCCATCTTGACGATTTAAAATCTATCACTGATCGACAGGTCAGTGTCAAGACATGCAACACTTTGGGGTGGACCCACCTGTCTCAATCAATGAGAGAAGACGTGAAAATACAAGATGGCGACATGCATACTTTGGGATTACATGAAAGCAAAAAATAGAATTCAATAAAGTAGCTTTTTTTATACAAACGATCCACCTTCAACTGGACATGAAGTTATTAGAAGATACACTACATGGCCAAAAGTATGTGGAAACCCATTCAAATTTGTGGATTTGGCTCCTTCGGCCACCCCCGTTGCAGGTGTATACAATTGAGCACACAGCCACGCAAGCTCCATAGACAAACATTGACAGCAGAATAGCCTGTACTGAAGAGTTCTGTGACTTTCAATATGGCACCATCATAGAATGCCACCTTTCCAACAAGTCAGTTCGTCACATTTCTGCCCTGCTAAAGCTGCCCCAGTCAGTACTGTTATTGTGGAAACGTCAAGGTGCATAGCAGTTT